>NW_026898693.1:0-589751 GCF_033153095.1 Gastrolobium bilobum
GATCCCTTAAAGTGAATGAGGCCTCTTCTTCTAAAATCCACAAGGCCAAATGAAAAGTTTGTCTTTATGGGCAATAGAGTGAAAGTTCCGGTGGAAGCTGTTGGGACTTATCGTTTAATTCTCGACAGTGGATATCATTTGGACTTATGTGAAACTTTGCATGTCCCTAGTATATCTAGGAATTTAGTTTCAATTTCCAAACTTGATGTTGCTGGGTACTCTTTTAAATTTGGTAGTGGTAGTTTCAGTTTGTACAAACACAATCATTTGATTGGTAATGGTACTTTATGTGATGGATTATATAAATTATGTCTTGATAATATTTATGCTGAAACACTTATGACTCTGCATCATAATGTTGGTACTAAATGTACCTTAATTAACGAATGTTCCGCTTACTTGTGGCACAAACGTTTGGGACATATTTCCAAAGAAAGGATGCAAAGATTGGTGAAGAATGAAATCCTTCCGGATTTAGATTTTACTGATTTGAATGTTTGTGTGGATTGTATGAAAGGAAAACAAACAAAACACACAAAGAAAGGAGCCACAGGAAGCACTCAGCTTCTTGAAATTATACACACTGATGTATGTGGTCCGTTTGATGTTAATGCCTTCAATAAAGAAAAATATTTTATCACTTTCATTGATGATTATTCACGTTATGGTTATGTCTATTTGCTGTATGATAAGTCTCAAGCTGCAAATGCTTTGGAGATTTATATTAATGAAGTTGAAAGGCAATTAGACAGAAAGGTGAAGATTGTTAGGTCTGATAGGGGTGGTGAATATTATGGAAAGTATGATGAAAGTGGACAACATCCGGGTCCATTTGCTAAATTTCTGGAAAAGAGTGGTATTTGTGCTCAATACACAATGCCCGGTACACCGCAACAGAATGGTGTATCAGAAAGGCGTAATAGGACCTTACTAGATATGGTTAGGAGTATGTTAAGTAATTCTTCTTTACCTGTTTCATTGTGGACTTATGCTCTAAAACTGCCATGTACGTATTGAATAGGGTTCCTAGTAAGTCAGTTCCAAAGACTCCTTTTGAACTTTGGACTGGAAGGAAACCTAGTATAAGACACCTGCATGTTTGGGGTTGTCAGGCAGAGATTAGATACTACAATCCGCAAGAAAAGAAACTGGATGCAAGGACAATCGGTGGTTATTTCATTGGTTATCCAGAAAAATCGAAAGGGTATAGATTTTACTGTCCTTATCATACTACAAGGATTATTGAATCTGGAAATGCAAGGTTCATTGAGAATGGTGAAGTTAGTGGGAGTGAAACACCACGTAAAGTGGATATTCATGAAGTGAGAGTACAAGTTCCATTACCTTGTAGCTCTAGTAAAGTTATTGTTCCTTATGCTATTGAACCAATCAATAATAATGAAGGATAAGTTAATGATCCCACTACTCATGCAGAGATCATTGTTGATGAACCGAATGAACCCATAGTAGAAGAACCACAACAAATAGCATTAAAAAGATCTCAAAGAGAAAGGAGACCTGCTATTTCTAATGATTATGTGGTATATCTACAAGAGTCTGAATTTGACATGGGTATTCAGGATGATCCAGTAACGTTTTCACAAGCCATGAATGGAGAAAATGGTGATAAATGGTTAGATGCTATGAAAGATGAGTTGAAATCTATGGAACAGAATAAGGTCTGGGATCTTGTTGAGTTACCAGAAGGGTGTAAGAGAGTTGGTTGTAAATGGGTCTTTAAGACCAAATGTGACTCTCATGGTAATTTGGAACGTTACAAGACCAGACTAGTTTCAAAAGGATTCACTCAGAAAGATGGCATTGGCTATAAAGAAACTTTTTCACCAGTCTCAAAGAAGGATTCTTTAAGAATTATTATGGCATTGGTGGCTCATTATGATCTAGAGTTACACCAAATGGATGTGAAAACTGCCTTTCTAAATGGAAATTTAGATGAAGATGTGTACATGGACCAACCAATGGGGTTTATAGAAAAGGGTAAAGAGCACATGATGTGCAAACTTAAGAAGTCAATATACGGACTTAAACAAGCTTCACGGCAATGGTACCTTAAGTTCAATGATACCGTTGTTTCCTTTGGATTTAAAGAAAACATTGTTGATCGATGTATATATCTGAAGATCAGTGGGAGCAAGTTTATCTTATTGATTCTGTATGTTGATGATATTTTGCTGTCAACTAACGATCTTGGTCTTTTAAATGAGACTAAGAAGTTTCTCTCTAGTAACTTCGAAATGAAAGATATGGGTGAGGCAGCTTATGTGATAGGAATAGAAATATTCTGTGATAGATCACAAGGACTATTAGGTTTGTCTCAGAAAGCATATATTAATAAAGTTCTAGAGAGATTCAGAATGGAAAACTGCTCATCATCTTCAGTTCCAATTCAGAAAGGAGATGAGTTTAGTCTCATGCAATGTTAGTCTCATGCAATGTCCTAAAAGTGAATTGGAATGAAAAGAAATGGAAGCAATTCCATATGCATCATTAGTTAGGAGTTTAATGTATGCTCAGACTTGTATGAGACCAGATATTAGCTTTGCAGTTGGGATGTTGGGTAGATACCAAATTAATCCCGGTATAGATCATTGGAAAGCTGCAAAGAAAGTTCTGAGATATTTGCAAGGAACTAAAGGTCTCATGCTTACTTATAGAAGGTCTAACAACCTTGAAGTGATTGGATACACAGATTCGGATTTTGCAGGATGCGTAGACACAAGAAAG
The DNA here is from genome assembly GCF_033153095.1 of Gastrolobium bilobum. Lineage (NCBI taxonomy): Eukaryota > Viridiplantae > Streptophyta > Magnoliopsida > Fabales > Fabaceae > Gastrolobium > Gastrolobium bilobum. Next base: position 2,746 of record NW_026898693.1, read on the forward strand.
TCTACATGTGGTTACCTGTATCTTTTAGCTGAATGAGCTATATCATGAAAAAGTGCGAAGCAGACTGTAATAGCTGCATCCACTATGGAAGCTGAATTTGTGGCATGTTTTGAAGCCACGATTCAGGCTAAATGGCTACGGAATTTTATTTCAGGGCTTGGATTGGTCGACAATATTGAAAAGCCGCTGAAAATTTATTGTGATAATTCCGCAGCAGTCTTCTTTTCTAAAAACGACAAGTATTCCAAAGGTGCTAAACATATGGAATTAAAGTACTTTGCCGTTAAAGAAGAGGTTCAGAAACATAGAGTGTCTATAGAGCATATTAGCACCGATCTTATGATAGCTGATCCCTTGACGAAGGGATTACTGCCCAAGACATTTACTGGTCATGTATGTAGAATGGGCATTATGTCAGCTAGTGAATGATGAAAATTATAGTTATGCATTAAGTGTTGACACTCTGAGCTCATTGATGAATATATGTTTCTGTTATTGTCTTATTTTCAATTTATGTATGCATACAAATATATCTAACGATATTGAAAATAATTATGGTCCGTTATGAAGACATTATTGTTGGACATAATGTACACTTCCTATTAAAGTATCATGTTAGGAAGAAGAGTCAATATAGTAGTACATGGAAGGAACTATGCCGACTTGATAGCATACAACCGCCATGACTCATGTTGATTTTATTTCTAATAATGAATTATGATGACATCAATGTATGGAACCTTTAGCCTAGTAAATGCGCATTATAGTGAATGTTAATTAAATCATGAAGGGACACCTTATGACATGAGCCAAGTGGGAGAATGTAAAACTATTTGTGTCTCATGTGTAACGTGTGTCAATTAGTTTAATTAATAATAAAAGAGGCTTTATGGTAATTGACGTTTCGCATTAATGGTAATTGACGTTTTGACGTTTTGCATTATGGTAACGTTTTGCATTAATGGTAATTGACGTTTTGACGTTTCGCATTAATGGGAAGTTACAGGGAGTTATTTGAAACTCCGTAACTGGTGACATGGTTCAGTTATATAAAGAGAAAAATGGTGAGTCTCTGATTATGATTATCTCTCAGAATTCTCTCCTTCATGGTCTGCCCATAAAAGTTGTATCAGATCCCTGTTATAGACGATACAAGGAAAGCAGAGGGTAAAGACTCTGAGAAACAATTTTCCATCATCAAAGTTCTTCCGCACTAATGGAGAAAGGTACGCTCTTATGTGAAACTCATGAATTCTAAAGATCCTCTTTCATGTTCTTGAATGATTACTGATGAACATGTATTACTGATTTACTGATGAAATTACTTACATCTAAGCCACGACATTACATCACGTAATCCGGACAATATCCTGATACCTTAATACAACTCTAATAAAAGCAAGACATAACAAGTCTACGTGGCATGGACAATCTTCATGCTCGCCAAATCAACAGCGTCTCAACAAGATAATCCAAAATCATAACATGAAGCAAAAGCATAAAAACAGCAAGCATATCCAGCATCCAACATGTCAGCATATAAAGTCATCACTATCTCAGCTTCGGTCTCCTACCGCCTGAGGTCTCAACATTACCTGACCCTAAAATAAGCATTCCCCAAACGTGAGGTGAGATCTCTAAACCAGAAATCTTAGTAAGACAATGGGTCCTCAAGGATCTTCCACCCCAAGCTCACTTACATGTGCAATATAAGTTCTAAAAGCATTTATATCAATATAAGTTCCAAAACTATGCAGTGCAACAGATATTCATGTCATGTGTGTTTATCACTATTCTACTGGCCAGAGAAATGCAGGAATACGTCTATTACCCACACGTAGTACAAGGAACACCGCTTGCACCTCACCCACAGCCTCACCATCTTGTATGTACCACATACTCAGGCTTACCGTATAGGTGGAACACCACATGCATATCATAAAGGCACTAGCATATAACAGCTCAATAGCATTTTCAAAACATCAAAAGCATGTAACACAGCATGCATATAACCATACCGCCATGGGACATGGTGGAACCACAACATGGCTAAACCGAGGACACGAAAGCTTACCTTGCAAGCTCACTATCCAATGCCAAGAGTCCTCACAGCTCAAGTCCAACACACAGCAGATCACAATCTGATTTAAGACCAGTAAGTGTATCAAGATACATAGCTCAAAAGCATTAACATAAAGACTACGTTCTCCTTTAACGATTTACGTCTTCAGGCTTCCAACAAAGCCACAAGCCCTTAATCACAAGATTCTGACTTAGTTCATTAATTACAGAAGTTCAACTTCATCAATCTAGGGTCCACAAACCCCCAATAGCCTACTGTACACACAGCACAACTACTGTTCTTCGAAATCCCAGAATATCCGGATATTCCTCGGGGCATATCCGGATATGCAATATCCGGATATCTCATTGACCATACCCGGATATACAATATCCGGATATCCAGATTCCCATATCCGGATATCCAAATCCCATATCCGGATATCAAATATCCGGATATTTCACGGGTAGATATCCGAATATTTCACGACAGAATGCAGAAACTGCATTTCGTGAAGATATCCTTCCAAGGTTGGGTTTTTACCGATTAAAGACACTTAAACATGCATTTCTAGGTGTGTTTGACCAACCTCAACGTTAAGTTATTATCTATAAGCCTTTACATGCACCAAGGTTCCATTTTTAAGCTCAAAGACTCATGATCAAAGGTTGAACCACTTACCAAAGCCCAAAACAGAGGAAGAATAGCTCTTGGAGCTCACAAATCAGATGTTAAGGTGTTGTCCCTCAAGGTGCACGAAAATGGACCAACAAGTTTGGTTCTTTCTTCCCAAATGTGACACTTTGAAGCTCAAAAGTGACACTACAAGGTTCTCACAACCCAACTACACAAGTCAGCCCCTAACCAACCCTCAAGAGGGAAAACTCAGAAAAGAAACACTCTCACACCTTCACAAGACTCCAACTTACAAGGCTAAGGTGTTTAGAGGAATCAAGAGTGGAGAAATGTGATCACTTGGGCTTTTTCTTCAAGAAAATGGAGGTGACAAGCTAAGGAGAGCCAAACTCAGAAATGGAGGCACCAAAGGTCACGTATGAAAATGTAAAATCTGACCTAGGATCATGTGCCCATCACTTAAATAGCCACTTAACAATAAAACACACAGTATTAACTTTAATTGTTATGCTTAGCACTTTAATCCCAAACTTTGGATTCTTAACCTACTCAATTTTACAAGAATTATCATATTTTTATTATATTTTTTGGAGCACCTTTCCGGTACGCGCTTTTTATAGCCAGTATCAGTTTCTGGCACCAGTTCTCGTTATTTTGACTTGAAACTCGTTTTACAAGTCCTATATATTATTCTAGTAATTATAATGCACTTACATTAATTTTTCGGGATACTTTCTCGGTACGCATTTATACCGACTAGCAGAACCGGCATCTGCACTTTTCTTCCGAAAAGCGACTATCAGCATTCTAAATCACTTACTATAATTATTAGAGCCTCATAATAATTATTAGGGTCAATTATAGAATCATTTCCTAATTTTGCATAATTAATTAATTAAATACATTATTTAACGGTGCGGGTTCTTACACAACCAAGTATAATTGGATGGGTCGAGTATGTGGAGATAATGATTGGTATTTGGGTTTATAGGCTATCCCAAAGTTTTTTTTTTTTTTTAAATCTCACTTCTTGTGTGAATTGCCGCTAAAACCCATTGGATGATAAATCTCTCTTACCATGGGCTCCCTAGTTACCTAACATATATATCTATATACATGAGAATTCAATATAAAAAATATAAAACACACCTTAAAGTCGATTACATTAACTGTTGTATCATGTATACAATGGCGAAGCTAGAACAAGCGTCAAAGAAAATTTAGCTTGATCAGTAAGAGTAATGACACTAATTTTGAATTTTGTATCAAAAAGAATATTCATTTAATAATTCATTTTTTTTTTGAAAAAATGGATTATTAAATTTGATTATGAATCAATTCAAATAGATATAAAAATTATATTTATATAGATTCGTAAAATCAAAAATTAGATGCTAAAAAAAAAGACGATTTGTTGATTCATTTTTGATCGAATGGATATAGTATTGAATTAGGATCAATGCTTGAGAATAGAAATAATGCGCGCGCATTTATGTAGGTATCCATTTTTGTTCATATATCATAATCATATATGTTACGATAAATCACAGAAAATGTAATAGATTTCCGAATTTTAAATCGTGGATACATACATATCCTTACTATACTGAAATGACTTCCATTATGCATATCAAACTAATAGCAATTTATACGAGCTAAATCTTCTAATTGAGAATTTGGCCAAAGAAACAATTTTAAATTCATTAGTTTTTTTTTTTATGTCAAACACTAAAATGTGAAAAGTTACTTAGTCACAATTATTTTTCAACATGACTATTTTTCGAATTTTAACTAGAGTCAAACTCCTCACACCTAACATGGCTCGGCCACCGTATATACATATTATAGGTAAGTTATACTTTCATGTACGCTTTGAAGAATTGAAAACAAATAAAGAATAGCCATGCTTACCGTTAATTATTTTATTAAGTTGAAATATGTAATCTTAATTTGTAACAGAAGGTTAATTGTACCATCGGCTTAATACAAAAGTATTACAAAATTACATAGTTCTTTTAAAGGTTGGCCTAAATTTATGTATCCTTAAAATTACATACTTTATATGATTTAGAGAGTATATTAATAACATTTTTTATTAGGCAAAATAACTTCTTTTGTTGTTGGAAGCAAAAAAAAAAAAATTGTAACAACCAGTTACAACTATATTTTATCGGTAAAATATAGTTGTAATTTTAAAAATTGTTTTTTTTTTCTCAAAAGATTATCGACTGATGTAACGAAGAGAGAAAAATAATTTTGATATTATAATATATCTTATTAGTAAGATATAATTATAATTGATAGCCCGGACATGATAATTTTTCACTATCCGGCTCGAGCGCGAATCAAATGAACCGAATGTATCTATAAAAAAATAAATATGTTATAGACACGTATGTGAATATTTTATGTAAGAAAATGGACCCTATTCTATTTTCGGGAATTACAACTATGCAAGAAGTTCTGGTCTGAAATATAATATCAATTACTTCACGTCCATCTGATGCATTCACTATACTTATCTCGTACCCACTTTTTTTTTCATAATTTTGTTTACTATACCTTGTAGCATTATAAACATTATTATTATTCTTGTTTTCCTTGGGATAAAAAAAAAAAAAACGAATATGAGAAGTTGGGGCCTTTTTTTTGTTTTGTTTTGGTAAGGCCTTTTTATTATAAAAGTGATGACACTTTACGTTATTGAGGAACTAAAGTTATGACAAAAGTCTTTAGAGAGATGATGCGTGTATGTTTGAAAGACAAAAAGAAAGGTTTCATTCTAAAATAAAATAAAATAATAAGAAATTAAAATATCCTACGTATAATAAAAAAAAGGGAAAGTACTTCTTATGTGACTGCAAAAGGGAAATTTTGCAGTAACACAGGATACGCATCCGAATCCTGGTTTTTTTTTTGTTTTTTTGTTTTTGATAGAATCCGCACGTGTATCCTAGGATCCACATGTGTATCCTAATGTTAAAAATTTGCTGCAACTTTTCTCATCAGCAGTCACATGAGAAGCGACGAACCCTATTTTACAAAAACCGACTTATCCTATTGTAATAATTATATTGGTATACATTTTATCTACTCTTATGTAATAAAATAGAATATCTATTATTTAGAACCAGATAATCTCCTATTATACTCAATTCTTTCTTAAGACACAAGTTTTTATTATTGTATAGCACCATTTTTTCATTTTTTTTAAAAGACTCTCAAATTATTAATTACTTCCCATTTTTTACTTTAATTTTTAAAAATCTCAACTGTTTATATTCTTGAAATAATTAATTAATTTCAGTTTAGATGTTCAGTAATATATATATATATATATATATATATATATATATATATATATATATGAGGTAGGATCCTTTGACATCAGTGTCAAATTTGAAGTTTGACACCTCATCTGATAGTCATTAGATAAAAAAAGATCAATGGTGTCACATGCTTGCAAATCAAAGTCGTTGATCTTTTTTGATCTAACGGCTCTTAGATGAAGTGTCAAATTTAAAATTTAATCCCGATGTCAAATGATCCTACCTATATATATATATATATATATATATATATATATATATATATATATATGAGGTAGGATCCTTTGACAACAGTGTCAAATTTGAAGTTTGACACCTCATCTGAGAGCCGTTAGATCAAAAAAGATCAATAGTGTCACATGCTTACAAATCAGAGTCGTTGATCTTTTTTTATCTAACGGCTTTCAGCTGAGGTGTCAAATTTGAAAATTGACACTGGTGTCAAAGGATCCTGCCTCTCTATCTCTATCTCTTTCTCTCTCTCTCTCTCTATATATATATATATATATATATATATATATATATATATATAATTCTTCCAATAAAAAAATCAAGAGTATTTTGATTTATTTTTTTATTTTTTTAAGAAAAAAGGACAGAGCCCAAAAAGGAAACAGCAAAAACAAATGAATGGTTTACAACTAGGGGTGAAAGTAGGCTGGGCTCGGCCAAGCTTTGCCCTGAAAAGCCTAAGTCTATGTCACAAAAATTCAACTTGGCCTGGCCCAAGCCTAGTAAGAGTCTGAGTGTTAGCCTGACTTGGCCCGTTTATAAAAAAAATAAATGGCCTGACCTAGCCCGTTAGCCTGTTAATTTTTAACTTCCAACAGAACCATGAATCAACTTCACAAAATATTCAAATTATGTTGCTAAACCAAAAATAATAATTTCAACGTCCAAACCGAATCATGAATCACAATAAAACTTATCACAATCTACATTAAAGTCACTTTCAAAGGCAAAATGCTGAAATTAAATAACATATATTTCATCAGATCCAACAAACAAATCCATACCATGTAAATTAAAATAACTACATGAATCCAATAAACACATCATGATGCTTGTAGTAAGTATAACCTCTTCCAGAATATTTTAATATATTCATATACACAATCTAACATGTTGAGATGTTGGTTCCTCCTACATAAGAAATAAAGTCAGAGCAAAAAAATTAATTTAATGTAATTAATTTAAATAATTACGCATTTAATGCTTTTTGTTAAAAATTACACATCTGTTGCACAATGAGACGCCCCCTTTGGGCGTCACATGTGACGCCCCAATGAGGCGTCTCTCCCATTGTAAATAAAATGGGGCATTACATGTGATTAATTTAAATGTTTTATATTATATAGTTGAGGATAATGACTGAGTCATCATCTTCTGCGGGATCTGATTCGGATGTAGAGCCCACCGATCCCAGCATGTGGATCATACCTGGGCCGTACAGGTGGGAGGTCCTTCGTAAGAGGACGCAGAAAAGTCATATTTCACAGCGAGTGTGGAATACAGAGCATGTAAGAAAAATTAAGACCAGGCGTGGGAAGCCACAAGGGGGCCCACCTACCGGTGCTATTCCACAGGTTGTGGAAGAGTACCTCAGACAGGCGGGTTTCATACATGTTGCCAAAATGCAACATATCCAGGTATGTTATTTATGTCGTTTTGTATTTATGTAATTATTTAATAAAATTCGTTAACACGTGATAACTGTGTAATTTATCACATATAGATACATTTTTAATTAGTGCTCTGGTCGAGAGGTGGAGACCAGAGACACATACCTTTCACATGACCCAAGGTGAGATGACGATCACCTTACAAGATATGGCAGGCATATTGGGCTTGCCGACCGACGGTACTGTCGTCATCGGATCGGCCTCTGAGGATTGGCACGCTGCTTGTGCTGTTGTTTTTGGACATGTTCCAGAGGCCGGTGAGTTCCATCATTCCGGCGACCTCCGCATCTCATTCTTGGATCGGCATTATACCCGGTGGACTGATCATGAGGGGAATCATGCTGCCGAGATCTACTTCACAAAAGCCCACATTGCCCGAATGTTGGGGACTTGGTTGCTGGCGGACAAGTCTGGAGGTAGCAATTTTGGTTGCCAGCTTGTCCCGTTGCTAGGTGGAGGATTTGAGGACATTGGCCGATTCAGCTGGGGATCTGCAGTTTTGACACACTTGTTCAGGAATTTGTGTGAAGTGACAGATGCCCGTCGAAGCGACATGGGTGGTTGCCATATTCTCCTTCAAATTTGGGCATGGATACGATTCCTACCCATTGCTCCACCCCTTCCTCCTCATCCAGAGCCGGGCACACATTATGGATGCCGGTATGATTTATTTACTTCATTTGATTTCGATAATGTATGGTTATTAATGTATATACTAACTGTATACTTCTTGATTATGATTGATAATGTTTCTGATTGACAGGTTTAATGCTGTACAAAAGTTTAAACCTCATGAGGTCACCCATTATCGGGCAACATTGGACACACTCTGTAGAGATGAGGTTTGGTGTTGGATACTTACGATGTTGTTATTTCTCTATGGGTTTATTTTTTTTTGTAACTCTATATATTGTTTCACATTTTGTTTGTAGGTGGTGTGGCAGCCATATATAGAATATGAGTGGCTTGACGTGACTCCAGAGCAGCAGTATCTGTGGCTTGCTGCCACACCTATTATCTACTTCCACACAGTAGAGGCATGTCAACCGGATAGGTGCATGCGACAGTTCGGTCTTGATCAACCCATCCCGGATAAATCTAGAAAATTGAAAGTAATACATGATCATACTCTACGGGGGAAGGTTGAAGAGAACTGGAGACGTAAGCTGAGGGCTCACATTGATCGATGGAATACCAGGATTCAGCATATTGTACTGCCACCTCCATTATATGGTTTGATGTCACCTAATCATGCGTACATGGAGTGGTACAGAGAGAGGAGAAAGCGCTACATATCTCGGAGGGCAGCAAAGATAGGGCGCATGGTGAGTTTTGTACTTATTTTACATTTGTTTCACATTTCTAACATTTTTTCGTAATATACAGATTGACGGTCTTGAAATGCTTTATCATGCAACAACGGCGGAGGAGTTTCCTCGATTTGGACTACAATATATCCACGAGGAGATAGGCCGGATTATTGGGATGTTTCATGAGAGTTCACGAGTTGATGAGCCTGGACCTGAGACACCCCTCGTGCAGACACAGCCTGATCCTCAGTTGATCGTGGATGTTCCTTGTAATAGACGGGAGGGACGCGGATTAGGACGTAGACGTGAGAGAGTTGCTGCTGAGCCTGTCCCGATTATGCCACACCCTTGTCGTGATCTCAGTGATACATTGGTTGTCTTGAAGACTTAACTTCTACCGAATTCTCTGATGCAGTTCGCCAATGGTTGTGTTGCGTTGGATACATGTCGGCCTTTTTTCACCTTCGAATATGACACTTCGTCGACCTTTTACCTTCCTACCATTGTAATATAACACAACACGAACAAAATCAGGATTTGAGCTCATATTTAAATAGAATTAGAACTAAAATTCAAATACTAAAATAAAGATAAAGGAATGTTGGTGGAGAAGATAGATATGAAGAGTGAGAGAAGAGGTGTGAATTGAATGGAGGGGGTGGAGAAATATATAGAGCACACATGTGACGCCCAAAAGTGGCGTCACATTGTGCAGTAGATGTGTAATTTTTTACAAAACAACATTAAATGTGTAATTATTTAATTTAAATACATTATTTTAATTTTTTTTGCCATAAAGTCAGATTTTTAGTAAAATATAATCGAATATAATTAAGTTATAAATAATTGTAATTGATTAAATTTATATATTTTATTTTTTCTTCAAGGCATACTTATTCTATTTTATTTTATTTAAAATAAAAAGTACAATATAGGACGGCCTGTAGGCTTATAGGCCAGGCTTTGTTAAAGTGGGCTTACGGCCTATTTATTAAACAAGCTTTTTCAAGGTCCAAGCTCGACCTATTTTACAAAATATACTAGGTCAAGTTTGACCTGACGTAGACCGAGTCGTAGGCCCCTGTAGACCGGTCCGATCTAGTTTCACCCCTATTTACAACAATCCTAAGTCTATTGACAGCTGCACAATCAATTAAATAGACTAAACTAATTCCTATAGGAGGAGAAGCACAGAAAAAGGACACAACTTACAAAAGCACAAATATGGAAAAAGTATAATCTTGTTTTCACCATTTTTTACATATTCTTAAAAATAAAAAATAAAGTGACTTTTTTTTATAATTAATAATAAAAGTATATCAACTAAAAATAAAAAATAAAGTAAATGAATCCGAATAAACTCTTATTCAAAATTTCTGTCAGAGACTTACCGTCGATTAACGCCTGATGTACAATACTTTTACATATACAGAATTAAAATCAGAAGGCTCTTACATTAAAACCCTCTTTTATAGATTTTAAATAAAAAATTTATTTATAAGGGGAGATTTAAAGGCTTGCAAAACAATTTAGGGAGATTCTTTATCGGGATTGAGCAGGATTCAAAAGTAGTTACACTTTTTTTAGGAAGAAAAATAGCACCGAGTTATATAGACTTATAGCAATCGATAAACTCTTTTTTTTAATTATTATTAATTAAATTTTTGGTAAATAATAATATTATTTTACTTAATCAACAATCAAGTGATCGGAATGCTTTCGCCTTTTAGAATTACGCAAGTGATTTCGGGCTTATACTCGGCGTGAAGGACAATCATGTGAAGTGACATAAGTCATAAAAGAACATACAAGTACTATTATTATTTTCATAAATCTTCACTAGAAAAGAGACGTGTGTGATTGGATGTGTAATATCTTAATTACATATATATATATTTTTATCAACTTTCATAAATAAAGCAAGAAAAATTTCTTAGTTTCAAAATGCCTCAGAATTTTTCTCTCATAAAACATCCAAAAAAATTTCATATTCGGTTCATATTTTAATGCAAAAGAACGCAGGGGCAAAGTGGTCAACAGCGACCAAGTGAAGTTGAAATGGTGAAGACAAAACATTGAATGGCATATTTGATATTTTACTTCAAATGTAAGTCTGTTATGGTAAGAAAGCATGCATATAAGGGCCGTGCCCATACCCTCCCCTGCTACATTGCTTTGCTCTCTCTTTTTTCTTCCATTTTCTCATTTCTTTATCCCAAAGTTGAAGCCAACATGAAGGGAAGGTTCATGTTTCTGTCGGTGCTCTTGTGTGCCACCTTTCATCTCTCCTTCTCCTTTAAGGACGGTAAGCTACAAATTTATATATACGTAGATGTGTATATATAATATGTGGGCAACTTACGGTACTCTAATTATTACACATAAAATACTAGCTATCTAATTTTATAGACTTCAACATCTCAATCTTCATCATCTTTCCTTAAACACTCCCTTTATATATCCAAATCAATATGCTAAAGGAAGCTCTTCATGTTCATATATTGAGCTCTAAAGTTCTCAGGCCAAAGTATTCAACACTAATTAACAATTCAAGGGGTGAGTGAATTTGTTCTAGTGTTATTCCATCATTTATGAATATGTGATCTGCACCCTCATTGATCTTTCTGGTTGGATGAATCTTTTCTCTTCCTTAGACATTAAATTATGTTGGGGGGTTAGTGTCCTATGAGGGTGATATGAGTGTCTGCACAACTTTCATATTTTGGGGACCACTTTCCTAGGCTATGCATAATGCATGCAGGATGCTCTGGAAATTCACATGGGCTTGGTATGCTTATTAGAAGTGGACAACGTGCTGCACACCACCACATGACATCATTTAAATTATTTTTGAAAGACACTTTACCATAACTAGCAACTGCCCAATTTTGGCACAGTGCTGGTGGTAGTATTAGATTGTGGACGACTAGATTAGATTGCATTTTCAATTGGATTTCGGTTCCAAAAATCTTTGTTGCTGATTTGCAGCAATATGGTCCAATGAAATAAAATAGTTTGTTATTTGCTTATTGTAAGATATCTCATTGGCGCATGTGATCTGAGTAAGTAGGGGTTAGAGCATATGTTTGATCTTCTCCAGTATTACTTTTGGGAGAGATTTAAATTAAAGTCTTAATACTAGACTTGTCACGAGTTGGACCAGTCGCGAAGCGATGAACTAATTGAAATATTTTCAAAAAAAAATATAAATCAATTATATTTATTGCATTATAACAATATGATAATACAAAATTCTATTATTGTCTCAATAACAAATTAATTGGTGCAGGACTAGTGGCAAATGGGAATTTTGAGTTGGGGCCAAAGCCATCTGATCTGAAAGGCACGGTGGTGATTGGTGGCAGCCACGCCATACCGGAGTGGGAGATCTCTGGCTTTGTTGAGTACATAAAATCAGGGCAGAAACAGGGTGACATGTTGCTTGTGGTGCCAGAGGGAGCATATGCGGTGAGGCTTGGGAATGAGGCTTATATTAAGCAAAATATAAAAGTGATAAAGGGAATGTACTATTCTATCACGTTTATGGTAGCACGCACATGTGCACAAGAGGAACGAATCAATGTGTCTGTGGCTCCAGATTCAGGAGTGATCCCAATACAAACATTGTACACAAGCAGTGGTTGGGATCCCATTGCTTATGGATTCAAAGCATTATACAATGTGGTTGAAATGGTTATCCATAACCCTGGAGTGGAGGAGGATCCAGCTTGTGGCCCCCTCATTGATTCTGTTGCACTCAGAACTCTCTACCCTCCTAGACCAACTAACAGTAAGTTTATATATATATATATATATATATATATATATATATATATATATATATATATATCTCTTCTCTTTGATTAGATGAAATATTCCTTAATACCATTGCTGAATAGCTGAGTTAGAGAGCTTAATCATAACCATATAAGAACAAAAACTAACAACACAAGAAAAAGGAATCTGGATTAATACTTATAAAGGCAACTAGTTAAATACATATTGACATGTTATGCTTAGATGTCGGGCAATAAATCCTTTGGCTGTGGTCCTATGTTCATAGTTCGCCATAGAGATAGGTTGGTAGGATGTTATGATCACATTTATGAGAAGCAATTATGCATTCTATCCCTATGAAACTTTTTTGGAGCTATAACGAACGTCTTCAGAGATTTAAACAAAATGGTATCAATATTATTAGTTTTAAATAGAAAAATATAATTTTCAAAACAAGTATAAAACATCAATTGATTATAAAAAATGATTAATGTTTATAATGTTGCAAGAGATAATTTTATTTCCTATACATATATAAAAGTTTGTGGGACCTATGTTTTTTTTTTTTTTTTTTTCTCTTCTTCTTACATGAGCTCGCATGTGCCCCACACATTTTTATGTGTATATAGGAGATAAAATTATCTTCTATAATATGATAAACACTAATCTCTTATAAAAATGTATTAACTATCCAAAAAAAAAAAATGTATTAAAAAAATGCGTTGGTAGCACTTTCCTTAATTCAAATTCAAATGCTGCCTGACATGAGAGTGGAACAGTTGTTTTCTTATTACTTTATTGCTTGTGTGGTATGGGAATCAGTTCAGTGTTCAGTACTTACTTAACTAGCTAGGAGAAGAAAAGGGTTCCAGTTTCACAGAACATTGCTTCCCTTTAAAGATAAAAATAAAAATAAAATCTACAGAAAATTAAATGCCTGTCAATATATATAGGAAACTTAAACGCCTATATGGGACCATACAAGCAATGAAAGTTCACAATCCACAGTGTTTCTTCACTTGGGTGACTATTTATGTACAATGTACCTTTTAACTTTCTTCTATCAATTGAGAATTTCATAGCCATTTCACTATAATAAATTGACTATTCATCTATATGTTGTACTAATATATATCTCATATTTCTCAGAGAACCTATTAAAGAATGGTGGTTTTGAAGAAGGACCATATGTGTTCCCCAACACAACTTGGGGTGTGCTAATCCCACCCAACATTGAGGATGACCACTCTCCCCTACCAGGATGGATGGTGGAGTCCCTAAAGGCAGTGAGGTACATAGATTCTGAGCATTTCTCAGTCCCAGAAGGCACAAGAGCTGTGGAGCTTGTAGCAGGTAAAGAAAGTGCCATAGCACAAGTGGCTAGAACCATTCCTGGCAAAACCTACGTACTCTCATTTGCTGTGGGAGATGCTAGCAATTCCTGTGAAGGGTCTATGATTGTGGAAGCATTTGCAGGCAAAGACACTATAAAAGTGCCTTATGAGTCCAAAGGCAAAGGTGGGTTTAAACGTGCAGCCCTTAAGTTTGTGGCTGTTGGCCCAAGAACACGTGTTATGTTCCTTAGCACATTCTACACCATGAGGAGCGATGACTTCTCTTCGCTGTGTGGGCCTGTGGTTGATGATGTCAAGTTGCTTAGCCTACGTAAACCATAATAAGCGTATTTTGGGTCTGTTATTGAGCGTGAGTCTATTGAATCGAAATATATTATATATGGGTTCCGAGCCTTTGATTTAATATATTGTTACTTGGGAGAATTTTAAGATACGTGAGAGGTGCTAAGTATGCTTTTCATTTTAATATGAGAACAAGTGTGTACATCAAATAATTTTAGTATATGTAGACGTATAGTATACAGTAAGGTGTTTCTATGACTATGAATCCGTTCATATGTTCTGCACAAATAAATGATGGGAAACAAATATAGATTATTCATGACTTTACTTTTATGTAATAAATAAGAGTTTGATGTTAACTACTTGTCATTTTTACTGATATGAAAAGATATTATCAAAGTATATTTGTATATTAGAATTAAATTTGTAAATTTCATAAACTAATTCAAAAGTTGAAGATAAGATTTTAGTTGCATATATTTGTATTTTCACTAGGTAGTATAGGACTAGGGGTTCTCCTTGTCTGGTCGAGTAAGAATGAATAAAGATGTCAAAAGTGGCTTTTAGAACCTAGAAGGCTTTCTTGCATCCAAGATACATACAAAATTGTGCCTTTATAATAAATGACGGTAGTTCAGTTAGTATATGGGAGCTCAGCAGGTAAGGATGAGAGTATATATTCGATCTTCCCTAGTATCATCTTTGAAAGAGATTTAAAACCTTAATTCTAGACTCACTCTGAATTAGATTAGTCGCGAAACGATGAACAATAGAATTAATATTTCCAAAAAAAAATAAAAAAATTTGTGCCTTTCTTGAGTGCTTGTTAGTCCGGGGGATGCTTTATATAGAAGAAACGATGCTTTACCTAGACATACCTAAATCCACATTCACAAGTCGATTCCCCAAATTTCTTCATGAATGAGTTTAGGTGGCCCATGTTCTTGGAGAAGCTAACAATCAAGTGCAAAGGATATTTTTTTATTTTTTTGGGAATTGATCATTTCATGTTAAAATTTCATATTAAAGGATCATATAAAATTTTGTATCAATTTTTTTCTCCATTAATATTAACAAATTAAGATTAGATCCCATATATTTAATGCAAATTCACATAAATTTTTAATATGAAAGAATCTATTCTTTATTATTTTTTCACAAACTTTCTTATTATATCTTAGATTAAATTTAGTTCACTCGCTTAAATACAGACATGTAATATGGAACTGACAATTAATTTAGAATTTAGATTTGAGTTTTGATGAATTTATTTGGACTTACATTTTCTGTATTTTGATGGATAATTTTAAGAATATATTTTAGTGAAATTAAATTTTTATACTTTACTAAATTTATATATATGTAAAAAACAAAAAACTAAATATCAATTTAATTCAAATCAAATTAAAATTATATTTTAAACTAAATTGATTTTTAAAAATTAATTAAATTATTATTTTCCTCAATTAAGTTAAATTAAATTGAGGAGCAGGGACAGTGTAGTAACTTCACGCTCCAGAGGAAGCAGCTATGCTCAGCTCCTTTGTATATAATAAAGACCGAGGTTTTGTTCATTTGGATTAATACCTTTCCTTTCAGTGGCTCAGGTGAGCTCAACCTTGTCGTTTTATGCCTACCTACATTGCGTTTCATTCCATCCCTATGCTTTGTGGATTCTAGCAAGGGTTTTAGGGTTCCACCTTAATCTACTGTCTTTTCATGCTCTTTATTCCAATTTAGTTGATTTTATAGTCAATCCTTGCTTTGCCTCTTGCCGATCTGGGTTTCTTCGTTCGATTGATGGTTATAGTAAATTCGTTATAGAGTAATGCAACCCATAATTTGTTTCTGCACTTACTTTGGGTATGGGTGTCTGTTATTTGCTGTTACCTTGTTTCATTAGGGTCCACTGTATATTTACTCTGTGAAGTTAAACGTGAATTCATGTATATTTTGGATAACTTGTCTTGTTAATGATTGAAAGTGCAATGATGAAAGGGTAGTTCCATTGTGTAACTAGAATTGGTGTTTGTTTGCTTATTGATGAATGGTTGTGTGTTTGTGTAATGATGGTTTGTTACTTCAGATCAGTGGTTATGTTGGTTTGAAGTTTGGTAAGACAATGGCAAAGAAGAAAAATCCCCTGGTGTTTATGGATGTGTCCATAGATGGGGATCCTGTTGAAAGGATGGTTTTTGAGGTACTTATTCTTCTTTATACATTTTTATTTTTATACGATAGATGCATGCGTTACTGTTTGCTATATTCGACCTAATGATTGGTCATGTTTTGCTCTCAGCTCTTTTATGATGTAGCTCCGAAGACTGCTGAGAATTTTCGTGCACTATGTACAGGTAATAAATTTGATTTGCATGAAAAATTCCTTCAATTTTGGCATTTTCCTTGCAAAAATTCCATGTAACATTACTGTTACTTATCCACCGACTAAACAAGTTCTTGGATATGTTTATGCATTTTGCTTTCACGAAATGTGCATTAAAATTTGTCTTCATAATCAATGAATAACTGATTCCTCTCCCCTTTTCCTTTGAAATATTTCATTTTATGTTCAGGAGAAAGGGGAGTCAGTCAAAATTCTGGAAAATCACTGCACTACAAGGGTTCTTTCTTCCATCACATTGTAAAAGGCTCCATTGTGCGGGTATGCTGATATTGTTTCTTCTTACATTCTTGATCGTTCTTTGGTAGTTCTGTATGTGTCTTCTCATATTTGTGGTTGAAAATGGCTTAGTAGTAGTTCCTCTTTTAGTCAGTTACTCTTGTTTATTCTGTAGGATACAGGGCTGATGGTCACGACTGCTTTTCTTGTGATATAGTTTTAAGGTTGTACTTGCTAAGTTATTCATCGTCATAATTCTAAAAAGCCTCGTGATGACTAAACCAGTTTTGTATGCATTGTTGTCATTTGATTATGTGTGTTAATGGTTGGTTTTCCTTTTGCAGGGTGGTGATTTTGTCAATCGAAATGGTACGTATTCTGTGGATACATTGCCTACTTTTATGAATTATTTCTCCAGTTTTTGAAGGTTGCAATTTGATACAAGATATGTAGTCACTTTCTTTATGTTTTATCATTTGATCATTCAGTTGTCCGAGTTGCAAGCCTTGTTCCATTTTCATGTTTCGTGTGACAATGGTAATTTCTTTTCTAAGCCAATTAGGAAACTGAATAATAAAATTCCTTTGCATGAACACAGATTGGCCTGTCATTGAGCGGGGGTATGAAAGTGATTTGAATTTCTTATTTGGGTTAATTTTTACATATTGCTATAGCTATACTGTGGCTCTCTAGTACTATTTTCAAAATTATAGCCATACTATGGTTTGCTTTTTTATCTGCTTGTGAACTTCTTCATCTGTTATCTTCCATTTTTTAGATTATTTGTTGAAATCATGTCATATTATTGTTGTTCTTATTTACCAATTTATCTTGTGCCAATACAAAGCAAAAGGAGTCCTCAATCCATGTAGCCTTTTCTTTTTAGTTATGTGGCTGAACAGTAAGCTTGTCTTAAAATCTCTTAACCTCATTGATGGTTATCACTTATTTTTTGTATGGCATCCCAAATACAGCATGTGTTGTACATTATACTATACTCCTGCATGACATTTTCCTGTGTGTTTTGCAGGGACTGGTGGAGAAAGCATATATGGTTCCAAGTTCCCAGGTGAGAATGCTAAGTTATGGTCTCAAGCTCATATTCCACAGTATGAGTATTGTATTGCGTTCAAATTATGTCCCAAAGTTTGTGTAGTTCTTAAAAATTATCGTTGTGATTTATTTCAGATGAGTCACCTAGGCTGAAGCATGATGCTCCAGGCCTTCTATCCATGGCAATTACTGATCGTGACACTCTTGGTTCTCATTTTATCATCACTTTGAAAGCTGATCACCATCTTGATAGGTTTGTTTATCTGGTTCACTCCTACTGACATTTAGTATTTGAAGTCCTGTTTGGATGAGTTTATTTTCAGCTTATTTGAGCATATCTACTGCAATAAGCTCTTACGAAGTATTTAAGTACTGTTTGGATGATCTTATTATTAATATCACTTCTGAAACCCATATAAGCTTTCTTAGGCTTAATTTTATAAGCTAAAAATTAAGCTCATGAATAATAGCCATGGAGAAAGCTAAGCACAGTTTAGGGAGTAGCTGTTTTTATAATAATTTGACTAAATTAACCATAATGAATTGACAAAATTGTATTTTTGCTTAAGTGTTTCTCAAAGCATATATTCAAATGCTATTTGGATTATTTTAGATTGCATTTCTGAAACCATCATAAGCTGTTGCGGGCTTTTTTATAAGCTAAAAATTAAACCTCATGAATATTAGCCATGGAGAAAGCTAAGAACAGTTTGGGGAGTAGCTGTTTTTATAATGATTTGACTAAATTAAACATAATGAATTGACAAAATTCTGTTTTTGCTTAAGTGCTTCTCAATTCTCAAAGCATATATTCAAACACTATTTGGCTTATTTTAGATTGCACTTAAGGCAATGGGGCTTAGTTAGCATGATTCACTCAAACAAGTACTTATTTAAATTATTTATCGAAATGGGACTTACTCTGTGTTCCATTTATAAATTGGGTGGGAGGGAAAATATCCTGGCGTAGACTCATTGTTTCTGTGAGTGGTACTAAATGCTCAACTTGCTTATCTTATTCGGTTGTGGGGTCATTCTGCAGGAAGCATGTAGTCTTTGGCAAGCTTGTGCAAGGTCATAATATATTGAAGAAAATTGAAGATGTGGGTGATGAAGAAGGACATCCAACTGTAACTGTGAAAATAATTAATTGTGGTGAATATAATGAGGGTGAGAATTCCTTAGCCCATTTTGGTGAATACTAGGTTCTACCCGTAACTCGAAGATGATACTTAAATACTAAATCATCTGTTGAACATTTCATTTCCAACTCTTTAAATTCCAAAGCATACTGTAGTATTAAATTCATTTTTCCAACTCTTTAAATATATTTCATCTGTTGATTTGAATCTTTATGTTTGTAGATGGAAAGAAGATAAATAAATTAAAACTAGGAAGGGATGGATCTTCTGAAGCCCATAATCATGAAGCACGACAGAAGGTGAAGCACAAAAAATCTTCAGGAGACAGAAGGAAAAGGAGAAAATACTACTCATCAGAATCGAATAGTACTTCAGATTCAGACATGGAATCTTCAAAAAGTGATAGTGATTCTGACTCGGATGTGTCTTCATCATCTTATACCAGTTCCTCCAGCGACGGCAGGCAGAGGAAGAGAAAGAGGTCCAGGAAAGATAAACATCGACAAGGAAAAAGAAGAGATAAACACCGAGACAAGAGACGAAGGAAACGAGATAAAAGATCAAAGCATAGATCAAGAAGGTATTTAATCTGATTGAAAATTTGGTTTTTTTGATGATTTATGGACTACAGATTCCGGTCGTAGTTGCTTGCTTGTGAAGAACTTATAATAGCCACTATAGATATTGTGGTCTCAAAATTCATTGTATTCTAATAGTATGTGAAAGAGGCAGCCTATATGATGTGTGCTGCTTATTTGTATGAATATCATATTTATTAAACTACATGAATTGACCTGCATCCATTGTGCTCGACCAGACATTTTGAGTGCATTGAAGGGGTTTTGATTTTTTTTTTTTTTAATGTAACAAGTCCTACATGGTTTCAACGATTTTTGTGGTTACCACTGAGATTCTGTTGTGTGGTGTTAGGGAATCGAGCAGTCTTACTGATTCAGATAGTGAAAGTAAGAGTGACAATAGCTCTGATAGCAAAAGTCTTGATGCTCAAGGGAGAAATCAGAAGCATAAAGATCATTCTCAGAGAAATGGTAATTTTGAATTCATTCAACTTTTAGTTCATTGCATTTATGTGATATAGTTTATCCAAATATATTACATCAGCTTTTACCTTTACTTGTCTCCGACGGAGCAAAATTCTTAAATATAAGCTAGAAATTTGCAACGGTCCTTTGTTCTTCCCCCTTGGGGCCCCCAGGGTGGTGGGTGGGGATTGTTGATTATGGGCCTAGTTCTGGGTTGCATTTTACCGAGAATTTTATGACCTGAAAAAATGAAGTCAATCTAGGACCAATTGTCTGATATCTACTTGGAGGGAGAGTGTGCTTTCTGATTTGGCTAATCTTGTACCTTTCTCTTGATAATACTATATTCGTGAGTACCCCCCCATTTTTTACCTTCCTTCAGTTGTTCATCAATTGTAAGCTAGGGAAGAAGTCGTCTAAACTTTGTCTTTGAATTGGAAATATAAAGTAAATGCTATTTGTATGAATAAAATTGCTTTTTCCGGTCTCTTTTGGGTCTGTCATGTAGGTCACTTAAATGTAGCTTCAACAAAGTTATAGCTTGTGTAAGTGGACTATGCTATTGCAAAGATTATTTTATTTTAGTTTTTTTAGTTTTGTTCTTTGGGTAGTGTGTGTAATGGGTCATGTCTTTCCTTCATCTTTCTTCATATCTTGCAGCAGCTGAAGTTCAGTCTCCCTTAGTTGTAGAGAAAGAATTACCTCCCATGCATCTTAAAAAGAGGGAGGAAGTGGGTATGCTAGAGGAGGAATTCTCAAAGGAAAATGGAGAGCAGCATAGAAATGGCATTGGGGCCAACCACAGATCTGACAGAGGTGAAGAGAGGCAGCCTGACGTGATGGATGATCATCCAGGCAAATCTAGGTCTACTTTCCAATCTTGTCACACCTCAGTTATTTCTTATGCTTACCATTTCTTCCAGATCTGGTATTTTATTAAAAGTTGATGAGCAGGAGCCGAAGCATGAGTCCTAAGCAAACCATGAGTAAGAATATATGTACTAGTCCAAAGAGTGAGAGCAAAAGCCCAAGCGTTAGTCCAAAAAGGAGATTGAGCAGAAGTCCTGTTAGAAGCATTAGCAGGAGTCCAAACAGCAGAAGCCCAGTGAGGGGCCGGAAGGAGAGAAGTATCAGTAGGAGCCCTGTTAGAACTCGTGATCATGAAAGTGTAAGTAGAAGCCCCGTTAGATCTCGCGATCGTAGAAATTTCCGCGAGAGCCCTGTAAGATCCCTTTCTCGGAGTCGCCGGAGCTGGAATTCTCCCAAAGCATCATCACGAAGAACGGTCAGCAGAAGCCCTGTAGGAGTGTCAAGAAAGAGCCTAAGCAGGAGTCCAATTAGATCATCTGCCAGAAGCTTAAGCAGAAGCTCCGGCAGGGTCCCTTTGAGAAGCATTAGCCAAAGTCCAGTTAGAGTGCTTAGCAGAGGCAATCGCCAGAGTTATTCTAGGAGTCGTAGCCCTGTCCGTCGGGAAAGGACACCTCATGGGAGAAGTTTGTCAAGGAGCGTGTCTCCTGATGCTTCACCAAAACGTATCAGAAGGGGAAGAGGTTTCAGTGAACGATACTCTTATGCTAGAAGGTATAGAACGCCCTCTCGGTCTCCCGCGAGGTCATACCGCTATAATGGAAGAAGTGACCGCTATAATGGAAGAAGTGACCGTGACAGGTAAACTGGTAGTTGTATATGGTTTCTAATTAGTCATCATACTGAGGTGGTATGGAGAGAGTTACATGTCGTCCACTTTCTGTTCTCAGATATTCAGGTTACAGAAGGTACTCCCCTAGGCGTTATAGGGGCCCACAGCCACGTGGAAGAACTCCACCAAGGTTTTTTTTTTTTTTCAAACTTCCTACAACTGCATTTCTTAAATTTTCTTAGTAAATCTTGTATTAGAGGCATGATTTATTAAGAGTACCTCTCGTAATGATTTGATTCGTTGTTACTACACTTTCTGATCCCTATGCCACTGATTAATAATGATAGCACCATGCCCGGTGAATAGAGTGCATATGATTATGTGAAAACCTATATTTAGGTACCGAACCAGGAGGAGCAGGACGCCATCTGTATCACGTAGCCCACGTTACCGAGCTCGACGATATAGCCGAAGCCGTAGCCCAGTTCGTAGTCATTCACCGGTTGATCCTCGTTCTCGGGCCTCTCCTCGTGCAGAGAGGCACATAGCATCATCCCAGAGCAGGAGTCCATCACGATCCAGGTCTTCAGTGGAATCACAATCTCCACGAAAAGCAAGCAGAGGCAACATGTCAAGGTCATCGTCTGGAAGCCCAGCTGGAAAGAAAGGCCTAGTCTCTTATGGAGATGGTTCTCCCGACTCAAGCCAAAGGTGAAATGCTAGGTCAGGAATTTCTAGTGAAACCGTCACTTTTAATGAGCTGGAGGCTTCTATTTTTAAACTTCACCTTTTGCTTTGCTTGCTGGAATTCGTCAATGTTACATGTTTCCTTTATAAACCAAGGTTTTAGGTCCTTTTTTTTTTCCTTTCGTTTGTTTAATTGAAATGTCATGTTTAAAGACGATTACTAGAATAAGTTAAAGACGACTATACATGTCAGACTAGAGTGCAGTTTTAGTTGTGTATCTGAGACAGGTCGGATGTGGTATTACATTTGAGTTGAATTTATGTAGAATTTTGACCTATACGTTTTGCGGGTTAATCTAATGTAGGTGTGAAACTCTTGATTTGTATTTTAATATATTGGAGGTTTAATAACTGGGTAATTTGTGATCTCTAACTTTGTTTAATTTTGTTTATATTAGTTTTTGTGTTTGAAATATCATATGTTCAAAAAAAAAAATCTTTAGATTAGTTTGTGTTTGAATTATTTTTTCTAAAAAATTATTAAAGTAGAACGTGCACTTGATCTTTTTTATTTCGCACTTAAAGTATCATATTCTACATTCGCTTCTAAACTTGGTTATAATTCGCAGCTATCTTATTTCGCACTTGATATTGGAATGCGAGCTTTGTCGCAGCTATATTATTCATACGAGAAAGGTTAAAATTTCAGACAAGTTACTAAATGGTGGTAGCTTAGTTGGTGCATGGGAGTTAAGCAGGTGGGTTTAAAGCCTTAATCTTGGACTCGTCCCGAATCGGATTAGTTGCGAAACAATGAACCGATTGGAATATTTAAAAAAAAAAAATTTAGACAAGACGTGTTTGGGAAAACATGCATTGTTGCGGAGATTTTTTTTAATCAAAAGTTTTATTTTTTGAGTTGTAAAAAGAAGTTACTTTTTTATTTTAAAACTAATTGATGAAAACAAGCGTTTGATTAAAGCTTATGACTATTGAATTATACTTTTTGGTTCAGACTTGAATAATTTTAATCTTTTATTGGCTGCTGCCCAAAGCTTGTCATGAAGTATGATTCCATATCTTTTAGGCGCCAGGCCAACCCTAACCTTATGGTTCAATGCTGGTTTTGTGTCTACTCTCTGGAACATTTTAATAATCAAAATAGCATTACATGACGAGGATATCAAAGAATTAATTTTGCACATAGTTGTTCAGTTTTTAAGGAGCTCCCATTGCCCAAGATTTTTTGAAAAGCCCTACTAGTCATCTCCCAAGGCACTAGAACCATCTACATTTAACTAGTCCCAGTACTCAGCATGGAAAGTCCAATAAATGAGTTTCTGTACCCTTGTTTTCCGAATTACTCCCCACCCCCCTGTCTGAAGCAGATCATTTGCTTCAACTACTTTGGCTTTGTGATAAGTAGCATTGCGGAATAAGTTTGCTTCAAATGTTAATCTCTCTGCAAACCTCTCTTGAATTCTATGGCTACGTAAGTTTGGGAAGGCAATGAAATGAAGTGGACTTTGATAGGCCTTCCTTTTCTACATATCCTCCTTACCATATTAAATTTGAGTTTGAGTTAATTAATTTGTTTTGCTGTTCTCTTTGTTTAAATGCTAATATCATTTTCTCTCCTTTAGCCTTATTATTCTTATCTATTTTTTAGTTTTGTTTCTGAATTTTATAATTTCTTCCATAATAAATTGTAAAACAAATGAAATGTGGTGCTGAAAAATATTAGTAAATTCTTTATTTCCATCCTTCAAATATGTAAGCATCGTCACTTTGGTACTTTGAATATTTATTTAATTAATTTAGTCAAAATAAGACAATAAAGTTTTCTTATTTTAGTCCATGAAATTAGTGTTTTAAAACATGCGTCGAATCGGCCAGGTCAATCGAGATTTCGATGACCCAGTGCTTTCACTGGTTCGAGCTGGTCATTGATTCGGTCATGTAATTTAATCGGTATCAATTCAATGAACCAATCATCATGACCACTTGAATCCCTTTGTTTGAGGATCGGAAAGCTTACCATTTGATTACTTTTATTTGTTGGACATAATATTTATAATTTAATATTTATTATATATTATTTTGAAATTCGGTTAAACCACTAATCCCAATACTTCAACGACTGAGTTAATGACGGCGTCGAGTTTTAAAATACTGCATGAAAAATTAAGTTGACATCATTTAATCATTTAATATTAAAAAATATCACCAATTCAATTCTTCAATAATGAACAAATTAACATCAATTTAACTCTTCAATACTAAGAAATAACTTTAATTTAATTCTTTAATCTCAAAACCTATGCACAATTCAGGAACTAGTTGATATTAACCATTTTGTAGAAATTAAAATAATGTTAATCAAATATTTCATAGATTAAATAAGGGGAATGTGATTCTCAGCAACCCCAAGGCAACATCATTTTGGGATTTAAAATAAAAAATAAAGGGTATTTTTGATAACTCACGAACCAATTAAGTCATTCTTCGAATTTTGAAAAAAAAATAAAACAAAGACAGATGGCGATTAATTCCTTGAATACCACAATTTGGAAATAGTACCACATATCTTGCGAACAAGAAACGGCCAAGGCGAAGTAGGAGCCCAACAAACAAAATGCTAGTATCGATTTGCAGCAATATGTATTATCAATCAATTATGTGCTCAATGAGTGAAGTTTTATTTAGCCTAATTAACATGACCAACTTCCCTTTAAGAATGAGACTCCATTTGAGAATATGCAAAATAGCATTCATACCCAAAGGGGGGAAAAGAAGAAGAAAATTTTGTTCCAAGAAAAGACCCACTAAACAAAAACTTTAAAAATGCTTAAAAATATAACGGAATGCTACACATCGGATGACGATGTAGTCATAACTTCAATTTTGCATTGATAGTTCACACAATAAGTCACCTGGGAACCTGTTTGCCACAATCAAGAAAAAGTATCACTAAAATGGTAATGTTCTAAAACATTTGAAACAAGATAACAAGAAAACAGAGCTTTGTCAACATACCCGTACCAGAGAAGATGCCAACCATCATACCAGATTACATAAACCTTCTGTCTGTATAACACTTATATTAAGGGCGTCCTTTAGCTTGGGCATTGTCTGTCACTTGCTGGCTTTGTTACCCGAATCCTCATTGCCATTGTCTTTGGAATCCATGCAAGGGGTCAATGGTGGGAAAGAAGGTACAGCTTGCAATATAAATTTCCTGCCACTTTTGAAGCCTCCTGAGAAGCTTGACCCAATCCCGCGTAGATGACTGTGGGGAGGAGAAACTCGCTTTTGGTTAGGGGAATTTGCTTTCACAGGCTTGATAGGTGTTGAAGCTTCCTTCAATATATCAGGAGTTTCATCTTCTAGAATGCCAGAGAGCCTGCCATCTGATTCAAAACACTGTAAATATGGTGTTTCATCTACTGTAGACCTTGGGGTAGTTGGTGAACCACGCCAACGAAGAGAGCCGCCAGATAAATGGCGAATACATCCATGGGAGAGTCGGGCTTGTGGAATGTTTGTCCACTCATTTGTCTTAGGAGAGAACGATGAACCACCAGACGTTGACTCATGCTTCGACAGAGGACTAAGCTGAAGTACGTTAACAACTGAATTACATTTTGGTGATGATTGATCCAAAATGTTGTCCACATTGTTGCAATCAACTTGCGAATCATAGGAGGCAGTTCCTAACATCTCATTTGTTTCCAAAAGAGCAAGACTGCTGTTTAAATTTTCGGAAGATTGAGAGTAATTTGCTAAAAGAAGTCGGGATTTTCCAGCCTCCTTGCCTTGGCTGGACAAATGGAGAAAGGCCAATCAAAGTTCAAAGGCAGAGTCGTTATAAATACTCAGGATTATAATTTTTTTATTCTATCAAATATAGAAAGATTTATAGTGAAAGCAAACTTACTCAGAGCATTGTAACGATGGCGTTAGAGGTGAGAGGCCGGGTAGATCATACAACTCTGTTTTTAACAAATCTGTCCTGCTTGCCACCATTTCCAGTTTAGAGTGAAATGTGCTATCTGATCCTTTTTCAACACTGCTGGTCACCCTTTCTCTTCTAAAAGCATGCTCCAAGGCAACAGAATCTGAATTTGAAAAACGAGTATTACATTAACCAACATTCTTAGCTGCATATCTTAATAATCTGTGTCCTCTCTTCCCGCATGCTTTGGCATTCAAATAAATTCACGGTTATAATTTTAATCATGCTTGAATTAATCGGTGAGATTTAAAAGTTCCTTCACAACAAACGACCAACTCCAAAAGTGCATTGCAGATTCTTACGGGCGCCATAAAGCAAAGGAGTGACATTTGTATGACCATCATGACCAAACATATTCGCTAGCAAGCCACCTGGACTTAGTGGTAGGTGGGGTTTGGGTTGAGGTTCTTGATTCAATACCAAATATCACTAAAAAAGCAAAGTTGTGCTGGTCTCAACACTTTTCCTTAGCAGGATGAGTATTGAGTAACATCAAAACCTCCAAATTTCATCTCATATCATTTCTATTTATCAGACAAAAATTAAATTATATTTTCCGATGCAATAATAATTTAAAATAGCAATTCATTGTTATCAAAAAAAAAAAAAATAGCAATTCATAATGTAAATTCTAACCTTCTTTTCTGCCAAAGACATTCTTACATCCCTCACATCGACATCCACTGGAACATCCAACTTCAGCCTTTTTCAAATATTAAAAAAATGGTGTTAACAGCGGACACGGGAGATTAAACTGCTGAAATGTTTAGAACGCATAGAAATGGACATAATATACAAACCTGAAAACATTCACAATATTTTTTCATACACATTGACCTTTTGCAATTGCAACCTCTTTTGTGCCTTGCCGATGACGGTGTTGTCAGATTCTCATCCTCCTGCGAAGAGCACTTTAAACAATCAATTCACTTCTGAAACCCACAAAATAAATAAAAGCAAAATATGAGGATCTTATACCATATTATTTGACGGAGTTTCGGCGGTAATCTTGGGAGCAAAAGCATTTGGATTACGGGATTGAATTTGTAGCTTTGTCTCAACAACCTTATCTTCATGTTCGTGTCTATTAAAGCAGCCGTGGCAAGAACAAGGTTCGGTACAATACAATCCGGCAGCAAAACAATCACAATAACTGCGAAGCACTCAAATTAAAATACATAGATATTGCATATATCATATAAAGTGACATATACCAAAACATACATAATTTACTTACAGCTTCAAACATTTACTCTTCTTACAGTTGCACCGTTTACAGCCATTTTTATCAGTGGTGATTGATGTTTTCTTCCTAAAAAGCAACACAAAATTTGGTGATACAACAAAACATATCAAGAATAAAATTATGAACTATGAGAAAGATCACAAGAACTAACTGTTTCTTGCTGGGGCTAGGTTCGTCAAATTCCTTAGGTCCAGCATCTGGAGGGCTTAGTTTCCTGTTATCATAAGCACTTGCAGGATATAAAGCGGCAGGTTCTATCAAGCTAGAAGACTCAGAGATGAAAGAATCTGCAGTTATTGAAGCATCAATTTCATGGCTCTCATTTCCAGTATCAACTAATGATTGGCCATCCGTATTTGACAAAATTAAGGATCTCTTCATGCTCTCCACTTTAGGTAAGCTTATTATTGAAGATGTGGATTTCATCCCCCGTATACCATCTGATAATCTCATGCCTGTAGTTGCAGCACTACCAGCTGGCATAGCATATATGATGCTATTTAAATGCAACCCAATACCTGATGGCTTGGGACTTGTTACAGGAAAGTTTCCATTACCTCGTTGAGGAAAAAAGGAAGTGATAGGTTCGGACAGCTTGACCATTTTTATTTCGCTTGAAGTTGCATTCATTTCCATATGAGACTTATTATTTCCAAGAGCATTGGAAGCAGTTTCCTCAAATTGTAGGCAGCGTCTACGAATGCCATGATGCTTTAGACTAGCCTACATTGACTGTAATAATTATTCTATTGCACAAAGAAAATCTTTATAGACTCAAACAAACAAAAAGACAAATTCCTGATAATCAGGCAACATTGTCCTATGAAAATTCTATTATAAATTAGTCATTCACAAAGTAGATCATGCCACTAGAACGCAACAGTCTCATACGACATGACTTAAATCTCTTAGCAAGCAAATTATTGCGGAAAAGTCTCGGTTCAAAATATTTTCAATGTTCAAAGATATTTTCATGAATATATATATATATATATATATATATAATTTTAGGTTGAAAAAAAATCTTAGTTCTTATCCTAGGAGATACCCTAAACCGTCAGTCCATGATGTGATATCTCATCGGGACTCAGATTTTTTAACAATCTTCATTACCTGAGGAAATGCAATTACCACATATTCACAAATTTTCAAAGCTCCAAAGGAAAGAAAACTTAGTTAGCAGAAAAGTGGAGCGAAATTATTAACTGGAGATGTCTGATTACAGTTACCCATCTGCCAGAGATACGGAGTATACCACTGCTGCTAATTTTCTTAAAAAAGTTCCTGCCATGACGCATGCAAAGCTCCATAAACAAACTAGATCACCAAAGCATTAGATTTCAAAGAATGACTGTCAATAAAGTACATGTACTGTTCTCTTCTCTTGATTAGTGATATTTGTTAATAGGAACCAAATGATAAAAAGTAAAAAAATAGAAGCTCATTCAAGCCTATAATCATTGACCTTGAAAGAATCTACTCAGCTTAAAAGTATAGAAAAAGAGACATAAGACTCACGCCAACACTCTAGGAGAGAGAAAAAAGCATGAAAAGATGGCCAAATTCACACAAAAATTAACCTGCCTCCAGAGGACCACAATAAATCCCCCCCCCCCCCCCCCCCCCCCCAAACACACACACACACCAAAAAAAAAAACCACATACATAAAAAGTCTGATGTATACCTCAGAACCATCTTGCGAGACATGCTCTGCACCTACATGTGAGGTTGACACCATCCCGTTGCAATCTTCACTTTCGTTAACATCCGGCAGAGGATCACCCATCAACTGTGGTGTAGAATCATTATGATCACGTAGTTCATTTCCTGCACACTGAAGCTTAAAATTTTGAAGTTAAATAATAAAAGAAAGGCTGAAAGACATCTAGGTCACACTAATCATAGCTATAAATATTGACTGAATGCCCTATATCAATATTACAGATATAGACAGCAAGAACCTATGGTTACCTGGGGAAGTGAATCGTGACTATGTTGTTTCTCAAAAACATCTGCAGATAAATTGGACTCTAACTTTGGGTTCTCTTGAGAAGCCCTTTCAACATCTTTTTCCTCCCCTTCTATTTTTTCAGGTTCTTCAACGTATGCAAGCTTTTCTTGATAAACCTTATTAGATTCCTCTGACACAGGCAAAGTTTCTACTGCTTTATCACCAGGACCATCTTTCCTATCAAATTTTAATATAATTTCCTTTGACTGAGTTATTGACTGAATTATGTCACTTAGCGATTCATCTGCATCAGTTGATTGTTCCACATCTGGGTTGACTGAATAGATTTGATCAATATCCCCAGGATCAGCCAAATATTCATCAACAGATGGTGGAGGACTGCAGTGTTGGGTATTTGCATCATTTTTTATGTCAAAATCCTTCTGAGTGTCAGTTATAGTCCTCTCCGGCAGTAGGTGTTGAGAATTTGTTTTCTTGGAATCACCAGGAGCTTCAACAAGACTGTTGCCTCCATTATCACTTTGAGATATTTCTCCACTGGGTAACCGAGTGCCTTGAGGCCTGATATGGACAAATTTTGTCAACAATCAGCTTCTCTCCCAAAACATAAAATAAAATAAAAATAAAATAAAATAGAAAGAAAAGAAACACACACACACAATTTAAGTCACAAACCTTTCCAAGAACTGTGTTTCACGGTGACAACTAATACGTGGTGATTTGAATACATGAGGTGGAGAATTGAGTCCAACAAAACCTTGTACCCCATGACAAGCCTTGACAGGCTTTATTGGAGATAAAGTGTTCACAAAACTAATAAAGGGGGATTCCTGAAATTAAAAAGGTGATACGTGAGATTCATTCATTATTCACATACTGCAAATGAAATGAAACAGTCCGAAGTTACCATAAGCTAACTAAATAATGCTGTAGACGTCTTTAAACAGAAAAAAGATGATTCCAGAATCAGGACCAGGACCAGATGATGATAATCAATGTGTGGCATCACAATACATACATGCAGCAATCCTCCAAAGTCTATTAATACATACACAATTGATGGTCTTTTATTTCTTTTTATCATTCATTTTATGCAATAATAACACAGTAAGGGTTCATAAACTTTAGAGAGTAGAGCATCATCATCAAATCAATTAATAAAAAAAGCCTGCAAGGAAAAAAAATAAAACAGTAAGAAGCAATGCCTGTGAATTTTAGTAGTGATGGGTTTGTAAGAGGCATGACCAAAAGAAAATTGATTTACTAATCCAATCATATGAGGTAGGATTCACAAACCATTAAACACTATACATATTATTAATTGCAAACGAAGTGAGATCTTAAACAAATATCATTTTCCGATTTCCAAACAAATTTCTTCCAAGAATTCATTCATTAAATGAACTGTTCAACGAGAAAAGAAGAATTCCACCACAACACTCAATTCCAGTGAGTCAAAACGGTACATTACCACCCTAAATTCTGAGATCGTTCAAAGCCCTAAATTAAAGTAATTAATCAGAATCCATTAATCACTGTAATAAAAAAAGGGAAGTAAAAAAAAAAAAACGAAGTCAAAAGAGGAATGAAAACAAACGTACAAAAAAAAAAAAAAAAAAGTGAGTGAGGAATTAAGAAGTGAAGTTACTTGAACTGGAGGAGATTCCGATGAAGAAGTGTTGACGGTGGAAGCAGAAGAACTGCCATTGTTCTTAGAAGGTTCAGGTGAATCCATCATCATCACAACAATTTCTCTTCTTCTTCTTTAACAAATCACTCTCTTCTCTCTAATCAATAATGCAACTCACTCACCACAATATTTAGATTTTTTTTATTTTTTATTTTTTTACTATCAGTTCAGAAGAAAGAGAGTGTGTGTGTGTGGCGCGTGAAATGTGACTACCATATACGTAGGGTGCATGAGCGGGCATTTAAAATGCGAGCGGGAACACACTTTCTTCACTTGTTTGGGCCGGGCCGGGCCGAATCTCCCCTTACTCTGTTTTTCTTGTAACTGCGTAAGAGTTAACCTTCGAAATAAGGAAATGGATCTCTCAGGTGTGATTTAACATAATTATGTTATGTGGAAGGATCTTAACTATTAATAATTAAATTAACGGTGATGATTGTGTAACTTCCTATCCTTATATTTTTTTCTCTTATCACCATTAAGTCACCCACGTATGATTATGATTGTCCCACATAACATGGTCATGTTAATTAGCACATAAGAAAATCCACTCCCTGTTAATAATGAGATAATGACTACTCAACACATCTTCGTTCCTGGAGGATCAATCAATGTAGGATGGTAAGCTAAATGGAGTCTAAGGAAGAAATAGCCACGAGTAAGAGATTACTTGGCAAAAAGAGAAGAGGCTCAATAAACTTGATTCCGCGTGAAATTTTAGGAAGAGTTACTTATACACGATAAAATGTTTTCGGCTCAAACAGAATTATATTCAATAAAAGCTTGAAAAATATATAACTTGTAGATTTACGTAGAAATGTACAAGTTTCAGTAGGATTTAAACTCTTAATAGATAAGGTGTTTGGATATTTGAATTGGGATTATCCTGATCTATTATATCTTAAAAGTGGGCCTAGAACAATAAGGATACTTAGCTATTAATTGTTTAAAAACTGTAACAAGGATAAGTGAACAAGATATTAGGTTACAGAAACAATTTAAATTCAAATTCAAAAATTTGAGCTATGTTTATCTTGATGTCAATATTGTTTAAAAAATATCTAACAAGGATAATTGAACAAGGTATTAGGTTACAGAAACAATACAAATTCAAATTCAAAAAGTAGAGTTATGTTTATCTTAATGTCAACACTTCATAGTGTTTGTAAATATGCCTATAAGAAGATTATCTGTAAGTAACTGAATTTTGCTGCATTAACAACCCAAAAAAAAAAAAAATTAAAAAGTTCAGACTCAACAGAGTGATCAGCCACTTTAGCCGGTCAGAAACCAGGTAGGAACTGATTGAGAAAATAAATGTCGTGGGGCGAAAATATATTAAATAAATATTTTAAATTTTATTTTCCTTGAGTGTATTAGTTTTATTGAAAATTGACTCGTGTGGGTGAAAATTTTAGGCACTATTATCCGGCCATTTTGTTGTCATATTTTACCAGTTATATTATACGTGAAAGGTTTAGATTTTTTGTGATAATTAATATTCCTGTAAGTTGTGAGTTGTGATTTTGATATCAAAACATTGGGCAGTTGTCTTCAACAAATGTTATTTTTATTATAAGTTACACATATTATAATAAAATTAGTTTTACACATTTTATATGTGCAAGAATTCTACGAATTTAAATAGGTTAAAGACTTCTTATGTTATACGAAAAGAATTTTTTCTCATATATACACAAAAAGCATGGGGTTCAATTGAAAAGAGAAAAGAGAAAAAAAAACAAAGAGACCCACATATTTGTTCTGTGTGTAGGAGAAGAAATTCTTCTCGTGTGCCATGAGAAGTCTTTAACCCAAATAAATAACTTCAAAAAACAAATTAGGTTTAAGATTTGTATATTTTTTTAACACTAAGGGTAGGGGTGTTCATCAACCGATCCAAACCGATTCAAACTCCGGTAACCGAACCGAAAAATCGATAACCGAAAAAAACCGCAAATTTTAATTGGATTGGATTGATTTTTGGATGGGTTGATGAAAACCGATCCAATATATTAATTCCCCTCTACCTACTTGGGTTTTTCCTTAATCATAGCCTAAAATTTTTAAATCAAAGACACATTAACCCATCAACTAAACCCAAGAAAAAATCTAGTCATATCTTATCAACACAATTTTATTTTTATAGAACTTCATATCTCATTGTCAAAAAAAAAAACTATATTATAGTCTACTAATGCTTTTGTATTTCAAAAAAAAAAAATTACAAAGCCAATATATACAATAAATACAAAAGACGTTATTTGCATAATAATCATAAAATAAATTTTAGGATTTTCAAAAACTAAAAACCGATCCAATCCAAACCGAAAAAAATTGGATTGAATCGGATCGGATTTGAAAAAAAATTCAAACCGAAGGGATTGGATCGGATGAATTTTGCTTACAAAACCGATCCAATCCAGACCGCGAACACCCCTAACTAAGGGCCTGTTTGGAGCACCTGATAAAGAAGATAGGATATGATAACTTATCATATCCTACTTTCATCTCTTGTTTGGTGGGTCAATAGGATATGATTAACTTATTCTATTGTCTCATTTTATCCTATCCAATACATGATTTCTTTACCTATTGGGGGAGCTGGGTTAGGATTCAATATGATAAGATACCAATATTTGATACCCAATATATCCCCACATTATCCAATATATCCTCACGCTACCCAATATATTTGTATTTATTGCATTGTATTTTGTTTTTCTTTCTCTTTTATCCTTCTACATAATCTTATCAAATTGCTAATCAGGTGCTCAACAAACACAGGACATGATATAGGCTTATCAGCCTCATATCACATCCTACTCTTATCAGCTTTATATCATATCATACCCTTATCAGCTCTATATCATATCATACCCTTATCATATCCTGGCCACCAAACGAGCCATAAATTTATATATCCAAAGTTTAAAAGTTATAGTATTTCTCAAATAATTTCAGGCACTAACTATTTTCTTTTGTATATCTCAATCTAAATTTAAATGCATCAGTTAAACATAAATTATACGAAAATTACTATTCGGTCGTAACTAAAACATTGGATGAACGATTACCAAAAAAAAAAAAAAGAGATTTGGGTTTAATGTTTATGTTTTTGAAAAAAAATTTGCCACACTCACGAGTAGGTCCATTATAAAGATAAGAGAAGGAAAAAGTTTGCAGGACTCACTCACTTTTACGTGATAGAATTTTTTTTTTTTAGCAAAAAAAAAAAAAATCCCTTTAAATTAAAAGCTGAGTAGTGAAATTTACAAGTGACTAATATGTAACTTCAAAAGAGTAATATATATATTTTAGATGGAGTACCAAAATTAACTCATATTAGTGGGTTCAATATGAGCATATTTTTTATACAACGGGAGTAGATATTTTCTTACAAAAAAGAGAACATGGAAAGAAATAATTATAAAGATAATGATAGTATAAATGAGTTGTTTTTTTATCATATTTAATAAAAGATATCCTGAATGATCGATACTCTTCTTGCACTAAAAATATTTTGCTTTAATAGAACCCTTTACACCACCTTTAGGATACTAGACACTTTCAAAATTGGAAAAGGAGAATATTACACTGCAAATTTATGTTTGGGGCCAGCTTTAAATAAGTTTGTTACTATTGGTATACAAATAATACATCTTATTTATTATTTTAACTTTGATTTCATTTATACCAATGATTCATATAATTAATAAGTTAATTATGAATAAATTTAACCACGAAAATTTGGTGTGATATTTATATTGATGTAAATTGTTTATGCTCCTTTTAAGAAAGAAGCACGTCAACTTACTCAACATGGGTTGGCCTAGCAGTGGTTGGCTAGGCCACAAGACGTATCTCTGTCAGTGAAGTGGGAAACGTTAGATACTTGAAATCACCTATTTGAGGAGAGATCTTACCATTAACAACGCTCGTTCAGGAGTGGTTGCACACTTTGCCAACATTTTGCATTTAAAAAAAATAGAAGCACTTCAACTTATTTCAATATATTTTTTTATATAAATTTTTATCAATCACCAACATCAAAAAGAAATCCTAATTAGAGATAGTAGAATGCCAATTGTGCCAAAATTCCATTAGCATTCATTATAGTGCTAGTATTTATGATTAATTTGATGGGTTTTAGAAAGACTTGGGATGAAAATGAAATGAAATATTGTTTTGAAATGAAAAATACACACCTAGCTTAGAGTTAAAGAAACGAAAAGTATAGTTTTGCCAAGCCTATGTTGGTGTTAAAAATACATCATAATAACCTCAATGTATCTTGGAATATATTAGCATATCAATATATCATTAGAATTTTTAGTGAAAATAGTAAGTTATATAAAGATGAAAACAACCTATGATTAGTATAAGTAGCACCACTGTGTTGGTATTTTATATCAAACCATTGCACAACGTATCTATTTCACATTATAATATTGAAAGTCTTGTTTCTCTCTTTTTGCCTCCTCCTTAATCTAGAGCCAAATAATCGTTACATGATATCCGCCTTTAGAATAGCTTCTTCTTTTGTTGTTTTGAGTTCATAGAACCCGATTATCACCAAACTCCTATTTTGTGTTTTTGTTTTCTCATCTTTATTTGCTCCTAATTTATCCTTGTGTAGGTATTTTGTATCATACCGTGACACTCATATAATACTATTGAGAGTCATGTTTTTCTCTTTTCCTCCTTAACTACCTAAACCCCATAATCCTAACAGTTGAGAATGATCTTAATAGAGCCAAATATGTTAGAAATTGGGATCTTCATAAAGTCAAATTGTCTAACAATCGACCCTAATAAAGTTGAGCAATCAATAAACAAGCAAATGAGGTGATCCATGCTCTTTCAGATCTTTCTTTCTTTCTTTTTTTTCTCCCATTCTAGTGGTCAACAAGCTCAACTATTTGCAATATGTAAAAGGAAAAGTAATAATTCTTGAACAACTGAACAATATGTTCCAAAATGAATTTCAGATGAATGTGTACCACTTAACTAGTGTCAGTATGAGAATTACTTATATTTCAGCTTAGACTTTGATGAGCTTTGAAGAGGTGTAGCACTGGTCCGGACAGGAGCTGTTCTAGCAACCTTGTTTACGTCATACTTAACAGATGATAAGGCACATATCAAGGCAATCACCATTGTTGGGTAGACATACACAGCTTTTGAAGGATCAGAATTTACTGGCTTCCCTAAAATCCCTTCCTTGACTAGTCCCCAAATTACAAGAAGTGACCCAAAAATGGTCATTCTCCCTGGTTTAAGCAGACCTACAAGTGCGCCTGCCACTGAGAAGTAGCTTCCCGCAAGCACCTGGTAAACAATTGATGTATTGATATGAAAAGTATGAACATACACAGAGAAACAGAAGCTTAATGGAATCAAGTGCTATAACGAAAATTAAAAAATCCACAGGGACTTGCATTAGGACAGACGAAGGTATATCAAATTGCAAATATGCAATAATAGTAAGAACAATTAAGGGACCAGCACTCATCTGAAATATACAACAAATCATACGCAGATTTTAAGAAATAAGGCCTCCTAAGTTGATCAAGAGAGCATTCTCATTTACCTGATTCCTTGGAAAATATTTCTTGAAATAGTAAACTCAAAATTCATAGTCAATTTTTATTTAACAATTCAAACTTAGAAAAGGTATGAACTATTTGAAGTAAATATGACACTGTAAATCCTTGACAAGACTAAGCCTCCAAATAGGAAAGATCCACACAATGGAACTGGAAAGCTTAAATTAACGCAGACTCTTGCTGACAAATGAGAAGAAGCCCATATAACACAAGATCAGTTAAATGGCCTAACCTCTAGGCGTTGAAGATCAGTTACTGCAGAAGCTTCTTTTATACTGGTTAAATTATATATGTCTAATAAATTATCCCAGCTTGGGATAGTCATGTTGTGGATGAGGCCATTTACAGCAGCCCCAGGATACAAAAGGCCCTTAATAACAGGAACCGGGAAGATCTCACTTGCGATTAACTGTGACGATGTGACGTGCAAAGGGGTTTTACACACACCAGATCTGCAAGTCACCCTGTAACAGAAACAAAAGAAGACAAGTCCCAGATGTTCTAAATGCTACCACTTATACTTTTAACTACAGTGTAAAAATATATATAATGGGGATCTATTGCAGAAGAAAGCCAAATTAGCCAATACATATCAAGACATTAGGAACTAAGTAAAATTGGTAGCAGATATGATGCATGTTTATCATGCCAAGTACAGGATAATATAAACTGCATTCAGAAGCATGATAACATCCCCATTCATGAAAGTCACAAATGCTCCTTTCTATTACAACATGCTCCACAGGGACAAGGCAATTGTTTCATTATGTGGGATTAGGTGTTACAGATTTCAGATAGTTTCAGTTGAAAGGTTTTACACACTTAGGCAATGGGAATCAGAAGAAACTACAAATGTATAACAATTTCTGATAATATGCTCTTCCACTTTCAGAGACTCTTTTTTTTTTTTCCAGTCAGCTGCTACCCAAACACCCATAATAATAACCAAATTATAAGAAAAACAGACATTAGA
The DNA here is from genome assembly GCF_033153095.1 of Gastrolobium bilobum. Classification (NCBI taxonomy): domain Eukaryota; kingdom Viridiplantae; phylum Streptophyta; class Magnoliopsida; order Fabales; family Fabaceae; genus Gastrolobium; species Gastrolobium bilobum. The sequence goes on from NW_026898693.1 coordinate 40,869, forward strand.
ATTTGAATTAAACAAAAAAATCCATTACAAACAATACAGCATGAAGAATGCTACATAACATTTTATCTTATATGGCATGACAATATCATGACATGACCAGATGGAGAAAATTCAAAATACAGTTTCGAAGTTCAACAAACTTAAGTCCAAAGGTTATAAACATAATCACGTCAAATTAAAGCGTAAATTCATTGCCAAACTAAGACTTTGAGCTCATTTAATTTAGAAAACAGAGAATCCCAGCAATCTACACTTAGTTACAAAATCATTTTTTCAAAAAAAAAATAAAAAAAATGGGGTATATAAAAATTAAAATAACGTGTATCACATTTGTAACGGAAGCTTAAATCAAAATGGTACCTTGTGCCGTTCTTGCAATTAACACATATCATAAGAGCACCAAACGATGTGACCCTCAATTCAGTTAATTATTATTGAAATCTTTACCAAATTGCAATATACATAAATTACTCGATGAAACATAAATTTATTCCCTAATTTGGTAAAGAAAACTATAATACTCATCCAACATACGAGAGAAAACCAATTATTATTATTTTTAAGAGAGAGAGAGAGAGAGAGAGAGAGAGAATGAAGGGTTTTGGAAGTACCTGAAGAGAGGGATCTGAAAGAAGATGAGGCAGAAGTAGATGCGAGCTGCTATTGACGAAATATTCTGGGTCCATCGCTTCGAAGAAGTCGATGAAGATGAAGACGATTTCGACGATACCGTTGAAGTTGCCATGTTAGAATTGAATTGCACGGATGAAGATGTAGATGATTTTGATTTCCGACAATAACGTTGAATTTATAATTATTTTTATTATTTTTATACAACAACACTATATAAATCATTCATAGATTATCAATAATTTTCTGTGAAGGCTACCATCAGTCCATCACATTGTTGAGATTCGCGCATAATTTCACTCAATAATTATAAAATAATTAAAAATTGTACTACTTACATTTCTATTTATCTTTATTGCATAATGATTGTAATGTTCAACATTCTTATTTATCGATAATTACTGCTTTTTACCGTCAGATTATTTTTTCTCTTTTTTTTTTTTTTTAATTTCCACTCAATTTTCTCAAATGAAATTAAAAGTCTTAATGGTGATCGAGCTTGGCTCTTGTTAAGTTGAACATGATGTTCTTTGTGATTTCATTTACTCTATTTTTTTAATTTTCACGATGATAAAATCCTCATCAGGTCTTAAGCCCTAAAAAATAAAATAAAAAATAAGTAAGGTGTCTTAATCTAATAATGCACACAATGCAATGATAAGTATAATAATGCATGTGACCCACTCTTGCTAAAGAGTTGTTTAAATGGCTTGAAGAAACGTATCGACAAAGGGAGTTGCAGTCCTTACCGACGCTTTGTTGCAAAAATGTTTGAAGATTCTTTGTTTTTTTTTTCTTTAATTTCTGAGAAATTTTTAAAGTGCATTGAAAAAAAAATTCCACCAACTTCGTGCTTTGTCGGTGAGTTTGGGGGAAAATAATATTGAGGACAACTGTCAACTGAAAGAGTACTTAGTTTGGATCCATTTCCACTTAGTTTATATGACATATAAAGATTTCACAAATGACCGTTGTTTCTAATTTAGTAATTACTTGTTTTCACTCAATGTCTAACCTCAACAAATAAAATTAAATAATAAAGTGTTTTTTATATAAATAGAAAATTGAATATATAACCTAATATAATTTTTTTTTTTGGTAAGCTAATATAATTTACTCAAATCCCTCGTCACTAAACTCAACCTAGTGGCTTTAATAAAGTGTTTATCTTGTTGTATGAGATCATTTTATCTCTTACATATACAAAAGTATATAGAATCTATATTTTTTTTTCTCTTTTTTTTCTTCACGTGACCACACATGAACTCGTACACTTTTTTTTCCTGATAATCTGAACTCATATACTTTTATGTAGGGGTGTTAACGGGCCGAGCCGTGCCGAGCTTTGATCTTAATGGGCCAAGCCTATATTAAGCGTGTCCGACTGGCCTTAGCCTGTTACCTGTTACGAATATAATATTGGCCTGTGGTCTGGTTTATTTACAAAAAATAAAAGCCTGTGTGAAGCTTGTCTTAGCCTGTTAGCATGTTAAAGAATAAAAATAAGAGAACATAATTCCACAAAAAATTAATTTCCAGATAGAAACCTTAGCTTCCAATTTGCAGCAATAATTTACAAAGTCTACAATAAATAAATAAAATTAAAGTGAGAGAAGGTAGATAACAAGTTATATTATCTTAGCCCATTATAAAAAAAGTGCCAACAAAAATAAAAATAAAATAAATAAAATAAAAAATAAATTGACACAAACGAGCTGTGCACAATGGAACGAATGAGTTTTTGTGTGTTTGTTTGTGTGAAGGAGGATGAAGGATGATATAAAACAACACTAGTAATTCCATAAATATACATAAATTCAATATATATCCAAATAGCATAATATAGAACAAAATCATTTAAAAAGTCTGTTAAACCAATAAAATGGGGTGAAATAAATTGATGAGAAAGAGTTACTACAAGTAGTATAAAAAGTATAAATAAATATTTATATACTAGGCTAGCCTGGGAGGCTCTAAGGCCGAGCTTCTGAATTAGAGCCTGAGGCCTTTTTATTAAACGAGCTTTTATACAAGTTCAAGTCTGGTTTCAACACGAGCTTTTATTAAACGAGCTCAGGCCTTTATGAGCCGAGCCAAAGGCCCCTGGCTCGTTTACCACCCCTACTTTTATGTATGTATAAGAGATAAATTTATTTTTTAAAATACTAGAAATATTATTCCGTAAACAAAAATGCAAATGACTTTTGCTTGATAAAGATTGGTTAATTTGTTCTCGAGTGGCTATTATGTTATTAGATTTAATGTTTCTGCTTTACTATACATTTTTTTTTTATTATATTCACATAAAATGAATAAGTTATATTAATATTTTCTCTCTATTCTTTTTATAATAAAACTTACTCACTTTTACGTATGATAGAAAAAAATTAATGGTTCAAAATAAAATTATTTTCCCTTATATTTTTAGTCAGTAATAAAATAAAACGATTATTACGAAAAAATAAAAAATAAAAAAATAAAATAAAACGATTCATCTTTCTAAATAAATTTTTTTACGATCATTTTTAATAATTTATACTTTTTACATCTCTTGATTTATTGAGTGATAGCTTAAGTGAATTACTTCAAGTAGTGATAGAGGTGATGTATTGGTAAGAATAATTATATTTTTTAATTAATATTCTTAATAAATATCACAATTATCGAATGAATAAAGCATTGAACTTTTTATATTTTCAAATTATTAAATATTTTCATTAAGTATTAAGAAAATAAGGTAGCTTATATTTATAATTTTTTTTCCTTACAATCACTTTGTTATCGTATAGATTAAAATTAAATTAATGACTCTTATTCGATATTATTTTATAATCATTGATTTGATTTTGACTTAAGGATAAAAAAATAATTATAAAAAAGTTATAAGAAAAAAAATTATAAGTATAACTATCCGAGAAGATTAGGGGTAAGTAAAATTATCGTATTTCACTATAATATTTAACCAATTATCTTTTTATTTATCAGAATTTACTTTTTATTTAATTTTTTACTTGACTAAATATTATAAATGACAAATATTTTTCTCTTAATAATTATATGACTATTAATTTTCTTTGTAAGTGACCTCACCCATTTCTATGATTGTAACTGAAATGATCCAAAACTCATATTAAGTTTGTGGAATGCGTAAGTTTGATTTTCGAGTTGTTTATTTGTTGAATAAAGTTGAGATTGGGTTTTTGATGAAAATAACCATATCCCTACTTTTGTTTGGGATAGAACTAATACTAACAGTGAAATCAAACGCAAAATATAAGACAATACAAACACAAAGTTTCTAGGAATAGCTGATCTTCCTACTATACAAAACAACCCAATCAAAGCATCATTTTATGTTTAAAAATCAAAAGAAAAAAGAAAAATTTCATCCACTTCTGTTGGGTCAACCACACCCTTTTACTATTACGTCTTGCGGAAGCCACCACAGATGTTTTGCCTTTGGCACGAAGTGAAACAGAGCCGATGGCAATCGAAGATGGATATTATTACACTCATCATTTCATAGTCTTTATTTATTTATTTATTTAACATGTCTCTATTGAATAGAAGAGACAATTCATATTTGAACTATAAAATTTAAAGAGAGATTAATGTAATATTTGAAATAAAGAACATAGTTATGAGCAAATTAATAATGTCCTATTGTTATAACATTTTTAATATTATAATATTATAACTATTTTTTTTCTTTCTAATAACAGCTTCATTGAATTCTATTTTCAGGCAATGTATTTTAATGTACATCATGATATTGATATACAAGGACATAATTTAGTAAAAATAATCCACATCAAATTGGGTCTGAATTTGATGAATTTAGATTATTTCATGTGAAAAAATAGTGATGTGATCATATTATTTAATCACAATTATTTATTTAAAAATTATTATTTTTTCTTTTATCTCATTATCAATAACTGAAAATGAATTATTGTAATCAAATAACATAATCACTTTTCCATAAAGAATTTGATTAACTATGTGTTTGAACGAAGGGGGTGTTTGGTACGAGTATTTGGTATGAAATAATGAGGAAGTTGGGTGGGAAATATTTATTTACCATGTTTGATACGAATATTGTGAACAAAATGCCAACAATTTTTTTTACTCGATATTTTTCTTTTGAACTACACAGACAATTTTTTTCTCAGTTAATCTTTGGTATTTTTTTTTCCTCGATCTTGAATTCTTAAAAAGTCACATTTGATTCACTTTTTTTCAAAAAAAAAAAGCAACATTTGATTATGACTCACTTGGCATATTGAAAAAATTAAAGGTATTTTGATAATTTCATTCATATTTCTATCAATATTTTACATTAATCAAATATAGCATTAGTAAAATTAATTCAACTTTTCCTGCAAAATTTTGATCAACCAAATATGTTTTTTTGTAACTTATCTAAGATAAAAAGATTCTTATCAAATTCCTAACAATTTTTTTTTCTCACTAAAAAAAATATATTTCTCGTATCAAACGTTTTTTAAAGGAAAGGAGAAAATTAAAAATGGTGTAAAAAAAATTACTTAACGGTTCACCGAATGTGGCAGTGTTGTAATTAGAAGAATGATAGGGTGCATTTCCAATTAATGCACGTGCCACCGACAGCCGGTCAAAAAGCAAACCGGCAACAACCGGTAATTCGTGGACAGCCTGTTACCGGTCCGAAATATTTATTTGGAATGAAAAATGATACATAGCTTTTTGTCTCTTTCAGTTTCAACAGAAGTTGTTTTGTAATATGACAGTGATGCATCAACCTCTTTAAAATAAAAATATGGTACTGGTATTCAATGTGTATAATATAATTAAATTGATTCATTAGCAATGTACTCAAAAGAAAATTTAATTTCACAGTAAGAATTAAATTGGTGTATGGGCTGTGTACAAAAATTGCATTTAGTGTTGAATAATTTTTAATAAAATTATTAAATAAAATTTAGTTTACCATTGAGAAATTATTTAAACTTATCAATAACAACTACCAAAAAATAAAATTTCTACCTTCAATTATTTATTTACTTATAAAAGAAAATTAGTATGCAATTTTCTATACTTTGCTAACTATGGCTTTGAGCATGAATCTAGATTGAGGTTTTGTTTATTTCATCATGCATCATAAAACTTATTAGTACAAGCCTAATAATATTAATTTGATAGTATAGTATAAATTATATATTATATATTATATGAAATTATATTGTTTAAATATCTGAAAAATATCATATAATATTTTAATTGTATCTTGAAGATATTTTAAAATATTTCAGAGGATCTCTTAATATCCTCTAAAATATTTGATTTTGTATTTCCTTATATGTTATGATTTATTTTCTTATTTTAAGAATATACTATTAATATAAATATGTATTAAATTTTTTCTTTTGTAATACTTCATAACACATTAATAAATAAAATTCTCGCCTACCAAAAAAAAAAAAAAATTCTCTCAAAATATTTATTAACATCATCCAATCCCTATGCGTCACATGTGTATTATATTATTTGGGTCTTGATATTTCTATTTATCCAAATTTTAATTTTTAATGATATCCAAAATCAAATAAAATTATACTTTAAATAACATAATTTTGTATTATTTTAAGAATTAGAGATAAAAAAGAGACAATATTATTAAAAAAAAATAACTTTTTTCATTTAGAATGACAAAGGTTTTTCACTCTCATATCTTATATAAAAGTTTGTCATGAAACCAAAATGCACCTAACGATGACTTTACTATGAGCAGGACCAGCTGGAGGTTGCAGAATGGTACCGGGAACCGGTGGATCTGGTAAAAATACCTTACTCCTTAATAAAATAATAAGCAAAGTGGTAATAAAAACAGACAGAAGAGAAGTGAATGTGATCGCTTGAAGAGAGAGAGAGAGGTTTTCATGCTTTGCCTCTTCTCATTGCATTGATCTGTGTCAAGATGGAAGCAACTGCTGGAATGGTTGCTGGGTCGCACAAAAGGAACGAGCTTGTTCGAATTCGCCACGATTCTGATAGTGGGGTTAGTCACTGTTTCTTTTCTTACATATCCCTTTTGAATACTTTCACTTCTTACCACTTTCTACTACAGATCTGGGTCTTAACTGTTGAGTGCTTTTGTTACTTGACCTCAAAGTTTGATTCTTTTGTGTTTTTATGCAAATGGGTCGTTCGAGTTTAGAGATTATTCATACGTTATACTTTTTGAACGCTAATCTGTGTCAGTGTCAGTCCTTGTCCTCTTGACTTTGGTTATTTTTCATTTTCCCAAACATTTAAATCCTTTTTTTTGGTCAATTTATCGGTGGTAAATCTGTCCACTTCCTATGCTTTTTGGATTGCTATATTTAGTTTAGTTCCATTGCTAGTGTCCGTTGTGTGTGTACCTCATGTGTTGCTGTTGATGCTTCAACCTGATGTTTCTCTTGATGGTGCATTCAAAGGGATTTGATGCTTTAGTTTAGTGTCGTGAAATCCATGACATACAATTTTGAACTTTTGATTTCATGTGCTTAATCGATATGAATTTAGATATAAAGCTTGGAATATTAGTGAAATTCACTTAATTACTATAATTTATTTATTTTTCTTGATCCCGATGCGTTCCATCACTAATTTTGTTAAACATCAAGGCTATAATAAAATCAAACTTGTTTGCCATTCTGATTTGTCCTGCTCAAACATTACTGTGGATGGGGCATGTCTATTTTTCTTTATCATCTTATAAGAAATCGATGTGGATAATCCAGGGTTATTTTTTCCTTTCTGTAAATCTTACTTGTGTAATGCGTTTACCCTGCAGCCTAAACCCTTGAAGGATCTGAATGGCCAAATCTGTCAAATATGTGGTGATACTGTTGGATTAACAGACACTGGTGATGTCTTTGTTGCTTGTAATGAGTGTGCCTTCCCAGTTTGTCGTCCTTGTTATGAGTATGAGAGAAAGGATGGGAACAAGTCTTGCCCCCAGTGCAAGACTAGATACAAAAGGCACATAGGTTAGCTTGATCATCTGTGTTTCTTTTCTGGTTTTGGTTTGGTCCGGTATCTTAATTTTGAGGTGAACAAGATGAATCTTGATTTCAGGAAGCCCACGAGTGGAGGGAGATGATGAGGAGGATGATATTGATGATTTGGACAATGAGTTCAATTATGGCCAAGGAAAGGTCAAGGCAAGGCGGCAGCGGGAAGAAGATGTTGACCTCTCTTCATCTTCTAGACATGATTCTCAACAACCTATCCCCCTTCTCACCAATGGGCAGCCGGTAATATATTAAACTGAATTTTAACTTCTAACTGTAATTTTTGTCCTTGGATCTTACTTTATATTATTTCTTGTTGGGTTTTAACTCAAATTCCGAACTTAAGCCAATAGTTTCTTGTTTTATTATCATATGCAGATCTTGTAATTAATATCAAGATATGTAAAAGATATATGCAAGATGTGTGGGACTTGAATTAAGTAGGAAACTAGGAAGTCATAAAGACTGTGTCGGAGTGGTTGCTTGTTAAGCAAGTTCTCATGGGATATAAATACTTGTATTAAGGAATTGTTTAAGGCATGAGAATGAAAGAGAAGAAATTGTGGGTCTTGTTGCAGTGGAGGGTTTACAACTTTGACATAAAAAATTGCATTGGTAGAGGGGGTTTGCAACTTTGTCCTCAAAAGTTTCGTTCTTGGAGGATTTGCAACTTTATCCACAAAGTTGTAGCAGTAGTTGTCCTCATGTAGGAGAATATTACATGAAATAATGCGTACATGTTATTCATAGACTATATTGATTGTTCAGTTAGTCAACAATCCTCTGCTCATATTTAGTACTTCATTTTGTAATACTGTTGACACTCGTTTTTTTGTATGGTCAGATGTCTGGTGAGATTCCATGTGCTACTCCGGATACTCAATCTATTCGAACTACATCTGGTCCTTTGGGCCCATCGGAAAAGGTTCACTCACTTGCATACATTGATCCTAGGCAACCAGGTACGGATTTCACTTGAAATGATGCTACCATATTGTATTTCAAGGTTATTATGAATTCTTATTTGATCATATCTTTCTTATTACAGTTCCAGTAAGAATTGTCGACCCATCGAAAGACTTAAATTCTTATGGTCTGGGAAATGTTGACTGGAAAGAAAGGGTTGAAGGTTGGAAACTCAAGCAGGAGAAAAATATTGTGCATATGACTGGTAGATACTCTGAAGGGAAGGGAGAGATTGAAGGGACTGGTTCCAATGGAGAAGAACTTCAAATGTATGCCACCTATGCCATTTGAATCGATGTTTAATGACTAGATATCACATCTGGAAGTATTGTAGCAATCTTTACTTATTTAAATTGCACAGTTAAAATGTTTTTCTTTGAATTGCATTCAAATTCATTTGAGGTAACTTACACACAATTTTCATTCTGATTTCTGAATTGCATTTTCTTTCGCTGTGATTATAGATTGTTAGTTATTCATGGTTAAATTGTATCATCCTCTTTTGCTAAGAGAGGAGTCTCGAACTAATATTTTATTATATTTCATAACTTACGGAAATAATATGAATGCTTTAAATTCTTAAGCAGTTTAAATATCATTTTCTTAAGGTTTGTTGTTTTTGTTCATGACAGGGTTGATGATGCTCGACAACCTTTGAGTCGTGTGGTGCCTATTTCTTCATCTCACTTGACTCCTTATCGTGTTGTGATCATACTCCGGTTGATTATTCTAGGTTTTTTCTTACAATACCGTGTAACTCACCCTGTGAAGGATGCATACCCCCTGTGGTTGACATCAGTTATTTGTGAGATTTGGTTTGCCTTATCCTGGATCTTGGATCAGTTTCCAAAATGGTTTCCCGTTAATCGTGAGACATACCTTGACAGGCTTGCATTAAGGTCAGAATATCTCATTTTGTCTATGTTAGTTTGGGCTTTGCATTTTGTTTAACTATGACATGGGACTTTCTTTTTTGACTATTCTTAGTTTGTCTTGCTTAGATATGATCGTGAAGGAGAACCATCACAGTTGGCCCCTGTTGATGTTTTTGTTAGTACAGTGGATCCCCTCAAAGAGCCTCCACTTGTAACTGCAAACACTGTTTTGTCCATACTTGCTGTTGATTACCCAGTGGACAAGGTTTCATGCTATGTATCAGATGATGGTTCAGCCATGTTGACCTTTGAAGGCCTTTCAGAAACAGCTGAATTTGCAAAGAAGTGGGTGCCTTTTTGCAAAAAGCACAATATTGAGCCTAGAGCGCCTGAGTTTTATTTTGCCCAGAAGATCGATTACCTGAAGGACAAGATTCAACCTTCTTTTGTAAAGGAACGCCGAACAATGAAGGTTGTTCTTGAGAATGCAGAATGTGATTTTTGCGTATTTGGATTTTCAATAATATTATATTTGGTCAGCACGTTTAACATGCCAAGAAATTTTTCTTGGTGACAGCAGAGCACACTGTTAAAATTTAGCTTTATAAATCTGTTATGACCCCCCCTTTCATACATGGATATAAAAAATTAAATATTAGTCGTCTTGTTTAACAGAGAGAATATGAAGAATTCAAAGTACGGATCAATGCCCTTGTAGCCAAAGCTCAGAAGACGCCAGAAGAAGGCTGGACAATGCAGGATGGAACTCCATGGCCTGGAAATAATCCTAGGGATCATCCTGGAATGATTCAGGTATTACTGTTTCCTCCTAAATGCACACTATATTTGTCGTTTGTATTATTTTCAAGTTACTAATTAGATGTTATTGTGTGTAGGTGTTTTTAGGTCATAGTGGAGGCTATGATACTGATGGAAATGAGCTACCTAGACTTGTTTATGTTTCTCGTGAAAAGCGACCAGGCTTCCAACACCACAAGAAAGCTGGAGCTATGAATGCTTTGGTTTGTAATGCTGAAGCTTCTTATTTAATTTGTTTTATGGTTTTGCCTCATTCATACGTTTATTTTTTGAATGGTTGCCTTATTTTTTGCTCTTATTGAATTTATGGCCATTGTGTACCACATGGTGATGCTGGTACCATGTGGGTGACAGTTTTTTAAGTTCTTCCTTTCAGCAAATCACTTTATCATTTCCTTACTGAGCCATAGTTTGTTATGACATATTGGTTCTTTGGATCTGCTTTTACAAAAATGGTCTGTTCTGAGCAAAATGCATTTGAGCATATCTAACTATGATTTTTCTTGTGTGATGTAGATTCGAGTTTCTGCTGTCTTGACAAATGGTGCATATCTTTTGAATGTTGACTGTGACCACTATTTCAATAATAGCAAAGCTCTTAAAGAAGCCATGTGTTTCATGATGGATCCTGTTCTTGGAAAGAAGACATGCTATGTGCAATTCCCCCAGCGGTTTGATGGCATTGACTTGCATGATCGATATGCCAATCGCAATATTGTGTTCTTTGATGTAGATCTCATCTTTTGTATTCTTGTCTTCTGTTTCCTTTTTTTATTTTTTTTATTTGTAAAGTTGATTTTTTGTTTTCTTTCCTTGAATTACTCTCAGTTGCTTTTGGCTAAATTTAATTTTTTTTTTCTGCCTATCAGATCAACTTGAAAGGTCTGGATGGTATTCAGGGCCCAGTCTATGTGGGAACCGGGTGTTGTTTCAATAGGCAGGCTCTATATGGTTATGATCCTGTTTTGACTGAGGAAGATTTAGAGCCTAACATTATTGTGAAGAGTTGTTGGGGTTCTAGAAAGAAGGGAAGGGGTGGGAATAAGAAGTACATTGACAAGAAGAGGGCTGTAAAAAGAACTGAATCCACCATTCCCATCTTTAATGTGGAAGACATAGAGGAGGGTGTTGAAGGTCTGCTATTATTAAAATTTCTTCCCCTTAACTCCCTTGTTTACATTTACTATTTCTTTTGTATATTAAATATTTTGTGATTACATTCCCTTTTCCACAAGAAATTTACACTAATTTGCTATAGATTGCCAGATGGGAGACAGAATAGCCCGAAAGATTTGATGACAGAATGTGTGTATCCTTTATGATATTTAATACATTATTTTCCTTTTGCAGGGTATGAAGATGAAAGGTCACTTCTTATGTCTCAAAAGAGCTTAGAGAAGCGTTTTGGTCAGTCCCCAGTTTTTATAGCTGCCACCTTCATGGAGCAGGGTGGCATTCCTCCTTCGACCAATCCCGCAACTCTTCTGAAGGAAGCAATCCATGTTATCAGCTGTGGTTATGAAGATAAGACAGAATGGGGCAAAGAGGTGAGCATGGATAGCTATTTATCATTGTGCTTCTGAATCAGCTTATGTTTAGTTTATTAATTAAACCTTTGGTGACTCTGCCAGATTGGATGGATCTATGGTTCTGTGACTGAAGATATCTTGACTGGGTTTAAGATGCATGCTCGCGGTTGGATATCCATCTATTGCATGCCACCTCGCCCAGCATTTAAGGGTTCTGCTCCCATCAATCTTTCTGATCGTCTTAATCAGGTGCTTCGTTGGGCTTTGGGTTCAATTGAGATCTTTCTAAGCAGGCATTGTCCCTTGTGGTACGGCTACAATGGAAGATTGAAGCCTCTTCAAAGGCTGGCTTATATTAACACTATTGTCTACCCTCTTACTTCAATCCCACTTCTTGCCTACTGTATACTTCCTGCCTTTTGTCTTCTCACAAATAAATTTATTATTCCTGAGGTAAGTCATTGCTTCTGTTAGCTTCAATTCTGGTTGAAAGATTTATCAATCCTCATGCAGTCTGATTGTTGGGTTGAGTTTTTTACATATTGGAAATCTAACAAGTGATAACATTTGGTTGATTTTGTGCAGATAAGCAACTTTGCTAGCATGTGGTTCATTCTCCTCTTTGTCTCAATTTTTACTACTTCAATTCTTGAGCTTAGGTGGAGTGGGGTCAGTATAGAAGACTGGTGGAGGAATGAACAGTTCTGGGTTATTGGTGGTACATCTGCTCATCTTTTTGCTGTATTCCAAGGGCTTCTAAAAGTGCTTGCTGGGATTGATACAAATTTTACAGTCACATCAAAAGCATCTGATGAAGATGGAGACTTTGCTGAGCTCTATGTGTTCAAATGGACATCACTTCTTATCCCCCCTACAACAGTGCTTATTGTGAATTTGGTAGGGATTGTGGCTGGTGTGTCATATGCCATAAACAGTGGTTACCAGTCTTGGGGTCCATTATTTGGCAAGCTGTTTTTTGCTATCTGGGTCATTGCTCATCTATACCCATTCTTGAAGGGTCTATTGGGTAGGCAAAATCGTACCCCAACCATTGTTATTGTTTGGTCCATACTTCTTGCTTCCATATTCTCATTGCTGTGGGTGAGGATTGACCCTTTCATCAATGGCACCACAACTGCTACCAATGGTCAATGTGGCATAAACTGCTAGTTCATTTCAAGCTGTGGGTAAGGATTGACACTTCCCCCCATTCCTTTTCCTTTTCCCCCTTTCTTTCTCCACTGTTTCTGTTTGGAGACTCAAGGTTGCAGTAGTGTATATAGCAAGAATTCAGTTTATCAAAGTTGTCTGGAGGAACCAAGTGAAGAAAGGTTTTATGCACATGACAGATGGAAAAAAAAAAAACCTTTGTAGCCTGTGTTGTGTCTATTAATTAATTAATTATTTATTGTTGCATGTTGGTCCATACCAGATCAGTTTTGTTGAGCGGTATTTTTGTGTGATAGTTTTACTTATGGCCACATAGTATGAATGATTTATTGGATTAAATTGATGAAAGCAAACAAGGTTCTATTGGGTGCCTCATTACCAATGTTTTTTTTTTTTTTTTTTTTTTTAATAAAAAAAGAAAGAAACAAATGTGTGCGTTTATTATACATTGTCCGTGTAGTATCAATGATTTGTGGAATTAATTCAAAGAAAGGAAGGTGCCATTTGGTGCCTCTAATTTGCAAAGTTCGGTGTTACTGAAATTGTAAAAGCATTAGTTCAATTTTTTTTTTAATCTACGAATATATAATCAACTTAACCTTAGGTTTTATGATCTAACTTTTCGTTTGGCCTTTCCCTTGCTTCGAAAAATACATATTTGGTCTTTATTTTTAGTTATATTTTTCTTTAGCCAAATATATTTTTATATAAAGTTTTATTATAATTTTTTTTTTATAAATTCATAAAAAGAGTCAGAAGCTCTAAGGGGAAATATTTTATTTTGTACATCATTTTTTTTTTTAAAAGTTATAATTTACTAAATTAAATAAATTTTTTTTTGGTAAACTAAGTTCTTATGTTTTAACTTCAACTTAAAAAATAAATTTACACTTAAAAACACCTCCTCCAAGCAAGCTCTAAAGTTGTGACTGTTGTTTTGTCATACTTATAGGTGAACTTAACGAAAAGTAAATACCTACCCGAACTCCCTCCAACAAGGTTTTTTATGTCTATTCATTTGATTGAAGTAAGGGAAAAATGTGTATCATTCTAAAGGATGTAAAATTGTGTCATTTTAAGTGAGATAAAGAGATAGATAAAAGAAAGAGAGAGTGAACAAAAAAATATAAAGGTGTGGGTCTTGTTTCTTTGTGAGAATAAAATGACATAAGTTGTGTCATTTAAAAGGACAAACATTTTTCCCTTAAAGTAACACATAACTTAGTTCCAAAGAGTTGTTAGAGAAAATGGTGGTGTTGGGAGAATCACCCCGATATAAATCTGACAATGCTTGGATAAAAAAAAAATCTAGAAATTAATCTGTAAGAAATTATGTTAGTTCATGGACGTATACTTTCGTTTACTCATCCAAGATGTATGCTAGTCTTATTACAAAATGTGCAAACTTGGGAAGGCTATCCATAATTACCTAAATGACATCAAGACCCGATTGGTTCTAATTTGAAAATTTAGAACTCATTTTTTACCCTCTAGTTTTATGGAAAAAAAAAATGTTCCATGATGTAGCCCAATGGGCTAATTTTCTTCTTCTTTTAATTTAGTAAATAGGACGTAGCTCATGAGGTCTTAGTGCCTTATAGGCATTTGTCTTCTTAAACTTTTTAATCTTGAGGGCAATATTTACATGAAATATGAATGAGATTTTCATTTTCTAACTCATACAACATTAGAAAGATTATACTTAAATACTCCACAGTCCCAATATTTAGCTAGTCTTATGTTTGCTCTCATTGATAAGTTCAGTTATCGTGTGCATAGAACTCAAATACAAAATTCCACAAACTTAATGTTATGAACTGAATAAGAAATTCTAGACAGGCCAGAATAATCGTGTGAACATAATTTTGACGAAAATATTTTCGATACTCCCATTCTATCAAGTATTTGATATATTATTTGCTAAATATGACAAAAAAAAATACTTTTACACTTGTTTTTATAATTATTTTCACTTATATATTTTATTTTCCCCTTTTTTTTTTTTGACAAAGATGTATGTATTCGTTGTACATCGAAAATGAGCTCGATTATAACATTCTATCAGTGCTTTTGTGAGAACTGTCCGTCAATACTGGCCATGAGCATTTTAAATCACTTATCTTCTCTTTGCCTCAGAATGGCTTATATGAGCTATCGTGCCCAGAGCTCTCAATCTCATTGTCTGTTCTTTCAGGTAAGCTTTCAGCACTCTTGGACTGCAGGCTGTTTAAGTCAACTTGTTAATTTAATATTAAAAGTAAATAAAAAAGCCAACTTGTTAATTCAATATCGAAAGATCAAACAAAATAATTTATAAATAATAATAATTTCCAATTGGAAGGGTGGGTTGTAGGGTGAAAGTAGGGAAATTATTTTCGATGTACCTGTAGGAACTTTCTCTTACGTGAAATGAGAGAAATATAACTCAGTTTTTATATGGGATTAATGTTTTTTGTGTTGAAGGAAATAATTTTATCTCTTACACGTATAAAATGATTGACCCCCTTCTTTTCCTTTTCCCACCTTCTTCTCCATTGTTTCTGATTGGAGACTCAAGGTTGCAATAGTGTATATAGCAAGAATTCAGTCTATCAAAGTTGTCCCAAGGAACTAAGTAAAGAAAGGTTTCATGCATATGGCAAAGATGAAAAAAAAAAACCTTTGTAGCGTGTGTTTTGTCTATTATTTATTTATTGTTGCATGTTGGTCCATACCAGAACAGTTTTGTTGAGCGTTATTTTTGTGTGATAGTTTTACGTATGGCCACATAGTATGAATGATTTATTGGATTAATTTGATGAAAGCAAACAAGGTTCTATTGGGTGCCTCATTACCAATGTTTCTCTCTTTTTTTTTTAATAAAAAAAGAAAGAAACAAATGTGTGCGTTTATTATACATTGTCCGTGTAGTATCAATGATTTGTGGAATTAATTCAAAGAAAGGAAGGTGCCATTTGGTGCCTCTAATTTGCAAAGTTCGGTGTTACTGAAATTGTAAAAGCATTAGTTCAATTTGTTTTTTAATCTACGAATATATAATCGACTTAACCTTAGGTTTTATGATCTAACTTTTCGTTTGGCCTTTCCCTTGCTTCGAAACATACATATTTGGTCTTTATTTTTAGTTATATTTTTCTTTAGCCAAATATATTTTTATATAAAGTTTTATTATAATTTTTTTTATAAATTCATAAAAAGAGTCAGAAGCTCTAAGGGGAAATATTTTATTTTGTACATCATTTTTTTTTAAACGTTATAATTTACTAAATTAAATAAATTTTTTTTTTTGGTAAACTGAGTTCTTATGTTTTAACTTCAACTTAAAAAATAAATTTACACTTAAAAACACCTCCTCCAAGCAAGCTCTAAAGTTGTGACTATTGTTTTGTCATACTTATAGGTGAACTTAATGAAAAGTAAATACCTACCCGAACTCCCTCCAACAAGGTTTGTATGATTTTATGTCTATTCATTTGATTGAAGTAAGGGAAAAATGTGTATCATTCTAAAGGATGTAAAATTGTGTCATTTTAAGTGAGATAAAGAGATAGATAAAAGAAAGAGAGAGTGAACAAAAAAATATAAAGGTGTGGGTCTCGTTTCTTTGTGAGAATAAAATGACATAAGTTGTGTCATTTAAAAGGACAAACATTTTTCCCTTAAAGTAACACATAACTTAGTTCCAAAGAGTTGTTAGAGAAAATGGTGGTGTTGGGAGAATCACCCCGATATAAATCTGACAATGCTTGGATAAAAAAAAAATCTAGAAATTAATCTGTAAGAAATTATGTTAGTTCATGGACGTATACTTTCGTTTACTCATCCAAGATGTATGCTAGTCTTATTACAAAATGTGCAAACTTGGGAAGGCTATCCATAATTACCTAAATGACATCAAGACCCGATTGGTTCTAATTTGAAAATTTAGAACTCATTTTTTACCCTCTAGTTTTATGGAAAAAAAAAATGTTCCATGATGTAGCCCAATGGGCTAATTTTCTTCTTCTTTTAATTTAGTAAATAGGACGTAACTCATGAGGCCTTAGTGCCTTATAGGCATTTGTCTTCTTAAACTTTTTAATCTTGAGGGCAATATTTACATGAAATATGAATGAGATTTTCATTTTCTAACTCATACAACATTAGAAAGATTATACTTAAATACTCCACAGTCCCAATATTTAGCTAGTCTTATGTTTGCTCTCATTGATAAGTTCAGTTATCGTGTGCATAGAACTCAAATACAAAATTCCACAAACTTAATGTTATGAACTGAATAAGAAATTCTAGACAGGCCAGAATAATCGTGTGAACATAATTTTGACGAAAATATTTTCGATACTCCCATTCTATCAAGTATTTGATATATTATTTGCTAAATATGACAAAAAAAAATACTTTTACACTTGTTTTTATAATTATTTTCACTTATATATTTTATTTTCCCCCTTTTTTTTTTTTGACAAAGATGTATGTATTCGTTGTACATCGAAAATGAGCTCGATTATAACATTCTATCAGTGCTTTTGTGAGAACTGTCCGTCAATACTGGCCATGAGCATTTTAAATCACTTATCTTCTCTTTGCCTCAGAATGGCTTATATGAGCTATCGTGCCCAGAGCTCTCAATCTCATTGTCTGTTCTTTCAGGTAAGCTTTCAGCACTCTTGGACTGCAGGCTGTTTAAGTCAACTTGTTAATTTAATATTAAAAGTAAATAAAAAAGCCAACTTGTTAATTCAATATCGAAAGATCAAACAAAATAATTTATAAATAATAATAATTTCCAATTGGAAGGGTGGGTTGTAGGGTGAAAGTAGGGAAATTATTTTCGATGTACCTGTAGGAACTTTCTCTTACGTGAAATGAGAGAAATATAACTCAGTTTTTATATGGGATTAATGTTTTTTGTGTTGAAGGAAATAATTTTATCTCTTACACGTATAAAATGATTGACCCCCTTCTTTTCCTTTTCCCACCTTCTTCTCCATTGTTTCTGATTGGAGACTCAAGGTTGCAATAGTGTATATAGCAAGAATTCAGTCTATCAAAGTTGTCCCAAGGAACTAAGTAAAGAAAGGTTTCATGCATATGGCAAAGATGAAAAAAAAAAACCTTTGTAGCGTGTGTTTTGTCTATTATTTATTTATTGTTGCATGTTGGTCCATACCAGAACAGTTTTGTTGAGCGTTATTTTTGTGTGATAGTTTTACGTATGGCCACATAGTATGAATGATTTATTGGATTAATTTGATGAAAGCAAACAAGGTTCTATTGGGTGCCTCATTACCAATGTTTCTCTCTTTTTTTTTTTAATAAAAAAAGAAAGAAACAAATGTGTGCGTTTATTATACATTGTCCGTGTAGTATCAATGATTTGTGGAATTAATTCAAAGAAAGGAAGGTGCCATTTGGTGCCTCTAATTTGCAAAGTTCGGTGTTACTGAAATTGTAAAAGCATTAGTTCAATTTGTTTTTTAATCTACGAATATATAATCGACTTAACCTTAGGTTTTATGATCTAACTTTTCGTTTGGCCTTTCCCTTGCTTCGAAACATACATATTTGGTCTTTATTTTTAGTTATATTTTTCTTTAGCCAAATATATTTTTATATAAAGTTTTATTATAATTTTTTTTATAAATTCATAAAAAGAGTCAGAAGCTCTAAGGGGAAATATTTTATTTTGTACATCATTTTTTTTTAAACGTTATAATTTACTAAATTAAATAATTTTTTTTTTTTGGTAAACTGAGTTCTTATGTTTTAACTTCAACTTAAAAAATAAATTTACACTTAAAAACACCTCCTCCAAGCAAGCTCTAAAGTTGTGACTATTGTTTTGTCATACTTATAGGTGAACTTAACGAAAAGTAAATACCTACCCGAACTCCCTCCAACAAGGTTTGTATGATTTTATGTCTATTCATTTGATTGAAGTAAGGAAAAAATGTGTATCATTCTAAAGGATGTAAAATTGTGTCATTTTAAGTGAGATAAAGAGATAGATAAAAGAAAGAGAGAGTGAACAAAAAAATATAAAGGTGTGGGTCTCGTTTCTTTGTGAGAATAAAATGACATAAGTTGTGTCATTTAAAAGGACAAATATTTTTCCCTTAAAGTAACACATAACTTAGTTCCAAAGAGTTGTTAGAGAAAATGGTGGTGTTGGGAGAATCACCCCGATATAAATCTGACAATGCTTGGATAAAAAAAAAATCTAGAAATTAATCTGTAAGAAATTATGTTAGTTCATGGACGTATACTTTCGTTTACTCATCCAAGATGTATGCTAGTCTTATTACAAAATGTGCAAACTTGGGAAGGCTATCCATAATTACCTAAATGACATCAAGACCCGATTGGTTCTAATTTGAAAATTTAGAACTCATTTTTTACCCTCTAGTTTTATGGAAAAAAAAAATGTTCCATGATGTAGCCCAATGGGCTAATTTTCTTCTTCTTTTAATTTAGTAAATAGGACGTAACTCATGAGGCCTTAGTGCCTTATAGGCATTTGTCTTCTTAAACTTTTTAATCTTGAGGGCAATATTTACATGAAATATGAATGAGATTTTCATTTTCTAACTCATACAACATTAGAAAGATTATACTTAAATACTCCACAGTCCCAATATTTAGCTAGTCTTATGTTTGCTCTCATTGATAAGTTCAGTTATCGTGTGCATAGAACTCAAATACAAAATTCCACAAACTTAATGTTATGAACTGAATAAGAAATTCTAGACAGGCCAGAATAATCGTGTGAACATAATTTTGACGAAAATATTTTCGATACTCCCATTCTATCAAGTATTTGATATATTATTTGCTAAATATGACAAAAAAAAATACTTTTACACTTGTTTTTATAATTATTTTCACTTATATATTTTATTTTCCCCCTTTTTTTTTGACAAAGATGTATGTATTCGTTGTACATCGAAAATGAGCTCGATTATAACATTCTATCAGTGCTTTTGTGAGAACTGTCCGTCAATACTGGCCATGAGCATTTTAAATCACTTATCTTCTCTTTGCCTCAGAATGGCTTATATGAGCTGTCGTGCCCAGAGCTCTCAATCTCATTGTCTGTTCTTTCAGGTAAGCTTTCAGCACTCTTGGACTGCAGGCTGTTTAAGTCAACTTGTTAATTTAATATTAAAAATAAATAAAAAAGCCAACTTGTTAATTCAATATCGAAAGATCAAACAAAATAATTTATAAATAATAATAATTTCCAATTGGAAGGGTGGGTTGTAGGGTGAAAGTAGGGAAATTATTTTCGATGTACCTGTAGGAACTTGATTTCTCTTACGTGAAATGAGAGAAATATAACTCAGTTTTTATATGGGATTAATGTTTTTTGTGTTGAAGGAAATAATTTTATCTCTTACACGTATAAAATGATTGACCCCCTTCTTTTCCTTTTCCCACCTTCTTCTCCATTGTTTCTGATTGGAGACTCAAGGTTGCAATAGTGTATATAGCAAGAATTCAGTCTATCAAAGTTGTCCCAAGGAACCAAGTAAAGAAAGGTTTTATGCATATGGCAAAGATGAAAAAAAAAAACCTTTGTAGCGTGTGTTTTGTCTATTATTTATTTATTGTTGCATGTTGGTCCATACCAGAACAGTTTTGTTGAGCGTTATTTTTGTGTGATAGTTTTACTTATGCCCACATAGTATGAATGATTTACTGGATTAAATTGATGAAAGCAAACAAGGTTCTATTGGGTGCCTCATTACCAATGTTTTTTTTTTTTTTTTTTTAAGAAAAAATGTGTGCGTTTATTATACATTGTCATGTAGTATCAATGATTTGTAGAATTAATTCAAAGAAAGGAAGGTGCCATTTGGTGCTTCTTTGCAAAGTTCTGTGTTATTGAATTTGTGAAAGCATTAATTCAATTTTTTTTTTTTTTAATCTACGAATATATAATCAACTTAACCTTAGCTTTTATGATCTAACTTATGAACAAAATTTTGGTCCATTAGATGCACCTAACTAGGTACATCATTTTTTAAAAAGGAGAAAAAAATTTAATGTAAAAGGAATATTTTTTGGAAAAGTGATGAAAAATTTTCAAATATGAAAAAAAATAAATGTACCCAGCTGAGTACATCTAATGCACCAAAGTTTTATTCCGAACTTAGATTGTAGATTGGCCTTTCCCTCGCTTCAAATATACATATTCTCCGGTGTTGTTAAACCCGACCCGGGCATTGACCCGGTCGGGGTACTGGGTAACTGGTCAGACCGGTTGACTCGGATATATATAGATATATAAAAATATATATAAATATGAACATATAAATTCAATTATATTTTTCATATCTAAAATGAATTAAAAAAGGTTCACTAAATAAGTTCAAAAACATAAGCATAAATAAATAAAAGTTCGTGCTATTACTATGTCAATTTAAATTGTAACTCAGAATCTCCATAAACATACCTCTCAATTTCACATTCTCTAATTTATTATTCCACAAATTGCTTTAGTATCGAAAACTAAGAGGTCATTGTAGAAGAGTATACTAGCAAATAAAATTACAAAAAGTTTTTAAAATGAGTTTTACATTTTTTTTTTATAAGATGAAACAATTTTGTTTTTTGTTTTAAATGCATGACCCGACCGGGTCATCGGGTCGACGAGTCATCGAGTTTGGCCGGGTTTGACCGGATCAATGCATTACCGGTCCAATGCTAGACCCGAATCGGTCTGATGACTGGTTCACCGGGTTCTGGGTTGACCCAGCCGGGTCGGGCCGGGTTTTACAACAGTGATATTCTCCGTAGGTGATATTTATTTTTAGTTATCTTCATCTTTAGCCAAATATATTTTTATAAATTTTTTTATTATAAATTCATAAAAAAAAGTTAGAAGCTCTG
Organism: Gastrolobium bilobum; assembly: GCF_033153095.1. NCBI lineage: Eukaryota > Viridiplantae > Streptophyta > Magnoliopsida > Fabales > Fabaceae > Gastrolobium > Gastrolobium bilobum. The sequence continues at coordinate 62,787 of NW_026898693.1, forward strand.
AGAGAAATGTTTTTAATATATACACCATTTTTTTTGGTAAACAACAATATGTACACCATTTTTTTTGGTATTCTGTACACCAATTTTTTTTAAAGAGTTATAATTTACTAAATTAAATAATTTAGTTTTAACTTGAACTTTAAAATAATTTTTAAACTAGAAAATTTATATAGTTACCAAATAATTTTAACTTTATTTTTTAAGTTCTTTTTTTTTTATTATTGGTATTTATGTTTTTTTTTTTGGTAAATTAAGTTCTTATGTTTAACTTCAACTTAAAAAATAAGTTTACACTTAAAAACACCTCTCCAAACAAGCTCTAAAATGGTGACTGTTGTCATACTTATAGGTGAACTCTACGAAGAGTAAATACGTACCCAAATTCCCTCCAACAAGGTTTGTATGATTTTATGTCTATTCATTTGATTGAAGTAGCACATAACTTAGTTCCAAAGAGTTGTTAGAGAAAATGGTGGTGTTGGGTATATCACCCTATATAATTCTGACAATGCTCGGATAGAAAAAAATATAGAAATTAATCTGTAAGAAATTATGTTAGTTCATGGATGTATAATTTTGTTAACCTATTCAAAATGTATGCTGGTCTTATTATAAAATGTGCAGACTTGACAAGCCTGTCCATAATTACCTAAATGACATCAAGACTAGATTGGTTCTAATTTGAAAATTTAGAACTAATTTTTTATCCTGCCGTTTTGAGGAATGTTATATTTACAAATTTTTTGTTTACAAAATACACGAAGTCTAACCAGTCATACACTCTTGACATAGTGTATTTTGTAAGTTTGTGAGAAAAAAAGTTTGTCAATATAACCCTTCCCTGTAGTTTTATAGAAAAAAAAAAAACAAATGTTCCATGATCTAGCCTATGGCCTAATATTTTTTTTCTTTTAATTTAGTGAATAGGACGTAGCTCATGAGGCCTTAATATAGGCTTTTGTATTGGTAAACTTTTTAATCTTGACGGCAATATTCACAAGATGAAATGTGAATGAGATTTTCTTTTTCTCACTCATAAAACATTAAAAATATCATACTTAAATACTCCACAGTCCAAATATTTAGCTAGTGTTTTATTTGCTCTCATTGATAAGTGGAACAATGACCAGATTGCCACTTTTGTGGCTTTTTTTTTACCATGTCACACTAACAATGTTATTTTTCAATAGTTTGCTATAGTAGGTAGCGAACTTGATTTGCTGATGTGATATGTTTCTAGTGGCCACCAAGTTCGCTACTGAGTGCAGCGAATTAGGTGACAATTAATGCCCTTATGCTCTAACGAGTTCGCAGGACACGTGGTAAAGTTTGCTGCCTATGCTAGCGAACTGGGTGTGCCATGTGGCAACATCTCAGCTGCAAAGGCCAGCGAACTAGGTGCCAAGTGGTAGCTCACTACAAGTTTGTTGCATGGGCCAACGAACTAGCTGCCGACAGTTATAGTTTGCTATATATAATAGCAGACTCAAAGTTGTTTATACACCATCCCCCCTTCCACGCGAGAGAGAGTGAGAGAAAGTGTAAGTGAGAGAGGAAGAGGAAGAGAGAGTGTAAATGAGAGAGAGAGATAGGGAGAGGGAGAGGTGTGTGGGGGAGGGGGTTTATAGGCTGGGGCTGGGTAGCCGTTGGACCAAGTTCGCTACCCACCCAGCGAACTTATCTATGCCAGCAAACTATGTCCAACGGTAATAAAAAAAGTAGTCATTGGGCCACGCAGGATGGGGTTTATATAGATTGGGGCTGAGTAGCCGTTGGACCAAGTTCGCTACCCACCCAACGAACTTGTCCACGTTAGACACGTGGCCCATCGACTACTTTTTTTAATTACCGTTGGACGAAGTTCGCTGACATGGACAACAAACTCCTATGAGTCTACCAAGTGGCGTGGCAGGTGGCATTAATTGTCACCTAGTTCGCTACACCCGGTAGTGAACTTGGTGAGCACCAGAAATACGCCAGATTAGCAAACCAAGTGCACTGTAGCGAATTTAAACACGTGGCATATAGAAAAATAACACTGTTAGCATGACACATTGGTAAAAAAATGCCACAGAGGTGAAAATCTGATCGCTGTTCCTTGATAAGTTTAGTTATCGTGTGCATAGAACTCAAATACATAATCCCACAAACTTACATGTTATGAACTGAATAAGAAATTCTGGACGGGCCAGAATAATCGTGTGAACATGAATATGATGTTCTATCGGTGCTTTTGTCAGAACTATCTGTCAATAATGGCCATGACCATTTTAAATCACTTATCTTCTCTTTGCCTCGGAACGACTTATATGAGCTGTCGTGTTCACAATTCTCTATCTCATTATCTGTTCTTTGAAGCCAGCTTTCAGCACTCTTAAACAGCACGCTGTTTAAGTCAACTTGTTAACTTAATATAAAAAATAAATAAAAAGTCAACTTGTTAACTTAATATAAAAGTCAACTTGTTATCTTAATATAAAAAATAAATAAAAAAGTCAACTTGTTAATTCAATATCAAGAGATCAAACAAAATAATTTATAATAATAAATAGAATAAATATTCTTTTTGGTGCTCAGCAAATTTCACGATACCCGCTTTAGTCCCTAACAAATAAAAAGGCCCATCGTGGTCCCTAAGAAATTCAAAATGGACCCATTTAGTTGAAATTGTGGTCCCTCATAAATTCAAAAAAGACCCATATTAGTCTTCAAAAGGACTAAAATGGGTCCATTTTGAATTTTTGAGGGACCACGATGTGCCTTTATATTTGCTAGGGACTAAAGCGAGCATCGTGAAATTTGTGGAGGACCAAAAAGAATATTTACTCTAATAAATATTCCAATTGGACGGGTGGGTTTGTAGGGTGACAGCAGGTCTCTCTCCAAGCGACATGAAACATACCATTTTGTTTATGAATTGTGTCATTTCAACTATTAAAATGCCAAAATATGGTATTTGGTTCTTGTCCCTAAATTTTCAGTACTCTTTATGTTCTGTTTTGAATTTTTTTTTTAGAAAAAAATTACTTCTCACAAAAGTTTCTTTGTATATCTGCTCCAAAAAAAGAAGAAATAAAAAAAAAAACAAAAAAATCTGTTTTATTTTTAAGCTAAAATTTTAGCTTAAAAAAAAATTTAAAAGTCATTTTTTTTTCAAAATAATTTTTTTAAAAAAATTTAAATAACTTTATTTTCTGTAATATTTTTTCTAAAATAAGTAAAATATAAAAAATATTTTTTTAGAAGCATTCAAACGGGCCATATTCTACCTACTTAAATTATCAGCACATGATTATTTACCAAAAACTATAAGTACATTTTCGGTACTTAAAAATAATCTTGATAGAAAATTAATATTTTTCATATTATAGAAAATAATTTATCTACAATACATATATAAAATTATATGACACTTTTATCTTTCTTTTTTCATATTATCCAGTAATATATGTATAAGAGATAAAATAAAATAAAATAATTTCTTTTTTATATTTGAGTTTGTTGTAACTTGTAAGACAAGAATAAGCCAAAAATAATTAAGAAAGAGAAGAATATAAAGAGTGAACTAAACATTGGAAAATAAAAGAAAATGGATATAAAAATGGAGAAAAGTGGGGTTACCGGATTTGTTCCCGAAGACGATGTAGGGGAATGTGGCCAAGTAACCGAGTCCGAACGAGGAAACCGAACAACGTGTTCAGCCGTGCAGTGTTGAAGAATATGAGCTCGGTGGAGCCCAGCTCCAGAACCCCATTCTCGGAGGGTATGGCAACGAAGGTTCGAATCCCAAAGTGGTGGGCCCTCTTGGTCCTCTGCCACGTGGAACCCAATAACTGATCTGTGCCTGTTACCCAAACGGGACTCGAATTGAAGAAAGCGTGTCCGGGCAAGTCCTCTGTGTCGGTGAAGGATTGACTCATCGATATCTTAAAGAACCACTCCTCGTCGCTGACCGTGACCGTGACAGACGACCCGAAAATGCGAAGCTGCTTAAACGACGACGCTTTGGGGTTGTAGTGGCCATCGTGGAAATTCAAGAGGGAGCTGTTAGAGGAGGAGCGCCAGAGGATAGCGTAGGTCCAGGTCTGTGTGTCTGTGGTGTCCTCAATCAGCGCCTTAAGGTGGGACCCATGCAACAGCTGAAGACTCAGGGTCAGGGAGAGAGTGTTGTCTTCTGTCATTTTTGGCGGCAACCCAAAATCTCTCTCATTCCATTCGTTAGTGTTTAATTTATGTGAAAATATTTTCTCATGTTTTGTTTGAGCACAGGATGTCGACATGTAGCGCGAGCCTCACATGATGTAAGGGCTTCGATCACAAAGGTACGTGATAAACAAAACTCCTTACTAAATTCAAATTAAACCCAAGTTAAGTCCTTCCGTGAGTCAAACTCGAACGGCGTTGATAACAGCTTCGAACGGCGTTAATAACAGCTTTGGTGAGCAACTTTCTCTTTACTCCACTTCCTATCATGGTTTCTCCGCAACCATACCTTCCCATGAAACACGGCAAAGACAAAGAACCATGCATCCCGCACTAGCAACGATGGTTTTCAGCAACATCCTCACTCCAAGCCACGGTGTCTCCCTAACCAACCTGCATTGCATCCCAATATCAAGCAAAGATTGCAGAAACCTCATAGCACTCCATGTGAAGAAAATGGTTAAAATCCGAACCTTTACAGGTCAACATTGCTGCCATTAATTAGATCCAGAAAAATCAGAAGAAGTTGTTAATTACTTAGCTATTGTTAAAGATTGAGTAGACAGTTCAACAATGCAACCATAGGATAGGACCCAGGAAAATCAGTGTCAGTTCAAATATTCTAGGTAGTAGGTTATTAGCAAAAGTAAATAAGGATAGTGGCCTGATTTTTGGCACCATTTTCTTTTAATTATTATGCCTTGTTTTACATATGCTTTCTCTAGTATGAAATAAACTTTATTGGACCAGTGACCGGGACAGTGATCAAAGTGTCACGCTTGGACAAAAAAATTACTAGACTGTCACGCCAACAGTAAATTTTGAGAAATTCGCTACATAGTGTAGCGAATTTCTCAAAATTTGACATGTGGCATTTTTGGTTCTGACGTGGCATATTTCGCTACACTGTGTAGCGAATTACTTGCATGCATAATTCGCTACACTGTGTAGCGAATTGTGCCGCGTGGCATTTTGACAAAATTTATTATTGGCGCGGCAGTCTGGTAATTTTTTTGTCCAAACGTGGCAAAATGTCACTGTTCCGTCACTGATCCTTGGTTCTATTATTTTAGGCAACTTGGGTGCCCTCCGTTTGCATTAAGTTATGGACCTGTATAAGGGGCTTATAAATTGACAGGTCCAACAAGGGGCAATCTAAGATTTAAATCAAACATAACTATGGAAAGGAATCCATCAAGTATGCTAATCCTAATACGACAACATGACAGATGGGCTTGGACACTTATCAAAGGTATCAAGGGTTCATATTCTACGACCCACAGGTAAATCCTATAATTAAGAGGTAAAACCTAAAGGTACGTTACGTTCTCTCTCTTACTGTTATGATGTCACTGTGCGCCCATTGGCAAAGCCGTTATTCATTCATTGTGCACAGTGATCTGCTTGACTCAAGGGTATCTCCTACATAAGATACCTTGGAGAGGGCATTAGATCCAAGATCAACATACCAGTCCATTGGGCTGGATATCTCTGTCTCCAAGAAAGAACATTAGCGCCGTTTGTGGGAAATCGACAAATTTGATATTCCCACAATCCTGATTAAAGATGGCAGTCCGTACAAGCAGCAATAGCCAGCAACCACAACTTCCAAATCACCCGCTGGATCCCGTTTTGGAAGAGGTGAATCAGCCTCTCCAACAACAAGAAACCGAGGTGGACTATGATGCGGTCCATGTCAGCGAGGATGTATCAGACACAGCCTCTACGACAGCCCCCCGTAACCGAGTTGCAGATCCAGATCCAGCACTGAATAACCCTCCTCCCCCTCAGCATACTGCCGACATTGCCGTCCGTGGAGCACAGGCTGCAGACCTGATTCTCGCCTTGCTCAAAACACCTTCGCTGTAATTTTGCGAAGGATGGAAGATATGGAGAATCGTAACAACCTCCAACGACAGAACGATTTCAAGAGAATTCAGGAGGAGAATGCAGGATCTGGAGCAACGATTGTTAGGGATGAGAGGACCTGGACCAACGAGGATCTAAGGCCGAGATGGGAATCACAACCCGGATACGCAGGCTGGATTGTCGTAACTGAGAACCAAGGAACATCAAATATGGGAATTGCTGGGGTCCCAAACCCCAGAGGCCAAGGAATGAATAACCAGAATACGAACACACAACCTCTGGTCCAGAATGCTTCAGCAGGAGCGATTGTACAGATAAATAGGGATGAGACACATCTTAACCAAGATGCCCTACCCGCCAGAGGACACGTGGAACCCGGTGGTTACAGGAGGAAATACAGCAGGGGGCAATAAAATAACAGCCCCTTCACCGGGGAAATACTGAATGATCCACTCACGGAGGACTTCGATTTGGCACGCCTGCCGAAATATGGTGGAAGTCAGGATCCACAGGTCCATATAGATGCATTTGACACAGACATGTATATCCCCAGAATTGATGAACCCATCATATCCGGGATATTTGCCATAACGTTGACTGGGGCTGCACAGACATGGCTCTCAACCCTGCCTGCTAACTCCATTGGATATTTCGAAGAATTCGGAGAAAAATTTCTATTGAATTTTGCAACAAGCAAAAAACACCCAAAGTCCGAGTTCGCACTAGGGAAGATACGACAGCAACTTGGAGAAACCCTACAGAGGTATCTCAACCGATTTAAAGATGCGGCCTTTCAAGTGTCGGGTTTGCAGGAAAATGTCCACGTCAACCTCATTGTGGCCGGCCTGGATGGATCATCTAGACTGGCCAAATCGGTTTATAAAAACCCTGTGAGGACATTGGAGGAATTCAGAACCCGTTCGAAGAAGTACCCGGAACTCGAACAAATAGAGATAGCAAATGCGCAATCTGAATAGGGTAAAAGAACGAGTCCGAGAAGGAGGAGCCCGACCCCAAGAGAAAAATAGTGAACCAGTAATAAAAAGAGAGATCCCTAAGGCAAAAACCGGATGATAGAGACCGGGTTGGAAGGTATGAAAAATACACACCTTTGAATGCCTCATGCTCTCAAATTTGGAGGGAAGTGGCAATGACGAAGATGAAAAAGGAAGATAGATCCCGACCCATATTTGACATAGGAGGCTTGGATAAGTCCAAATACTGTGCCTTCCATGATGGATCGGGGCATACCACTGATGAGTGCTGGGATCTCAAGGATGCTGTGGAAAAATTTGTCAGAGAAAGGAAATTACGCCAATACGTTATTAAAACTCAGGGTTCCAAAAGTAATAAGAGGAAGCCTGTAAACCAGAAGAGAAGCAAGAGTCCAGTGCCTGAAAATAAAAAGCAAGAGGATAGAAATCGAAGAGATGATTTCAATTATGACGAATTCCCAGAAGCTGAGTTCGATTGCAATGTGATCAGTGGCATACCTGAATCAAAAAAGCTACTAGATGAAGAGTCGCTAGAGGATGAAGAGGTTGGTTTGTCTAAGATTGTGATTGGATAATCTGCCTCACCAGAAGCGGAGGTAGATCCTGAAACATCTCCATGCTGGCAACTAGTTAAAGTAGACTCGGCTAAAGAGTCACATCCTTGTTCAATGAGTTTGGAACTTAGAAAGATACAAGAATAGGAAGAACCGACTTTCTTGTCGTGGGAAGACAGTGGAAGACCCCTGTTGATTGATAGAGGTTCAAGATTTGTTATAGATGAAACACTGAAAGGTTTAGGACCAGTTTGGGGAAAATACTGGAAGACATGTCTACTTGCAAAAAGATGACTCCTACCCCGTCTGGAAGAACCACTACCCCGGCTTTGACCTAGACCCCGACTAGACAACCTAGATCTCCTTATGGATCTACCACCACGACAACTGCGAAGCATGGCTTCGCGTTCCTCTTCTTCAGTCCTCGGAATCCCCCACAGCCAAAAAAGAACACTAGGAGGAACCTTCTTCAAAAACTCGGAACCTTCCTCCTTCTTTCCCTCACAGTGCAAAACTGAAGAATGAGGCTTTCCCCCCTTATTTTCGTAAATGTTCAAACGACACCAAGTTCAAAATAACAAAGAAAAACGACAATGGAGGGTGACATATGCTAAAATGCCAAAAGTTTAAACAACATGCATCACTCCAGAAACACAAATACTGACATAGCAAGAAGAAAAAGCAATCAACAAGCGATTTACCAAAATAACATGTGAAGAACAACAAATCTAAAACAGAAATGATGAATGTCCCAAAAGCAAACGACCAAACGCAGACTACTGAAGAAGAAAATAAGAGAAGTTCGAAGGAAAACAAGAATACTTGAATAAAGGAGATGAACTTGCAAGAATATGCAAAAATGCACTTGCAGACGTTAGCACTCAAGAAATTTGTGCAAAGAAGAACTTCTCCAGAATAACCAAAGTAAAAAACAAAGAAAGGAAAGGGCATATGCTTATATAGCCACAATAGTAACCGCAACGATTACGGATGGCAAGGGTTAGGGGCACTGATGTCATTACACCCAAAAAGTAATGATTAGACGTCTGAAACGACACATTCAATAAATGCGCACGAAATGCGAAAATGGCACAAAACGGCTACCGCACTCTAACAAATGCGACAAGCACCACGTGTCAGAATAAAATGATCGATGACAATAAAGTCGGTAAGGAGAACTGAAAACTTCCGAGATTCAAGAAATGGACATCTAGACACAACGATGTTTAACAAGGTTACAACGATGATGTTTGCCGAGTTAAAAAGATGATGCGCTTGGAGGCAACCTGCCAGTTGGATCCGAATAACTCAAGCTCATGCATCATCCTCTGGTATGTACACAGTATCTCGTTGGGTTCATGCTTAACCCGCCAAGATAAGGGACCGAGAGAAATCATTCCTGGTTCCATAAGAAAGTTATAAGCTCAGAACATATGTTAGGGCATATGCATAAGGAATGATGGTTGGGGGCAACTCGCCAATTGGATCACAACAACTCAAGCTCATTCCCAACTCGGGGCAAGGAATATGTACGACATCTTGCCGGGTCGCGTTCAACCCGTCGAGATAAGGGGCAATGAGACCCCCGGTTGAAAAAATCCTAAGATACAAGGAGCATATGCGCAAAGAATTCACAAAAACTCAAACGTTTTCAACAGAAAACCTGAACTAATGCACAAAGGAGTTCACCCCGGCAACCTGGACACCCAGGTAGCCTGGCTGAGGGGCAACTGTTATGGACCCGTATAAAAGGCCCATAGATTGACAGGCCCAACAAGGGGCAATCTAAGATTTAAATTAAACATAACTATGGCAAGGAATCCATCAAGGATGCTAATCCTAATACGACAACATGACATATGGGCTTGGACCCTTATCAGAGGTATCAAGGGTCCATATTCTACGACCCACAGGTAAATCCTATAAATAAGTGGTAAAACCAAAAGGTACATTATGCTCTCTCTTACTGTTATGTTGTCATTGTGCGCGCACACACACTCCCATTGGCAAAGCCGTTATTCATTCATTGTGCACAATGATTTGCTTGACTCAAGGGTATCTCCTTCATAGATACCTTGGAGAGGGCACTAGATCAAAGATCAACATACCAATCCATTGGGCTAGACATCTCTGTCTCCAAGACAGAACACATTCAAAAGTCAGAAACAAACTTAAAAAATATAGAATAATAAGATCAGTTACCCATCCATTTCAGGCATTTGGAGATCCATGAAACAAGCATCAAAATTATGTGGTGGTTTGAGCATCTTTAGAGCAGCCCTGCCACTCTCCACACAGGTAACTATTGCCCCATATTTCTGCAAACACCTTATGCAACTTTTCTGTTCATTGCATTAGCATCAACCACAAAATTTGTTTGTGTATCAATAAATTCCCAAGTTTGGATACTTTCTTCCTATTTATTTTCCTTTTTTCAGCTCTAAGGGAATCTCTGTAGTAGCGAATCTAATCTTAGTTCCAAGCATCCTTGTCTAAAAGAATCATAGTGCTCGCGTTTGAATGTGGCTTATAGTAGCATAAATAACCTTTCTATTTCAAATATTCCAACTGGATCAAATATTCCTGTCAATGAGGTGCTTGCGTTGGTTGCGGACGTTGTCGCCGACGGAGTGCAGGGCGGAGGTGGCGGCTCGGACCTTAGGGAAACAGAGGGAAGGGTGGTCGATATGGCTGTAGAGGGGGATGATGTTGTAGGGTTCAACGACGTCGTTTTGATGAGTTACTGAATATTTAATAAAAGAAAATTCAACACTCGACCACGTCGTTTTATCGACTCACCAGATAATATAACGTTACACGTGAGCAACATTACTAACGCCATTCGAGCTTGACTGATAAAAGGACTGACGTGAGTTTAATTTGGATTTACTAAGGATCATGAATTGACATTTTTTATCACGGATTAAAATGGGTTTTATATTTTTTGTTAAGGACCAAAAAAAGGTATTTACTCTCAAACAAAATAAGTGTAAAATTAACAAGTTAATTTAAGGGAAAAGTTCAAAATCACTTGGGTGGTATTACTTTGAATTAGTTACACCTATGTGATTTCTTTTAAACAGTTAATCGCTTGTAGTTTTTTTCGTCTGCACCCCTCTTTAATACCGTTAGAAAATTAACTAAGTATATCTATTCTACCATTCTTAGAAAAAGAAAATAAAGTGATACAAAAAAAGAAAAATAAAACTAAATATTATGAAAAATTAGAATACTTAATAAAAGACAAAAAAAATAGTAAAAAAAATTAAATGTGTGGTAACAAAAGATAAAGAAATCACAGTTATGATTTTCATTATATTTGTTTTTTTTCTATTTTTTTGTCATTGGTCTATTTATTATTTTTATTTAGATATGTTTGATCTTTTCTATATCTCTATTTTATTCTCTCTTTTCTTTTTAATTTTTTTTACGAAAATCTTTAGTAGATGAGGTGGCAAAAGACTAAAAAAATCGAGAAAAAAATTACAATAAAATAGACAAAAAATGAAAAAATAAATAAATAGAAAAATACCAAACATATCTAAATAAAATAGACCAAGGACAAAAAAAGAAAAAAGAAAACTAAATATGTTGGAAACTCATAAATGTGATTCTTTTTATTCTATCTCTTTTTTATCTTAATTTTTTCTTCTAGTTTTTTGTCTTCGATATTTTTTTTCTTCATTTGGACTGTTTATTTTTTATTTTAATTTTAGTTTTTTTTGTCACTGTTGTGATTTTTAATACATTTGGTCTTAGTTTTTCTTCTATTTTTTTGGATAAAGCACACGTATCCTCCTAGGGAGACAATTCTTTTCGGGGTGGATCCAGGATTAAAGCTTTAAACCACTTATAAATATGATATTGGGAAGGATCAAACACTTGCTCTCACCATCACCTACTTAGTTCCAATGTGCTAAATGAACTACTATCATTTGGTTTCTTCTATTTCTTTGTTTTTCTTCTGTTTTTTTTTTATACATTTATTTTCTTTCTTTTTTTATTGACACATCTAATTTTTTTTACTATTTTTTCTTTTAGTTTTTATTAAGTCTTCTAAATTTTCATAACATTTGTTTTTTTTATCACTTTAGGGGGGTGTATTGGATAGAGATTTCAAAGGATTTTAATGGATTATCTTTAGATAAAAAAATCCATTTGTATTCAATTAGGATTTTAAAGGATTGAAAAAAAGTCTTGTGGTATTCGATAAGAATTTTAAAAGATTATTTTAGAGTCCGTCCAAATCCGTTGGTATTCAATCAAGATTTTAAACAAAGGAAAAACAATCTTGTTTTATTCAAAAATCTTACGATTTTAATGGATTTTCTATTGATGTCGATTTCGTGAGACTTTTTAGTGAGAAATATAAATAGGACGTCTCTCTCACAATCTCACCCTGACCCCTAAGATTTCTTGAGATTTCTCTATTGGAGTGTCTTCTTCTTCCTTTGGTGGGTTGACCCGCTCGAACCGAGTTTTGCCATAGGAGCTTCGTCAGAGCTCAGAAACAAAAGATTTTTGAGCGATTTTCATCACAAAACAACCTAGAAACAACAACAGCATATTTTGGAGAAATATTTTAGAATTTTTGAAAGTTTAAAAATGATTTTTCAAGCTATTGGTCATGATTTTTCTTGGTACGAAATTTTGTGATTTTTGTATTAAAAACAACATAAAACAATGGAAAAACAATAGAGGAACAAATTCCCCCCAAACCAATTTTCATTTTACATCAATGAAATAAGATCGATTTAAATAAAAATTGAAACTATCATAATATGAACCCTATGTTTCATAATAATACATTCATAAACGAAATTCATTCACTATAAGAAACGATTTCAAACAATTTGTGTCAATAGATCACTAAAAACTTGTTTTTCAAAACCTCCAAAATAATTTAATATTTCAATGTATCGATTTAAAATAATTTGAGAAATTTTCTAAACTTTCATGTAATAAAACCCAGAAATTCAGATTCCAAATTTTTTTGGAATACTCAATGAAAATATGCATATGATATATGGTTAGAAAACTCTCATTACGTAGAACAAAAACCTAAAGGTTTACAAGATCAATTGCAAAAAATTTCAAACAAAAATTTATCATGAATTTTACTAATTGAGAAAATTATATTACGTTTTACTTTTTTTTATTAATATCATTGCATTTCTTTGTTAACTCTTTTTATTAACTCTTGTAATATTGAATATTTGTTAAAAATTCATATGGTTTTCTAAAATCTTATAAATCTATATTGTCCTTTCAAATCTTATAAATTCTATTAAAATCCTTTTAATCCAATCTTATGAAATATTGATTGTAAAAAGAGTCTTTTAAAAAAGTTTTTAAAGTCTCTCCAATTCTGAATAGTTTTTTAAAATATATAAGATTTTTTATCTTAAAAAAATCTTTTAAAATCCTAATCCAATCACTTCCCTTGATTTTTTTTTCTAAGAAGGGTAGAAAATGTATATTTAGTTAATTTTCCAACAATGTTAAAGAGAGGTACGAATGGAGAAAACCATAGAGGATTAAATGATTAAACAAAACACAAAGGTGTAAGTGATTCAAAGCAATACAACATATTTCTTTTGAAATTTTCCCTTAATTTAATTACTAACAGTGATAAAAGGTGAATTTGGATTAAAAAAAATTACAAAAAGAAATTGATAAAAAAATATAAAAATATAAGTGATAAAAAAAATAAATCATATTGGGTTTATGAACTTTTCCGTGGAGTGCAAGTTGAATTTTAAGTTTCATGCACTGTGTGAACCATCAAGGAAATGGGAACCACATTCATGTCGGTAAAGAATATAGATTTTTAGTACTTCACATATTACACCCACTTAAATCGAAACACATTGAGTGTTATCTGTAAAAAAGTTTAAAGAAAATAAATAGATTCACATAATTGCATTTGCACCCATATTTTATTGGTAATTTTTTATTTTTAATGTGACGTGAATTCATAGATTTCTAATTTAAATAGGTATATTATATATGAGAAATCATTTTCTCATGTCGTTGGAGATTGTTTTCTCATGTTGTGAGGCATCGAAATTCGTGCTATCTTCTTTTTATTTTTTTATTTTTTTAACAAGTGGTGGGACCTATTACTTGTTGTGTCTATAGCATGAGAGATGTTATGTGGAATGAGAAAAGAGAAACCCATATTACAAGGGTATACTTATTTTATCTTTGATGAGTCAATGATTACTGCACTGGTACTGAAGATTCCTTTGATTATGATGAGCAGAGACAAGTCAAGCGGACCTGTGTTTGAAAAAATATCGGCTGTCTAGAAGAGTGAGTCTTCGCCTTTACTAAGTATGAAAAATTGTCATGCTAGTAATTTTTGGGATCATTGACCTCTACCGTTGACCCTTGTCATTGAATCAGGATTCAGACCTGTTCAGAAAGCCAAGGTAATTGCCCACTTATTTTTATCTTTGATGAGTCTATGATTAGTTGATTACTGGCAGTGAAGATTCCTTCCTTTGATTATGATGAGCAGGGTCAAGTCAAGGACCAGTGTTTTGGATTTTAGCTTGTTGATTCTTTCTGTTAATTTTGTAACAATTCTTTTTAAGAGTGGAATAGTCAGCTTTACTACCCGCGATTTATGTCATCATAGCTTCCCATTGAAAACTTGACATGTTTTTGATCTGTCACGAAATTTGAGTGTCAAAAGAGTAGGAGTTTTGTTTTGATCTGTAACAATAATGGTTTGTTTTCACCTTAACAATGAGCAGAGTTAAGCGACGAGATATTAATAAGAGGAGTGCCAATTGGCAAGAGATTCATAAAAACCAAGACCATTATTCAATTCTCAATTCCTTGTCAAAAGTGAATAGGGTATAAAAAAATACCAGCAACCAAAAACAAATCCAAAAATATTTAACCGAATTTGCAGAAAACTAAGTATGCATCTGCCTCTTAAGCACCGATGGAGGTACCAGCACTTAGGTAGACTCATCCTATTCCGCATCATCATTCTCCACCAGAATTCTCCTGCACTTCATAGCACATGAAAGGGATTCATGCAGCTCGTACCAACTTCATGCAGCTCGTACCTGTGTCGTGTCTATTATTTATTTATTGTTTCATGTTGGTCCATACCAGAACAGTTTTGTTGAGCGGTATTTTTGTGTGATATTTTTACTTATGCCCACATAGTATGAAATATTAATGATTTATTGGATTAAATTGATGAAAGCAAACAAGGTTCTTGTTAAATAACAAGAGAAGAGATGAAAATTGAAATAAAACTGTGTGTATTGAACTAATATAAGATGTACAATATATAAACACACTAATGGGCTTAGTCCAGACTTAATACAAATCCTAAAGAAATAAGGAAATAAATATTACTGATATACAAAAGATATATTCTTTCTAACACTCCCCTTCAAGCTGGAGCGTATAGATCATATGCACCAAACTGGTTACATATAAATTCTATTCGAGGACCCCTCAAAGACTTTGTAAATATATATGCTAATTGATCATTAGAGGGTACAAAACTAGTTGTAATTTTATTAGCAAGAACCTTTTCTCGAACAAAGTGACAATCTATTTTTATATGCTTGGTTCTTTCATGAAACACTGGATTTGACGAAATGTGCAGAGCAGCTTGGTTATCACAAATGAGAGTTGCATCTCCAGTGTCTCCAAACTTAAGCTCTCTGAGAAGTTGTTTAAGCCATATGAGCTCACAAGTAGTAGTCGCCATGGAGCGGTATTCTGCTTCAGCACTTGATCTGGCAACTATATTTTGTTTCTTACTTTTCCAGGAAATCAAGTTGCCTCCAACCAAGACACAATACCCAGAAGTAGATCTCCTATCAGCTGGACAACCAGCCCAATCAGCATCACAGTACCTAACAACTTTATCATGACCTTTATCTTCATATTCAAGGCCTTTTCCTGGAGATGCCTTGATATACTTAAGAATACGAATGACAGCATTCCAATGTTCTTGACATGGAGAATTAAGAAATATACTTACCACACTAACTGCAAATGAAATATCAGGCTGAGTGACTGTGAGATAGCTCAATTTTTCAACCAATCTTCTATACTGCACGGGATCTGAAAAGGGCTCCCTCTGATTTGGTAGAAGCTTGATACTTGAATCCATAAGAGTATCAACAGACTTAGAATTAACAAAACAGTTTCTTCAAGAATATCTAGAGCATATTTCCTCTGAGATATTACAACTCCACCTTTAGATTGGATCACCTCGATTCCAAAAAAATATCGAAGTTTCCCAAGATCCTTAGTCTGAAAATGGTGACATAAAGGTTGTTTCAACTGAGTGATCTCATTACTAGCACTACCTGTGATGACAATATCATCCACATATACCACTAGGTAAATAGATCCAGAAGCTGAATGACGATAAAAGAGAGAATGATTAGCTTCACCAGAGTCATGCCAAATTGTTGAACAACACTGCTAAATTTACCAAACCAAGCTCTTGGGGATTGCTTTAGACCATATACAGACTTGCAAAGACAACAAACAAGACCTGACTCCCCTTGAGCAACAAATCCAGGAGGTTGCTCCATATAAATTTCCTCCTCAAGATCACCATGAAGAAAAGCATTCTTAATATCAAGTTGATAGATAGGCCAATGGCAAATAGCAGCCATGGCAATAAAGAGGCAAACAATAGACATTTTCGCCACAGGAGAAAAAGTATCAACAAAGTTCAATCCAAAACTTTAGTGAAATCCATTGCCACCAAGCGAGCTTTAAGACGATCCACTTGACCATCAAGTCCAACCTTAACAGCATAAATCCATCTGCAACCAACCACAGATTTTTCATATGGAAGAGGAACCAGATCACATGTACCATTATGATGAAGGGCACTCATTTCATCAATCATAGCTAGTCTCCATCCCAAATATGAAAGTGTGTCACCTGTAGTCTTAGGAATAGACACAGAGGACAAAGAGGAAAGACATGCATAATATGATGGAAAAAGACGATAGTAACTAATATTAACTGTATACCTGGCTGGGGGCGAGTATCACGAGTACCCTTACGAAGAGCAATCCGAAGGTGGGACCGAAGCTGAGGGAGGAAATACATTCGAATGTGAGACCACATAAACATCTGATGAACTATGTTGGATCTCATCAGGAGAAGAGGTGATAGAAGGAGAGTCAGAAATATGGACTGGCAAAGGCGAAAGGTATTCAAAAGAGTCAACTGGGAGAGATGACTGAAAAGAATCAATGTCCACAGGAGTAGTAGAGGATCCAAAAAGGGAACTAATTCAAAAAAAGGGAAATCTGTCGAGATAAAGTATCGACGTAAAGTTGAAGAGTAGCAACGGCAACCCATTTGAGACCGAGGATAACCCAGAAAAACACATTTATGAGACTTGGGAGCTAATTTATCCAAACCTGGACCAAGGTGATGAACAAAACACGTAGAACCAAACACATGTGGAGTCAAAGGATATAAAACTTGATGGGAAAATAAAATAGAGTGAGGTACCTGATGATTAAGAACAAATGATAGCATGCGATTAATGAGATAACATGCAATAAGTATAACATCACCCCAGAATGTGTATGGAACATTGCCATCAATTAACAAAGCAGGAGTGGTTTCAACAAGATGACAGTTCTTGCGCTCGGCTACACTATTTTGTTGTGGTGTATGAAGGCAAGATGTTTGATGAAGAATGCCATAAGATGAAAAGAATTGTTGAAAGTGATGAGATAAATACTCACATGCATTATCACTACGAAAAGTACGAATAAGAATACCAAATTAAGTTTTTATTTCATTGTAGAATAACTAAAAAATAGAAAATAACTCAGACCGATTTTTCTTTAAAAATAACCAAGTACATCTGGAATAATCATCAATAAAAGTAACAAAATACTTAAATCCTAAAGTAGAAGAATGACGACTCGGTCCCCAAATATCAGAGTGGACCACAGAAAAAGGAGAGACAACTTGACGACTCGGAAACGTACTACGAGTATGTTTCCCAAACTGACAGGACTCACAATTTAAATTAGAAAGAGATGATAAATGTAGAACCATCTTCTGAAGCTTTACAAGACTAGGATGACCCAGACGAGCATGTATAGTAAGAGGAGAATCCATAGTGGAGCAGGCTGAAGAAGAAGGAAATAGTTGATAGAGGCCCTGAGACTCACATCCTTTAGTAATCTCCTTCTCCGAACTCCGATCCTGAAAGATGACAGAGGTTTTAGTAAAAGAAACAACACAGTCAATGAATTTTATTAAACGACTAACAGAAAGTAAGTTAAAAGGAGAATCTGGAACATAGAGAACATGATCCAAAGATAAATGAGGTAAAAGAAGAACCGTGCCAATCCCACGTGATTGGACCAGAGACCCATTAGCCATAGTAATAGTGGGAAAAGAACCAGTGGTACAAATGGAAGTGAATAGGGACTTATTACCAGAAATGTGATCAGAAGCCCCGGAATCAAGAGTCCAAGGGCCTAAAGAGTGTAACTGAGAGATTCCAGCAAAAGAATTACCAGTGGGAGAAATGGATGCAGTAGGACCTGATGTTTGCTTCTCAGACCACTAAGTCACAAATTCATTAAGAAAAGCAGTTGAAGGTTGTGTAGTGGAAGGTAACCCTGGAGCAGAGATACTAGAGGAAACCTGAGCAACATGAGTATTCCAAGGAGGTTAAGGTGGCCTTCCATGAAGCTTCCAACAACAGTCAACAATATAATTGGTCTGATGACAATGAGTGCACAATAGCTTTCCCTTAGAGAATTTACATCCACGACCATAACCTTGAGCGGCAAGAGCAGAAGAGTCAACAATATCTACTAGAGGTATATGCGTCAGAGGAGGTGCTGGTAACGTAGAGGGCTTAGGTGAAATCCTAAGCAAGGTAGACATCACAGAATCCAGCGTAGGGACTGTAGAAGATCCCAAAATTTGATCCCGATTGGAAGACAAATGGTCAGGTAAACCATATAAAATGAACAACATAAAAAGTGTATTACGTTGTTCCTGTTCCTTAGTAACATCACCAGTGAGGGGCAGAAGTTCGTTAAGATCATGAAGCAAACTCTGAGCTTTCCCCAAATATTCAGTCATAGGACAATTGAAGTCCCGAGGAGCAAAGGTAGTCATCAATTTCTGACATACACCATAGATTCGTTGTGTATCATTGGTGTACAATGTCTTTGCCTGACTCCAAATAGCTTCACAGGTATTGGCAGGTCGAAAAATCTGCTTAATTGACAGATGAAGAGTAGCTTTAATGAGACTACACAACTGAGCATCAATCATCTTCCATCGTATGCGCTCATTAGCCGCCACAGACTCAGCCTTAGTAGTGAGATGGGATGTATAATCCTGCCCATCCAACCAAAGTCGCAGATCGGACGACCAAGTATCATAGTTGGACCCATCCAATTTATTCACACTCAGCGAAGCAAGAATATAATTTGAAAAAATAGTAGACTCTGACTTTTGGCCAGCCGGAGACCCAGAAACAGAAGAGAAAGGGGAATCCATAATCAAGATTAAGAAAATAATCAGAAAGACAGACAACTAACCGGTAGAAGAGGGATCTGTGCGTCAACGCAAAATGAGGTCCAAACACAAAAACAAGGCCAGATCTAGAACCGTCGCAGTGAGACGAGAAGATCGCAACCAGCCACGGCCGGAGAGGAGGCTCCATGCGCTGCCACGCGCCACCTATTTGGAGAGAGTGCCGTAGCTTTCGCACACGCGTGAGGGCGCGTGTGACGTTGTTTGGAGGTGCGACCGGTGCCGTTGTGACCGCGCTGCCGAGACGAGCACGCAGGTATGTGGGTCGCCGAAAAAATCTATCAGACGGTGGTGGTTGACGGAGCAGAGGCTTGAATGCGGAAAGAAACGTCCGGAAACTGACCACGAGACAGTTCCGGAAAAAAAATACATTTAAAAGACGATGAACAGTGGGTTCACCAGAAAAAAAAATTCAAGGTTCCTTCGGCTCTTGATACCATGTTAAATAACAAGAGAAGAGAGAAACATTGAAATAAAACTGTGTGTATTGAACTGATATACGATGTACAATATATAGACACACTAATGGACTTAGCCCAGACCTGATACAAATCCTAAAGAAATAAGAAAATAAATATTACAGATATACAAAAGATATATTCTTTCTGACAGTTCAATTGGGTGCCTCCTTACCAATGTTTTTTTTTAAAGAAAAATGTGTGCCTTTATTATACGTTGTCCATGTAGTATCAATGATTTGTGAACTTAATTCAAAGAAAGGAAGGTGCCATTGGGTGCCTCTTTGCAAAGTTCCGTGTTATTGAATTCGTGAAAGCATTAGTTTAAGGGGAAATTACTTCTGCTGTGAATGCATAAGTGATTTTCTACTGCCACACACTCATTGATATTTTTTCTTTATTTTTATCTTTATTTTATTTTTTAAAATGGTGGGACCCACCAAATTTTTGGGTCAGCCGCAAACTCCAAAATTTTGCAGTAACAGAAGAGTTGCAAAGCCCTTAGTTTATTTACTTTTATTTTTTAATCTACTAATATATAATCAACTTAACCTTAGATTTTATGATCTAACTTAGGTCGTAGATTGGTCTTTCCCTCGCTTCAAACATACATATTATCCGTAGATGGCTTTTAATTATTTTTAGTTTCTTTTTCTTAAAGAGAAGTTTAGCCAAATATTTTATAAAAATTCATATTATAAAAAAAATAATTTTATGATTCATACAAAAAAAACAGAAGCTCTTAGAGGAATTTTTTTTTAATATTTACACCATTTTTTAAAGTTATAATTTACTACATTACATAATTTATTTTTAACTTGGAACTTTAAAATAATTTTAAAACTAGAAAATTTGTGTAATTATCAAATAAGTTTTAACTTAATAAATTCTTATGTTTAACTTCAACTTAAAAATAAATTTACACTTAAAAAGCAAGCTCTAAAATAGTGACTATTGTTTTGTCATACTTAGTGAACTCTATGAAGAGTAAATACCTATCTGAACTCCCTCCAACAAGGTTTGTATGATTTTATGTCTACTCATTTGATTAAAGTAACACATAACTTAATTCCAAAGAGTTGTTAGAGAAAATGGTGTTGTTGGGTGAATCACCCCAGTATAAAATGCTCGGACAAAAAAAAAATCTAGAAATTAATTTGTAAGAAATTATGTTAGTTCATGGATGTATAGCTTTGTTAGCCTATCCAAAATGTATGCTGATCTTATTACAAAATGTTCAGACTTGACAAGCCTGTCCATAATTACCTAAATGACATCAAGACCAGATTGGTTCTAATTTGAAAATTTAGAACTAATTTTTTACCTGCAGTTTTATAGAGAAAAAAAAGTTTTCCATGATCTAGCCTTGTGGGCTAATATTTTTTCTTTTCTTCTAATTTAGTAAATAAGACGTAGCTCATGAGGCCTTAATGCCTTATAGGCTTTTGTCTTGGTAAACTTTTTAATCTTGATGGTAATATTTGGCAAAAAAATTTATTTATTGCTTTTTAATAAAATATTTACGTATTTATTACACTCTTCAAAAAATGTACATATTTATTACACAATGTGACGTCCCTTTTGGGCGTCACATGAGACGCCCCTTTCAGGCGTTACACCCTAAGGGGAGACGCCTCAATGGGGCGTCACACTTGAGCCCTATAAATACCCTCATTTTTATCATTTCACTTTTCACTCTTACTCTTACCTCTCTCTAACCTCTCTCTAACCACGGATTGTGCTCTCAATCGAACGCAGAAATTTTTGTAGTGAAGCTCTGCACACTTAGGTAAGTTCGTAATACTTGCTATGTATACATTTAAATTACAGTGCTACCTTGCGAACATGTTAGGATTTATCGTATATTAGAGACTTAGAACATAAGGATAGTCACTTAGAAATTTTGTACCATGCTATGAATGTTGAATTGATTTAGTAATTTTTTTGTTACGTAGTTATTATTATTATTATTTATTTATGCATTGGGGTTTAGCGTATTAATTAGTGATTTAAAAAGTAGTGATAGTAACTTCGTAAATTTTGTATGATGTTATGAATGCGGGAGTGTATTGATAAATTTCTAGTCACTTAGGTGTTATTATTAGTACATATTTATGAAATTATGAGTGACTTAGGGTTTAAGGTTTATGTCAGTATGATTTAATTTGTGTCTGACGTTTTATTATTATTTAATTACAAATAAATTATTGTACTACGTATTAATATTATTTCATTAATTACGATTGTAGTAAAAACGTAGGGTCTATGCTTAATATTTTTGATAATAAATTAGAGCATTGCTCGCAATTACAATTGCTTCTTGATGTTCCCTAATGAGGTTGTGCTTAAGTTCCATTTGGACATCTTTTTTTGTTGCAAATTCTTGGTTCACAAATAACTTGTCACCCAGTAGCCACGGACCTTTTATTGAACCCGATCCTGAAACCGTACCATCAGTGCATGATTCTTATTCGCTCCGATAACTCCAATCAATGTACGAATAATGCGAAATTACTTCCCAAAAAGGAATAACAGCTTCGTCACCTGCATATGATAATTACAACTTTTTAATACAAACTTCCTAAATCAGGTATTAAATCAGGTATCAATTTAGGTATATACAAATTATATCAATTACCTTCATAATGATTTCCTAATGGGGCAGAGGCAACGTCATGTAATTGCGGCATTTGCGCGACCACTGGTTCATGGTAGACTGGGATTTGAGACGCACCCATC
Organism: Gastrolobium bilobum; assembly: GCF_033153095.1. Taxonomy (NCBI): domain Eukaryota; kingdom Viridiplantae; phylum Streptophyta; class Magnoliopsida; order Fabales; family Fabaceae; genus Gastrolobium; species Gastrolobium bilobum. Next base: position 85,185 of record NW_026898693.1, read on the forward strand.
TCACCACCTTCATCTCCTTCTGAAGCACTAGCATCCTCCGCCAGAAGACGTTCTTCCATTGCGATATTTTCATCATCATCGTCGTCTTCTTCGTCATGCATTTCCCAAGTCGAATCATTTTCATCTCCCTCAGAAAGGTTACCAACTGGAGACGCATGAGTGGCAGACGTTAATTGAAGACGGGGAGAATTTAAATCAACTGACCTCACCAGTAATGGAACATTATCCGCTGTGGCGATGTCGACATACAACTCCAAAAAATCTTTCCTTTACTGGTTGAAAAATTCTTCCATTGTCATCTCCACGTCTTTATCGTCAACCACTTGTAAACTAATGTATTTATCACATTGCCATAACATTGTCGTGATCTGAGTGATACATTGGTTGCCTTGAAGACTTAACTTCTGCCGAATTCTCTTATGCAGTTTGCCAATGGTTGCGTTGCGTTGGATACGTGTCGGCCTTTTTTCACCTTCAAACATGACACCCATTGTAATATAACACAACACGAACAAAATTAGGATGTGAACTCATTCTTAAATAGAATAAGAAATAAAATGAAAATACTAAATTAAAGAGTGGAAGGGGAATATATAGGGAAGAGGTATGAAGAGTGAGAGAAGAGGTGTGAAGAGTGAAAAGAGTGCAAGGAGAATATATAGGGCCGCACATGTGACGCCCCAATTAGGCGTCACCCTCATTGGTGTGACGTCTAATTGGGGCGTCACATTGTATAGTATATCTTCATTATTTCAAAAACTATTACAAATAAAGCAATAAATAAATTTTTTTGCCGATAATATTTACAAGATAAAATGTGAATGAGATTTTCTTTTTCTAACTCATACAACATTATGAAGATCACACTTAAATACTCCACAGTCCAAATATTTAACTAGTCTTATGCTTGATCTCATTGATAAGTTCAGTTATCGTGTGCATAGAACTCAAATACAGAATTCCACAAACTTACATATTATGAACTGAATAAGAAATTCTGGACGAGCCAGAATAATCGTATGAACATGAATATGACGTTTTATCAGTGCTTTTGTCAGAACTGTATGTCAATAATGGCCATGACCATTTTAAATCACTTATCTTCTCTTTGCCTCGTAGTGGTTTATACGAGCTGTCGTGCCCACAATTCTCTATCTCATTATTTGTTCTTTCAAGCCAGCTTTCAACACTTTTAGACTGCACGCTGTTTGAGCCAACTTGTTAATTTAATATAAAAATAAATAAATAAATAAAGTCAACTTGTTAATTCAATATCAAGACATCAAACAAAATAATTTATAATAATAATTCCAATTGGAAGGGTGGGTTTGTAGGGTGACAGCAGCGTGAGAGCGGATCTAAAACATGCCATTTTGTTTATGAATCCTGCATTTCAACCATTAAAATGCCAAAATATGCATTTTGATTCTTGTCCCTAAATTTGCAGTACTCTTAATATGTTCTACCTACTTAAATAACAAGCACGTGATTTTTAAGCTAAACTCTAAACCTTACCTAAATTTTGGTTTTTTATTTTTTTAAATTAAAAATTACTTTTACGTTAAAGTTATAAATAAAAATTTTAAAAATAAAGTTACAAATTATTTGGTAATTATACAAAAAATTTAGAAAGTTATTTATTTAAAAAAAAGTACACATTCAAAAAATTGATACAACTTAAAAAAACATTCTCTTCAAGATTTTTTTGACTTTTTTCTTTGTTATAATTTTTTATTATTATAATTTTTTTTTTGTAAAAAACATGTTTGGAAAGAAGAAAGTAAGAAATAAAAAATACAAACATGGACTCACTTAGGTGGATAGGGAAATTTTTTTGAGATTCCGGATAAAGTAATAATGATGATCCTATTTAACCACTTTGAGATAAAGTTTCTGAAAATTTTCCTGAATTTTTTGGAATTTATTTTGTATACAATTTTTTTACAAAATATCATTGAAAACTCTTGTGTTGAAAAAACTTTACATTTTTTTGCAAAAATTTGGATAATATTTTAACTTATCAAATAATTCTTCAGTAACATTTTCGAAAAAATAACTTTTCCACCACATTGTTAAAAATTATGATTCCCAACATAAAAAATTTATCCTATATCAAGAATATTATTGAAATACCATTGATTTTATTCAGGATGATTATGTAAATATTTAATTCCAAATTGAGAAAATTCGAAACAATTAAAATGTTTTTTTTGGAGATTGAATAGTAAATTTTCAGTACTTAAAAATAATTTTTATATTTGAGTTAGTTGTAAGACAAGAATAAGCCAAAAATAATTAAGAGAGAGAAGAATATAAAGAGCGAACGAAACATTGGAAATAAAAATGGAGAAAAAGGAGCGAGAGAGAAGAGAAGGGGGGGTGATGTTTACCGGATTTGTTCCCGAAGACGATGTAGGGGAAGGTGGCCAAGTAACCGAGTCCGAACGAGGAAATCGAACAGCGTGTTCAGCCGTGCTGTGTTGCAGAGTATGAGCTCGGTGGAGCCCAGCTCCAGAACCCCATTCTCGGAGGGTATGGCAACCAAGGTTCGAATCCCAAAGTGGTGGGCCCTCTTGGTCCTCTGCCACGTGGAAGCCAATAACTGATCTGCGCCTGTTAACCAAACGGGACTCGAATTGAAGAAAGCGTGTCCGGGCAAGTCCTCTGTGTCGGCGAAGGATTGACTCATCGATATCTTAAAGAACCATTCCTCGTCGCTGACCGTGACCGTGACAGACGACCCGAAAATGCGAAGCTGCTTAGACGACGACGCTTTGGGGTTGTAGTGGCCATCGTGGAAATTCAAGAGGGGGCGGTTAGAGGAGGAGGAGCGCCAGAGGATAGCGTAGGTCCAGGTCTGTGTGTCTGTGGTGTCCTCAATCAGCGCCTTAAGGTGGGACCCATGCATCAGCTGAAGACTCAGGGTCAGGGAGAGAGTGTTGTCTTCTCTCATTTTTTGCGGCAACCCATACTCTCTCATTCCATTTGTTAGGGTTTAATTTATGGGGATATCACTTCGGGGAAAAAAATTTCCTTCTAATTCTTCGAGATAGCGCTGTTTTTTTTTTAAAAAAAAAAATAAATTGAATGGGCCCGCCAGGACATTGTGTCTACCACCGAAGATGTCACCCATAATTTATATATAATTTGGAGTGCAATTTTTAAAGTTGAATTTTAAGTTCCATGCACTATGTGAACCTTCCAGCAAATGGGAACCACATTCATGTCGGTGAAGAATATAGATTTCTAGTACTTTACATATTACACCCACTTAAATCAAAACACATTGAGTCTCATTTCTTGGGATAATTTGAGCCTTCCTTAAGGACTTTGGTGGGTTACGAATGAAGCACAATGAAGCCTTTCTTCATTAGTTCATTTGGAATCTGATTGAGTCTCATTACGGAGATAAAATGTAAACCTTAAGACAGTGGGTGAAAAATCACCAATAGTTTTTGAATCCGTATAACTAAGATGTTATAATTAATTCTTCAATCAAAGTAATAAACAGAGTAAAGAACAAACTCATTGGTTATCAAAATTGGATATAAGTATGCAGACAGAATTGAAGGAATCCAAGCCCAACAAAAGTTGTCTCCTTAACAAAATTTGCCTCCTTCTATTGATGTCGAAAGTTGAAGAACAATTGTCTCCTAGGACAGAACGGATTGCGTCTCCAGAATGTGATGGCACTACCAATCTGGGGGCCCAACAAACAACCAAATGACTGAGTAATCGCACTATTAAGTGTATGTCAGAATGCACCTAAGTCTACGAATGTATGGAGGGTTTAAGAAAAAATTTGGGTTACATATTTTTGAAGGTTGAACGTCAATATATTGATGCTGATTGGACACGATGAATCGACGCCTGCGAACCGGTGAATCGCCGTCGGCGAATCGTCACAATAGATAATAGTGAATCAGTTAAAATGATCAAATCGGCGGGAAGAAACCCAACACCCCTTTTTGATTCAAAACGATGGGGAGTAACGTTTCGTTTCAGTTTGAAAATTGGAGGGAAGTAACGTATAAGACAAGGGTATTTTGGACAAAAGATAAAAAATTATTTAATAAAAGATTATTTATTTTTCTCACACACACGAGCGAATCGAACCGAGCCGACGAGATGGCGACGGCGCACAACGTCCTCTCTCCTCCACGGAAGTGGAGTGCCCCTAAGGGGCAAACTAAGAGGTGAGGTGGAGGTTTATAAACCTTTACACCTCTCACGACTTGTCTAATGTGGGACTGCTACCCACACACCCCTTTCAACTTCACTTTTTTTTTCCCTTCCCTAACCTACTTCTTATTCATAAACCATGAATTTTAGACACAAATTTTAACAATGAATCTCATCTCTGGAAAAGTATCTGCAAAATATGGCCAAATGCCTTAAATTCCTGAGCGTGGCAGATTGGAGATCGCACATCTGTGAACTTCTGGTATGAGAACTGGACAGGTTTGGATCAGATTTTGCTATCTCTTGCAACCTCTCCTTCTAATCCCGAAACCTTATGTAATAAGGTTGTAGAGTATGTCATTCTCAATGGTGACTGGAATTCTGCCTTCTTTAACAAGTACTTTCCGTCGGATATAGTGAATGTGATTATGACAATCTTCCCCCTAACCCGCATAGATCACTTGTCTTGGAAAAATTGAAGCCCCAATCAATCCCTTATCAACATTGCCTACAAAAATCTCATGAAGACTACTGATGCCACCCCTAATAGAGCTTGGGATAGAATTCAGAAGTGGAAAGGCCCTGAAAGAATAAAGTTTCTCCTTTGGAAACTGAGACATGGTAGACTGCTGACTAGGAAAAAATTGCCAAGTGGGGCAACAATACTGATAGATGCACATCTTGCTATGACAAAGTGGAGGATTTATTACATGCCTTCCGTGACTGTCCTAAAGCCCTTGCCATCTGGAACCTCAAGTTACTCCACCCCCTTCCCCCTAACTCTTATGTTTGCTCTTCTTTTCAAGAATGGTTAAATATGAATTTGTGCTTCACTAAAAGGAATAGGATGGACTGGAGAAACTATGTTTTCCTAGCTTGCAACTTCTTATAGACATGGAGAAACATTGAGATTCATGGTGAGGACTTCTATAGGCCAACAAATCCTCAGCTTTGCATCTCCTTTCTCTTGAATCAGATCAATTTAAGAAGATCCCAAAGTTTCTGCAATGGTAGCAGTTGCTCTACTGTTACTACCATACCCATCTCGACATGTTCTGACTTTGACACTGCCAAGCTCAACGTTGATGGAGCTGTGTCTAATGAAAAGGCCGCTTATGGTGAACTTCTTTAGAGATTTTAAAGGAACCTGCCTAGGAGGTTTCTATTCCTTTTCGGGCACTTGCTCCCCCCTGCTATCTGAAATCTGGGTTGTTTATTATGGATTAAATTTTTCCTGGGACAACGGGTGGAGGAAGATTAATATTGGAAGTGACTCTCTTCATGTGGTTAACTTACTTACCTTGAATGGTAATGACACTTGAAAGCTTTTTCTGGTTGCTAAAATTGGAGTATTACTTAATAGAGACTAAATTGTTTCTATCTCTCATATTCCGAGAGCTCGCAATAAATGTGTGGACTGGTTAGCCAAAGAAGCCATCAACAAGAACATTGGTCTCTCTGCTATTTCTTCTCCCCAGCATGATCTGCAGATGCTCCTCAGAGCTGACTGCTCTTCCGTTTTAATTTGTTGTCTTTGTTTTAGTTTAGCTGTTTTTCCTTTTTTGCTGTTTTTTCTTTTCTGGGGCTTCTACCCCGCTTATGTAACCAAAAAAAAAAATGAAAAAAGTTATTGAGAAATTCACATAAGTGCATTTGCGCCCATATTTTATTGGTAATTTTTTATTTTTAATGTGACGTGAATTCATATACTTCTAATTTAAATAGGTATATTATATATTACAATTACAAGGGTATAGAAAATTCATCGGTGTAACACTTATTTTATCTTTGGTGAGTCAATGAGTAATATTCTGGTACTGAAGATTCCTTTGATTATGATGAACAGGAGTCAAGCGGACCTGTGTTTTAGATTTTAGCTTATTGATTCTTTCTGTTAATTTTGTAATAATTCTTTTTAAGAGTGGAACAGTCAGCTTTACTACCCGCAATTTATGTCATCATAGCTTCCCATATAAAAGTCGACATGTTTTGATCTGTCACGGAATTCGAGTGTCGAAAGAGTAGGAGTTTTGTTTTTTGATCTGTCACAATAATGGTTTATTTTCACCTTAACAATGAGCAGAGTTAAGCCACGAGAAAGCCAGGACTGATTAATAAGAGGAGTGCCAATTGGCAAGAGATTCATAAAACCAAGACCATTATTAAATTCTCAATTCCATTGTCAAAAGTGAATAGGGTATAAAAAAAGGTTTTATAATTCTCATTTAACATGAGAATTCTCATTTCCGTGCTAACATGGGTCCTACATATAATTTTTTCTAACACGTAGGTCCCACATGCTTTTTATCTCTACAACATGAGAATTGAATTCTCATTTAACATGAGAAAATCAAACTCCATAAAAAAATGGGACGGTTAAGTTTATAACTTGTTTATAAACTCTTATAACCTCAATTATGGCAAAAAAATTAGTTTAATGCTTTTTAATAAAATAATTACGCATTTATTACAATTTTAGAAATAATTACAAATCTATTACACAATGTAACACCTCTTTAAAACGTCTCATCCTAAGAAGAGACGCCTCGTTGGGGCGTCACATGTGACGCCCACAACGGGCGTCACACTTGCATGCTTTGGTGACAGTTTTCAAACATCTTTTTGAATAAGGTGCCAATTTTTCTCAACCATAATATTATTCGCCTCCTCACTCCATTTTAAATTCGACGGCTGAGGCTTTTAACCACCGGCAAACTTGTTTACGAGCTAAATTAAATACAACAAAATGTCCTTGTCAACGCTTTTTAAAATAGTAGCTTATCATGTAACCCCAAAATGTCCTTCACACTTCATTCTTACGAACTCTATATCTTTATAGAATTTTTTTTTCCTTGTAAACGTTCACCCATAGAATTATATATGGGAAATAATTGTCTCATTTTACATGAGATAACTATCTCATATTTCTCTCACACAAAAAGTTATGACATCATTTTTTCTTTTTTCTTTTTTCTTTTTTTAATGGATGGTGGGCTCCACCATATTATGTATCTATAGTAGGAGATACTTATCTCCTACAACATGAGAAAAATACGACCCATTATATATTTGTGATAAAGAGCAAAAGTTTTTGAGTTCTCATACCAACCAGTTCATCTAATAAAAATAATTAATAGATTTGGGGGCTGCACCTGGATATTATGTTGAAAAAAAAATTACATATCCTTTTTAATAATTTTACATATCCTTAAAAGTATCTCCTCATATAAGTTTCTCAAATTAACCACACATATGACCTAACACAGAACGCAATTTGGGGGCTGCACCTGGATCCTGAACCATATATGTTCTTCAAATTTCAAACGTTGCCCATAAAAAAATGAAAATAGAAAAGGAACAATAAGCGAGGGATAAAAATTAACTTGGCTCCTCAGTAAACTTTAAATAACAATCAATAGGAAAGACATATAATATTAATAAACAAAATTTTAGTCTTAACAAAAAAGAGAACAAACGCAGACACTACATAAAAGAGGAGAGAGGGACCAAATAAAACGAATGTAGACTAGGAATTTTTTTTAATTTTTTTTTAGAAATATGTTGTGCACAAAAAAAAAAAAAAGATTCGTCTTTTTTTTTTTTGTAAAAGGAAATCTCATCTACTTTTGTGTATATTACAGAAAAAAACATATTCCCCATTTTTCTATATGTAAACCAAACCTATGAAGAGACTATAAATAATACCAAAAAAAAAAACAACTGAATTTGAAAAAAAAAAAAAAAGCCATGAAATTGCCTACAATCAACGTTTGATCGGTTAGTGCCACTACCTCAAACTTTGATCTGAGTCGTCCATTGATGCCTACGTGATTGCGGGATAAGCATAAAGTCCATATCCCAGTATTTGATTGGCATTAGTGTTTGTGGGGGCCACGTGAATGCCCAGATACCCGCGTAAGTAAATTAAAAATAGTTGTCATGTGACATTGAAGTTGAGATGAGAGTTTGATGGGAAAAAGTATGCAAGTGTGACGCATGTTCTGCGCGTCACGTGTGACGCTCCAATGAGGCGTCTCCTTTTAGGGTGAGACGCTTTAAAGGAGCGTCACATGTGACGCCTAAAAGGGACGTCACATTATGCAATAGATTCGTAATTATTTTTAAAATTATAATAAATACGTAATTATTTTATTAAAAAACATTAAACTAATTTTTTTGCCCCTCAATTATATATTTCAGGGACCAGGGAGTACACATGGAGTGAATGTATTTCTCAGAATATATAATTGAGTTTGTAAACAAAAAAATTATAAATATAATATTTTTCTAAAAAAAAATACCAGCAATCAAAAACAAGTCCAAAAATATTTAACCGAATTTGCAAAATTTAAGTAGGGGTGTTCAAAATGTCCAAAAGAACCAAACAGATCCATAACCAAACTGCTTCACATCTTAAAAACCGGTTATTTTTAAAAATCGGTTTCATATGAAACTGCATTTTAATTTATAAACTGGTTATTTACCAAACCATGAAAATAATTGGTTATCCATAACCAAGCTATTTTATAATTAAAGAACAAATAAGTATTATCTTTTATCCTTAGCATTAAAATGTGAAAATTACATAAATATGAATCATTTTTAAATGTGACATTATTAGAAAAATCTTAAATACTAACATAATTTATCGAAGAAAAATATTTCGTCAAAATTTTTGACAGAAATCACATTACGTAGAAAATAGAGACGAAATTTTTTTTCATCGAAACTAGAGACGGAACAAAATTTTGTCATAATCACTGACATAAATTTTTGAGGGACAAAATATTTTAGTCAAAATTCTTGATAGAATCTAAATTCCGTCGAAACTTTCGACAGAAACAATTCTGTCAAACTTTTCAACGAAAAATAATTCTGTAAAATTTTTGGCCGAAACACATTTTCATAAAAAAAAATTGACAGAAAATAATTTCGTCAATTTTTTTTACGGAAAATATTTCAGTCCAAATTTTCGACGTAAAATATTTACAGCAAAATTTTCAAAAAAACACTTTTACAACGAAAATTTTGACCAAAAATATTTACGTAAAAAATTTTGACGAAAAATATTTTAGAAAATTTTTTTGACTGAAAATATTTCTATAAAACGTCGAAATTTTTTTGTCAATATTCTTTACGGAATCTAAATTCCCTCCAATTATTTCCCTCAAATTTTTTATAAAACATTTTGACGAAAAACATTTTGGTCAAAAAAATTTATCGAAATATTGTTCGTCAAAAAGTTTTACGAAATTTTTTCATAGAAATGTGTTCAGTTGAAAATTTTGATGGAAATGTTTTTTATCAAAAAACTTGACGGAAATATTTTTCGTCGAAAATTTTCGATGGAAACGTGTTTTGTTAAAAATTTTGACGGAAATTTTTTTGTCAAAAAGTTTAACGAAAATATTTTCGTCGAAAACTTTTGACGGAATTTGATTCTGTAAACAATTTCTATAATAATCATTTCGTCCTGAGAGTTCCAAAACAATGAAGATTCTTGCAAAAAATAATCGGTCAACTACCTATAACCGGAAAAAAAAATACAAACGACTACTTATAAAAATAGCACAATTCATTAAAAATCGATTTTGAATTTGTTAAAAAACCGGTTTGAATTAAAACCGATTTTAAATCAAAACCGGTTATGAACCATAAACCGGTTCCAAAACCGGTTTCAAACCGATTTAGAAAATTAAAAACCGGTTTTAAAAGAAGAAAACCAGTTCGGTTTGAAAACCAAACCGTTTAAAACTGGTTTAGTTCGGTTTTTGTTAAAACTGGTTATGAACCGCTCCATGCACAGCCTAAAACTAAGTATACAGTTCTGCTTCTTATCGCCAATGGAGACCAGCACACAGGTATACTCATCCTATTCCTCATCATCATTCTCAACCAGGATCCTCTTGCATGCTTCATAGCGCATGAAAGAGATTCATGCAGCTGGTACCAACTTCATGCAGCTAGGTCCTAGCCCTTTATACAAACCCTGAATCCCTTTTTAAAATTGCAATAGTGTATATAGCAAGAATTCAGTCTATCAAAGTTGTCTGAAGGAACTAAGTGAAGAAAGGTTTTATGCATATGGCAAAGATGGAAAAAAAAAAAAAAAAAAACCTTTGTAGCCTGTGTTGTGTCTATTATTTATTTATGGGATTTTCGTTTGTCCTTTAACATGACATGGTAAAATTTCTTACACATACAACATTTTGTAGAGCCCGCATTTTTTGAAGCAAAAAAAAAAGGCACGGAAAACGAATCTCAGTAACATGACATAATCACTTTTCCTACAACATAACTCTTATAAAACCCTTTTTTTATTTATTGTTGCATGTTGCTCCATACCAGAACAATTTTGTTGGCGGTATTTTTGTGTGATAGTTTTACTTATGCCGACATAGTATGAATGGTTTATTGGATTAAATTGATGAAAGCAAACAAGGTTCTGTTGGGTGCCTCATTACCAATGTTTTTTTTTTTTTTTTAAAGAAAATCATGTGTGCTTTTATTATACATTGTCCATGTAGTATCAATGATTTGTGGACTTAATTCAAAGAAAGGAATGTGCCATTTGGTGCCTCTTTGCAAAGTTCTGTGTTATTGAATTTGTGAAAGCATTAGTTCAATTATTTTTATTTTTCAATATACGAATATATAATCAACTTAACCTTAGGTTTTTATGAGCTAACTTAGGTCGTAGATTGGCCTTTCCCTCGCTTCAAACATACATATCCTCCGTAGGTGGTTTTTATTTTTAGTTTCTATTTCTTAAAGAGAATTTAGCCAAATGTTTTTATAAAAATTCTTATTATATAAAAAAAAGAATTTTATAATTCATAAAAAAAATTAGAAGCTCTTAGAGGAATTTTTTTAATATGTACACCATTTTTTTAAAGTTATAATTTACCACATTAAATAATTTTTCTTTCTTGAATTTTAAAAAAAAAACTAAACTAATTTTTTTATATAATCACAAAATAAATTTTAATTTTAATTTTTAAGTTAATTTAAGCTTTTGTCTTTAACTTAAACTTAAAAAGGGTTTTATAAGAGTTATGTTGTAGGAAAACTGATTGTGTAATGTTATAGAGATTCGTTTTGTGTGCCGTAATTTTTTTTTGGAAAAAGTTCACCAATACTCCTGTGGTTTGCTTCAAAATCACCTATGTCCCTGTGGTTTTTTTTCTATCACATATGCCCCTGTGATTTGCAAAAGGGTATGTTTTTTATCACTTATGCCCCTGTGATTTTTTATTTTTTACAAAACACAAGGGCATATGTGATAAAAAAAAAATCACAGAGGCATAGATGATTCTGAAGCAAATCACAGGGGCATTGGTGAACTTTTCCCTTTTTTTTGTGTCATGTGAAATGATAAATGCTAACCCCACTTAAAAAATAAGGTTACACTTAAAAACAACACCCTAGACAAGCTCTAAAATATTGACTGTTGTTTTGTCATATTTATATGTAGGAGTGTAAATGGATTAGGCCGGCCTAGCCTATATTAGGTCAGACTTAGCTTATTATAAATAGTAAAATAGAACAGGCCTAGGCTTTTAAAAAACTTATTTAGAAAATAGGCCACAAGCTTTTTTGTACATATCGGGCCTATAAGCCTACAGGATGGCCTAGATTATATTATTTATTTTAAATAATATAAATAAAATAATTATTTTTAATAATTTTGAATAATAAAAAATATTATTTTAGTTATTCTTTTAATTGTTGAATGTTTAATAGGCTTAAACAGGCTTAGGTCAAGGCTTTTATTTTTTAAATATAGGTCATATCATACTTGGAATTTGCGGTTTATACAGGCTAACAGGCCAGGATAGATCCAATGTTTTTTACACAGGGCCTGGCCTATTTGAGCCAAAGCATACCTATTTATACCCCTACTTATAGGTGAACTCTATGAAGAGTAAATAACTACCCCAACTCCCTCCAAGGTTTGTATGATTTTCTGTCTACTCATTTGATTGAAGTAACACATAACTTAGTTCCAAAGAGTTGTTAGAGAAAATGGTGTTGTTGGGTGCATCACTCCGATATAAATTTGACAATGCTCGGATAAAAAAAAATCTAGAAATTAATCTGTAAGAAATTATGTTAGTTCATGGATGTATAGTTTTGTTAACCTATCCAAAATATTTGCTGGTCTTAATACAAAATGTGCAACTTAGCAAGCATGTCCATAATTACCTATCACATCAAGACCAGATTGGTTCTAATTTGAAATTTTAGAACTAATTTTGTCTCCTGCAATTTTATGGAAAGAAAAAAGTGTTCCATGATCTAGCCCTATAGGCTAATATTTTTTTTCCTTTTAATTTAGTAAAGAGGCAGTAGCTCATAAGGCCTTAATGCCTTATAGGCTTTTGTCTGTAACTGTGATTAAAATGTCACTGTTCACACAGTTATTTACCCAAATGTCACGTGGGCAGTGTTATTTTCCAATATGCCACGTGTCCAAGTTCGCTACAGTGGGCAGCGAACTTGTTTTGCTAATGTGACACGTTTCTGGTGGACATCAAGTTCGCTACTAGGAATAGCGAACTAGGTTACAATAAATACCCCTGTCCTCTGACAAGTTGGCAGGACACATGGACAAGTTCGCTGCCAATTCCAACGAACTAGGTGTGCCATATGGCAGCGGCTCACCTAATTCGCTGCAGGGGCCAGCGAAGTAGGTGCCAAGTGGTAGCACACTACTAGTTCACTGCATGGGCCAGCGAACTAGGTGCCATGTGGCAGCATCTCACCTAGTTTGCTACAGGGGAAAGCGAACTATGTGCCAAGTGGCAGCACCTTGCAAGTTCGCTGCATGGGCCAACGAACTAGCTGCCGACAGTTACAGTTCGCTATATGTAATAGCGAACTCAGTGCTATTTATACCCCCTCCCTTCCCCTCCTACCTTCAATTTGTATATCTGCTTTTTTTTTTTTAAAGAACCTCGTTATCTTCTTCTTGTTTCTTGCATTTTGTATTACATATTTGACGACATAATGAGTGAGAGTAGCAATGATTTAATCGCCATTTTATATTACAATGGGAGGAGATATTTTGGACCGAACGGTTAAGTGTTTGAAGGAGATACAAAAATGCTCCGCATAAGCCTCCAATGCAAATATAATGACCTGAAGAAAATAATATACAAGAAGCTAATATTACATCAGGGTCAATCCCTCTCTCGATTGATTGTTAGATGCGCCTCCGATAACCCGGTGCAGTGGGTTGCTGTAGAGGTTGTCAAGGATGAAGATGCAGCGTTAGTAATAAACGCATTTCGACAGCATGGAGAGTCCTCATTCATTGAATTGTATGCGGAACTAAACACTGGCGGACAGTCAAGTAGACAACATTCCCTCCTTGCAGTTACTCGATCGACATTAACAGGGAGCCGCTAGTCAATTCGAAAGATAGGCGCGTGTCACCCCACCACAATCACCCCACTAACAATGCCTTCAGATGTGATTCCTGCCTATGACATGTATGATCCCGCGTGGCGTACGGATAGTTCCGAGGAAGAGGTGGACGAAGGTCTTGTTCCTGACAGTGACTCATCGGATACAGACGTTGATGGTGATTTCGAAAGGGAGCCGTCTAGTGCATTGTGTCAACTGATTCCTTCACTGGCCATTGTCGGAATGCATGACCCATCACCAGTGGCAGGTTAGTTACTTTAATGGGGTTTTAGTTTATTTCAAAAACTATTAATAATGTCATGCATATGGGATTATACAGGGGAGGATACTGTATCGATTTGGTCGCAAATAAGCCATTACACGAATATTAACCGGGAACACCCAGATCAGGAGTGTGATGAAATGCATGAAGCACAAACACCAAATTGGCAGATGGGTCAAGAGCTCTATAAGGACCAAGTGTTTGAGAGCAAGCAGGATGTACAGATGGCAATAAAACAATACTGTATGGCGAATCAACACACAACCGTTGTAGAAAAAAGTGATACGAAAAGGCTGATAATGGTTTTTCAAAATCACAATGACGGTTGTCCATGGAGGATGAGGGCATATCTTAAAAAGGGCGGCAATGAATGGTTTATAGGCATATGGAACAACATCCACACATGTGTTAGTCAATCACTTTCTCAAGATCACAAACAACTAAACTAAAATTTCATTTGTTAATTTATCATTGCTTTCGGGGAGAATATTGATAATTGGTCATGATTTTTGGCTTTGGTACGAATCCATGTGACTCAAAAACACGTAATATGTCTTATTTCTGATAATTGGTCAGGATTTTTGGCTTTGGTACGAATCCATGTGACCCAAAGCTTACCATGTGTTTTGTCTTTGACATGTGGGGAGTAATTTCAATCATAAGTTCAATCCGTGTGATCGTGTATGGCAGCATGTCTAACATTAAGCACACGATCCCGGACATCTGCATCCTCCGACGTGTTCCAGACATGCGTGGAGATGTGTTTCTCCTGCAACGTCAGGAGAGAACGGTCAAAGGGACTTGGGTCGATCACACTCTAGGGCGGGTCCTGATGCTCCATAGATCTATTTATAGAAAAAATTAATTATAGTTACGTCTATATAAATTAAGGGTTCGCTTTTTCTACAGTCAATGTAGATAAATTATCTACATTGAGCCCAAAACGATGTCGTTTTGAGGCGAAAATCAATGTATTTTTGTAATTATAAGTTATTTCAGGGTTATAATAGTATTTTTTGTTATAATTTTTTAATTTTTCAACCCAAAACGACGTCGTTTTGGGAGCGAATGTAGATAACTTATCCACATTCACTTTAGAAACATTAAAGACATAAATTAATATAAGATTATATAAACATGGATTATATCTTAAGGGAAGAAAAAAAGTAAACATCTCTTATTACCTAAGAGACCTAAAATCTAAGTTATTAAAATAAAAACAATTTAACATAATTCAAAATTTTAATTTAACATAAAAAATAATTCACACACAAATATTATAACATTAAAAAAATATAACCTAATGTTTCTTTCTTATAAATAAATAATATCAAATAAATAATATTAAATAATGCATAAATAAAGAAAAATAAAATACTAACTTTATTAACATTAATAAAATAGCTTCTATCCTAGGGTCTAAAAAAATAAAAAAAATTCTTCTAACCTAAGTTTTCTACCTGTAAATAAATAATATCAAACAGTTAATATTATTACATAATGCATAAATAAATAAATATTAAATACTAACTTTAACAACATTAATATACATAGCTTCTATCCTATGGTCTCAAAAAAACAAAAAATTCATATAACCTAAGTTTTCTACCTATAAGTAAATAATATCAAATAATTAATATTATTAAATAATGCATAAATAAATATAAAATACTAACCTTAATAACATTAATATACATACCTTCTATCCTATTGTCTCAATAAACAAATTAATCTTCTAACCTAATGTTTCTGCCTATAAATAAATAAGATCAAACAATTGATATTAAATAATGCATAAATAAAAATATTTAAAATACTAACCTTAATGATGTAGAGAGAGATAGAGAGTCAAAGAAAGTGTAAGTGAGAGAGAAAGAGGAAGAGAGTGAGAGTGAGAGGGAGAGAGGTTTGGTGGGATGGGGAAAGGGGTAGCCGTTAGACCAAGTTCGCTACCCACCCCATCGAAGTTGTTGAATGTCAGACACGTGGCCGAACGATTTTTTTTTAATAGTAGTCAGACGTAGTTCGCTACAATGGGTAGCAAACTCCTCTACATCTGCCATATGGCATGGAAGGTGGACAGGAAGGTGGCATTTATTGTAAACTAGTTCGCTACTCCCAGTAGCGAACATGATGTCGACCAGAAACATGCCACATTAGCAAACCAAATTTGCTTTCTACTGTAGCGAACTTGGACACGTGACATATTGAAAAATAACATTGTTCAAGTGGCAGTTAGGTTAATAATTGCGTGAACAGTAACATTTTGATCATTGTTCCCTTTTGTCTTGGTAAACTTTTTAATCTTGACGACAATATTTACAATATGAAATGTGAATGAGATTTTCTTTTTCTAACTCATACAACATTAGAAAGATCATACTTAAATACTCCACACTCCCAATATATAGTTAGTCTTATGTTTCCTCTCATATTTAAGTTCAATTATCGCGTGCATAGAACTCAAATACAAAATTCCACAAACTTATATGTTATAAATGAAACTATATACTAAAAATTCTGGACGGGCCAGAATAATCGTGTGAACATGAATACGAAGTTCTATCGGTGCTTTTGTCAGAATTGTCTGTCAATAGTGGCCATGGACATTTTAAATCATTGATCTTCTCTTTGCCTGGGAATGGCTTATATGAGGTGTCTTGCTCGCAATTCTCTATCTCATTATCTATTTTTTCAAGCCAGCTTTCAACGTTCGAAGACTGCAAGCTGTTTAAGTCAACTTGTTAATTCAATATCAAGTGGACAAACAAAATAATTTATAATGATAATTCCAACTTGAAGGGTGGGTTATTATAGGGTGAAATTTTAAGATAATAAAGACACGATTGATTTGTAGGGATACATTTTCAGTACTATTCTGGATCAATTCTATGATTTTGCATAATCTAGAAGCAAGTACAAAAGATAACTGACAAATTAAAGAGATAAAAATAGAAGAAGAAAGAAATGGAGAAAAAGGAGGTTACCGGATTTGTTCACGAAGATGTTGTAGGGGAAGGTGGCCAAGTAACCGAGTCCGAACGAGGAAACCGAACATCGCGTCCAGCCGCGCAGTGTTGCAGAGTATGAGCTCGGTGGAGCCCAGCTCCAGCACCCCATTCTCGGAGGGTATGACAACGAAGGTTCGAATCCCAAAGCTGTGGCCCCACTTGGTCCTCTGCCACGTGGAAGCCAATAACTGATCTGTGCCGGTTACCCAAACGGGACTCGAATTGAAGAAAGCGTGTCCGGGCAAGTCCTCTGTGTCGGCGAAGGACTGATCCATCGATATCTTAAAGAACCACTCCTCGTCGCTGACCACTCCTTCGTCCGTGACCGTGACGGTGACAGGCGACCCGAAAATGCTAACCTGCTTAGGGAGGCACTTACACGACGACGCTTTGGGGTTGTAGTGGCCATGGTCGAAATTCAAGAGGGAGCGGTTAGAGGAGGAGGAGGAGGAAGAGCGCCAGAGGATAGCGTAGGTCCAGGTCTCTGTGTCTGTGGTGCCCTCAATCAGCGCCTTAAGGTGGGACCCATGCATCAGCTGAAGACTCGGGGAGAGAATGTTTTCTTCTGTTTTTTTTTTTTTTGCGGCAACCCGTAATCTGCCATTAGGATTTAATTCATATATAATTTGAAGTGCAATTTTTTAAAGTTGAATTTTAAGTTTCTTGCACTGTGTGAACCTTCCAGGAAATGGGAACCTTATTGACCTACTCTTTATATATTGTCGGTAAAGAATATGATTTACCTATGTTAGCCCATAATGCTGGAAGACTATGTATTGAAAATGGGATAAAAACTATGTTAAGAAAATTGGATAAAAACTGCAGTTTAATATAAAATGTAATGAAAATGGAATAAAAAGGTAACAAGAAAATTACTTGAGGTTGATTTAAGTGATATATATATGTCTAAGCAAGATTTTGAGTTCAAATCAGGAAAAAAAAAATCTTTTGAAGAGCTAACCTCACATATAGTGCTCTTAAAATCGGATCCCAATGGTGAATCGCGATTCAACCTGTGCCAGTTTTGAAAAAAAATATTTCCTATATTACAGGATTAATGTGTACCATTTAATATATTTATTATATCATTTAATAAATTATAATATCTACCGTTAGACTAGATTTGAATTTTGGATGATTTGCACTATTTAAAATATTTATTATATAATTAAATATAAAATATAAATTTATATATATATATATATATATATATATATATATATATATTCAAATTCATATTCGAATCATACTATTAAATCAGTAACTCACTTCTTCTTGAATCAGTAACCACTGACCCAGTACCCTACCGAATCTATAAAAAAAAACATTGCTCACATGATATGAATATGAATATTATTGGTATTCTAAAATTGTACCTGTTTGCTGTGGTTTGAAAAGAGCAGAAGCTGAGTCCTCAAACTCCGATGGACGAAAACGCTGTTGAAGTGCAGCAACAAACGTAGTCCAATCCGGGTATGGACCCGCCTGGTATTGACTCCGGAACCAACATGATGCAGGAGAGTCCAAATTAAACGAAACCAATAGAAGTCGTTCAGAATCAGGAATGTGAAAATATTGGAAGTAACGTTCCGCTGCATAAATCCAATCTAAAGGATCTCCCGATCCAAATCTGGGGAATTCCAATTTTACTGATCGGGATCTGGGATGATCTAAATTTGTGAGACGCAGATTCCGCGCAGGGCCTGCTGACCCCAAAATCCCAGCATTAGGATCATTAGTGGTGTTGGAAGGATGACCTTGATTCATAGACAAAACAGCGAGAATTTCTTTATTCTGTTGACGGAACTCTTGACGTATGTCATCCAATCGTTGATTTTGGGAGATTTCCATAGACTCCAAACGGCGATCCATCGTGAGCTCAAAATTGGAAAACTGCTGCTGGAAACCATCGTCACGCTGCTCCATGTATTCCAGCCGGTGAGAAACGTTGCGTAAACGTGTGTTTTCTGCCACGAGTGTCCTAAGCTCAATCAAAGCACCAACGAGAGAGGAGGAGAAGAACTCTTCGGATGGGGTGATGTAAGAAATTGGGCCACTAATCCCAATCAGGCTAGAGTAAAGCGTCAGACAAAAAAAATGATATCCCCTAATTTATATCTAATTTGGAGTGCAATTTTTTCAAGTTGAATTTTAAGTTTCATGCACTCTCTGCGCGTGTGTGTGTGTGTGAACCTTCCAGGAAATGGGAACCACATTCATGTCGGTAAATAATATAGATTTTTAGTTCTTTACACATTACACCTACCTACTCAAATCAAAACACATTAAGTCTCGTCTGTAAATAATAGAAAAAAGTTATTGAGAAAATAAATATATTCACAGTTTCACACAATTGCATTCGCACTCATATTTTATTGGTAACTTTTTTTTATTTTTAATGTGACGTGAATTCATATATTTCTAATTTAAATAGGTATATTATATATTACAACGGTATAAAAAATTCATCGGTGTAACACTTATTTTATCTTTGATGAGTCAATGATTACTATACTGGGACTGAAGATTCCTTTGATTATGATGAACAGGAGTCAAGCGGACCTGTGTTTTGGATTTTAGCTTACTCATTCTTTCTGTTAATTTTGTAATAATTCTATTTAAGAGTGGAATTGCCAGCTTTACTACCCGCGATTTATGTCATCATAGCTTCCCATTGAAAACTTGGCATGTTTTGATCTGTCACGAAATTTGAGTGTCAAAAGAGTAGGAGTTTTGTTTTGACCTGTAACAATAATGGTTTGTTTTCACCTTAACAATGAGCAGAGTTAAGCGACGAGATATTAATAAGAGGAGTGCCAATTGACAAGAGATTCATAAAAACCAAGACCATTATTCAATTCTCAATTCCATTGTCAAAAGTGAATAGGGTATAAAAAAATGAGGCAGGTTAAGTTTACAACTTTTTTACTTATAAATTCTTATAATCTCAATTGTATACTCCGGGAAGTACACATGTGAGTGAACGTACTCCCCGAAATATATAGTTGAATTTGTAAGAGTTTGTAAATAAAAAAGTTGTATATATAATATTTCCCTAAAAAATACCAGCAATCAAAAACAAGTCCAAAAATATTTAACCGAATTTGCAAAAACTAAGTATGCAGTTCTGCCTCTTAGCACCAATGGAGACCAGTACTTGGATAGACTCATCCTATTCCTCATCATCATTCTCCACCAGAATCCTCTTGCACGCTTCATAGCACATGAAAGAGATTCCTGCAGCTGGTACCAACTTCATGCAGCTAGGTCCTAGCCCTTTATACAAACCCTGAATCCCTTCTTGTTCAAGTATGCTTGCAAGGGCATGAATAACATTTTTGTAAACTTGCCTTCCACTGAGTGCTCCCACTTGCATTTGCTTGCGAGCTACTTCAAGTGGGAAAGTAGCACTACTTGAAATAGCACCAGCTGCTGATCCTATCAAAAGGGTTTCAATGTTGCCAATCTTCTCTTGTTTAAAAACTTTTTTGTATGCTTTCCTTAAAGTGTCATAGGCAAAGTAATTGGTCGCAGAATATGGAATAACTCCAATAAGACTGGGAGCGAGGCCTCTATAAAGTTCTGCAGCACCCTCTTCTCGAATTATTTTCATGAATGCATCCAGTAGACCATTATAAACATCTCTCTGCGAAATTACCAATCCATCTTAAATTTTTATCTTTTTTTCTTTGGTATGATGCTAAAAGAGAAATATGGGAAAGCATGAGCAAGTTTTTTTTTATTTGTACACACCTGGATAGTTAATCGAGTCTTGACTAACTCTAGAGGATATGTGCATATAGTTGAACTAACTCCAGCACAAGCACCTGCAATCAATGATGGAGGAAAAGGGAGTTTGGGATGTTCCCCAGGCTTTGGTGAAAGGTTCTTGTTAACTGTATCATAAGCAAATAGCTGCAGAAACAAGTGAAATATATTCAGACTTGAACACTGATAGACAACATAGTTCTGTTCAAAACTTGAAGCATTAATTTCCAACGAAACATTAATAAGAATAAAAGGTTGCTTTTCTCTATCAATGCAAAATTCAATTGCATCCATGATTGTATCCTCTCTGCATAAAAAGAGATAAGAAAGGGAAATGCAAGGTAAAAAATGTAAATTTTTATAGCTTGGAAGTTAGAAGTTTTGAATGAGATTTTATGCTTTTCTTGTCTGAAAACAGCAAATACTCTCTTCAATGCAAAAAAGAGCATTATTACTTATCATGTATGTGGTTTTATTCTATCACTAAATCAAATTAAGGAAGCTCATCATGGTAGGTTAACTTGGAGAACCAGTAACTTGCCTTAAAGGAAAAAATTACATAAGAGACAAAATAAAAGTTACCAAAAATCATGGCCATCAAAAGCAATATTAGCTTCGCCACTTATAAAACTGTTTAAACATCTCAGCTGATGCCCTAAAGGGAAAGATAATCTCATGAAAAGACACCAAACAACATGAAATTCATTTGTTTGCATGATTTGTCTTGACATATTAGAAGATGAATTCACAAGTTAAACAGGCAAATAATAGTGCTACTTGAGGTTTACAGAGCATACATTTCATTAGGGGAAAGTTGCACATTGACCTAAACTGAAGGGTCATTTTATATATTTAACACCCCTACCACCCCGGCCCAACCCCAACCCCCAGGCAAAAGCAAACATACAACGAACAATCACTCAAAAGTTTTTTATCAACATAAATAGGGCGAAATTAAACACTAAAACTGGTACATGATTTAAGTAATACTCAATAAGATCAACGTATTGATCAGCATCAACATCACCTTTATCCCAAACAAATTACTGAATTAGATAGGCTGCTGATGAAGCCAAATAAGAAGCAAAAAAATAAAATCGAGAGAAAAAATAAATAAATGAAAGAGACAAATTAAATAAATTCATTATCAACATAAATTAAGTGAATTTAAACACTAAAGCTGCTATAGGATTTAACAGATCATTCCAGAGGAAGGGATACGAGCACATGATAGCTAAATTAATAACCTTTTAAGTAAGGATAACATAAATAAATTATTGAAAATTACAATCAAATATACTTTGGAAAAAAACAGTTGAAGGTAAGATAATATCATGAAAAGAAATTGTTCTACGAACAGCAGCTAGTTAGATATCAAACCAGATATTTACATTGTGGTAGATACAATATAAAAAAAATCCAGAATTCATAGTCTAAATAATCAGCCGAGATGATTCAATACAGACTACTCAAGAATCACTTAAACACTTTATTCTTTACATTGAAACTGTGAATGGCACTCCTAAAAACAAATCCTACCAATAGAAGTAAGTTCCCCCTGACATTACGAAACACAAAAACCAAGAGTCCAATAAATAAAATAAAAAACCAAAATTTAAGCCAAAACAACAAATACATTGAAGCAATCAAATCAAGTAACACAAAATAATTCAAAAACAAGTTGTGAAACAAAACCATTCAAAGTACATATATATATTATTACCTCAATAGCCTTGCTAGGTGCAACCCGAATGACATTAACAAAATTACCCCTAAACAATCCCTTCCAGCCATCAGTCTTCATGATGTTGTGGAACACCTCACCAGAAGAATGGCCACTACTTCCAACCATCAAATGAGTCCTAATAGTCTCCAAGGGTGCCACAGTGGTACGTGACACTGCCCCAGCAAATGCGCCACTAATCAACCTCCTGAGAGAAGGGTTCCTCACCTTAATCTTCAGCTTTTTAAGGCCACCCCTTTTTTTGCTCCTAACACCTTCTTCGTCCACCACCTCCTCCTCCTCATCAGGAACCCCAAGAATCTTCACTTTCCCCTCTGATTGCACATACTTCACGTATAACTCAGTGCAAGGAATCCTCACCCCACCGTTGCCTTGGTTACCAGAAGAGTTTGGTTGTTGAACACCAAACCCCATTCCCATTTGACCAACGCTTGCAAACAAACCTCCAGGGTGATAATAATACCCCTCTTGATGAACACCCCATTGAGACCCCAAATTCGAAACAGAGAAAAGCCCATCTCTTTTGTCATCAAAAACCTGAATTCCTCTCCTACCCATCAATCACAACCTTATGATAAACCTTTTTTTTTTCTGATGATAAAGGCTTAACAAAAAAAAAAAAACAAATCTTAGACAAATATGGTTTCGGAGGTATTGAGAAAAAGGATCATTCGTTTCAGGGTGAAAGAATCAATATAAACCAAAAAAGAGTATCAGAGAAAATGGAAAAATGCGGAGAACACAAGAAAAAAAACAAAAAAAGAGAGGATTATAAGGGGCGGCTAAGTGAGTGGGAGAGAAAGAGAAAGAGAAAGAGAAAGAGGGGGTTAGGTGAAGGTGAATGAGTTTCTGCGTTCCTCTGTGGTCACTCCTCAACGGTGGGGACTTGGATTTACGTCATACGTTATATATAATATTTGCAATCTTCGCAGGTTTTTGTTTTATTCCTTGGTTGGTGTTGGTGGGTTGGGCTCAGACGTGAAAGAGATCTCTTACTTTTACTTTGACGTCCTTTGATTAAGATGTATGTATGTATGTATATACGTATTTGATGCAATTGAGTACTTTAAGATTTAAAATACATTGATTAAAATAGATTTTTAAAATTATGAATACATAGGTATATGTTGTAAAACATTTTAATTTATGAATGACTTGAGTTTTGAATTTTATAACCATGGTCACTAATGATATAATTATTAATCAATTATGATTTCGTAATCATCATATTAATGAAGCATTAGTTCTCTTATAATTATAATCATATATTGACATTATTTCTATTAGAAAACGGTTGAAGATATTATGTTTAAAATTTAAAATTGAATGAGATAATCGATATGCTATACAAGATAACTAAACTGTCTGGGTTTAGAATCAGAGTTTGATTTAAACTATGATGTATATTTGTACGAATATCTTAAATTTAGATTAACTTTGAAAAGTTTAATTTAGATCAAAATTAAAAAATATATGTTAACAATTTTTTTTTCCTAAAATTATAAAAAAGGATATGAATGATTAATTATAAAATTTTAAATTCTAAAGAAGACAAATTAAGAACATCACGTGTCATTTTAAAGAGGAAAATAAGTTAAAAGGGGTGTATTAGATTGAAATTTTAAAGGATTATTTTTGGATAAAAAAATTCATTCGCATTCAATTAGATTTTTAAAGAATTGAAAAAATTATTAAATTATTACAAAAAAATATATTAAATTATACACAAATATGACGATTTTAAACATATGATTTTAACAAGGAAAAATTGTGTGTCATTTCAAAGGATGTAAAGTTATGTCATTTTAAGTGAAAGAAAGAGATAGATAAAGGCAGAGAGAAAGAGTGGACAAAAAAAATAAAAATGTGAGTCTCATCTCAGGTCACCACCCCAAAAGCTAGTTCAAAGGGTAGGCGTGTCCAAGACCTTATAAACCTCACATTAGTTGCCCATACAACTAATGTGGGACTATATTTCTCAACACGTCCCCTCACACGAGAGCCTATTGGGCTTGAAGGGTGGACAACATACAAGCCCACATACATGTGGAAATTCTACTACAAAGAAAGTGGGAGGTGGTGAGATTTCAAACGCTTTGATACCATGTTAAGAACCTTGAGGTCACCACCCCAAAAGCTAGCTCAAAGGGTGGGAGTGCGCAAGGCCTTGTAAACCTCACATTAGTTGCTCATACAACCAATGTGAGACTATATTTCTCAACACGCTCCCTCACATGAGAACCCACTGGGCTTGAAGGGTGAACAACATACAAGCTCACCTACGTGTGGAAATTCCACTACAAAGAGTGAAATATTTTCCCCTTAAAATGATGTGTAAAACTACAAATCTAAATCCAGTGGTATTCAATCAGGATTTTAAACAAAGAAAAAACAATCTTATGGTATTCAAAAATCTAATGATTTTAGTAGATTTTTTATTAGTGTGGATTTCGTGATACTATTTAGTGAAAAGTATAAATAAGATGTTTCTCTCACAATCTCATCCTAACCCCTAATATTTCTTGATATTTCTCCATTGGAGTGCTTTTTCTTCTCGACTCACTTAAAATCGGATTCCGCCATGGGAGCTCAAAAATAGCAAAATTTTAAGCAATATTCAGCACAAAACAACTCAGTAACAACAACTCAAAAAAATTATAATCTAATCCATCTAAAATATAGTAGATTTTCGAGCAATTTTTTAGTGTTTTTGGAAGTTTAAAAAATAATTTTTCAAATTATGGGTCGCGATTTTTTTGGCACAAAAAAATATAATTTTTGTATTAAAAATAACATAAAACAGTGGAAAAACAAGGGCAACAAAAATCCCTAAATCAATTTTTCTTTTACATCAATGAAACGAGATCGATTTAAAAAAAGATTGAAACTTTTATGATATGAACCCTATGTTTAGTAACAATACATTCGTGAACGAAATTTCTTCGCTCTACGATTTCAAATAATTTTTGTGTCAATAGAATACTAAAAAATTATTTTTCAAAAGTCCCAAAGTAATTTAAGGTTTCAATGTATCGATAGAAAATAATTTAAATTTTTTTCTAAACTTTCATATAATAAAACCCATAAATTCTTTTCCAAAAAAAAATCCCAAAAATTCAGAACATGCATATGATATATGGTTAGGAAACTCTCATCAAGTAGAACAAAAATCCCCCAAGAGTCCCAAAATCAATAGAAAAAAATTTTAAACAAAATTTTATCATGAACTTTAGGTTCTATATGCAAATTTCAAATTATTTTAATAAATAAAAAAAATTGTGGGTCTTATAATCATATATGCATAGCTCTTATATCAAATGAAGAAAATAATTTTAAACTCATTGGTCAAACCCAAGAGCAAGAATGAGAAGATGTTAATGCGTGGAGGGCTGGTATAGATATGTGGAGGATTAGTAGGACATTAAGTTACATCAGATTACTGATTGAGAAAATTATATTTGGTTTTACTTTTTTTTATTAATATCATTGCATTTCTTTGTTGTTTTTTTCTATTGACTCTTGTAATTTTGAATGTTTGTTAAAAATTCATATGATTTTTTAAAATCTTATAAATTCATATTGTCCTTTCAAATCTTATAAATTTTATTAAAAATTTTTAAAATCTAATATTATAAAATCTTGATGGTAAAAAAAGTCTTTAAAGTCATTACAATTATATATAGTCTTTTAAAATTTTATAAGATATTCTATCTCAAAATTATCTTTTAAAATCTTAATCCAGTATGTACTAAAAATATATGTACGAATATCTTTGTTTGGCATGTTTATATGATTTAAGTAGTGGATGAAGCAATAAGCGAGTTTGATTTAAGGTGTTGAAGGGTTTCTACGATGTAGAAAAAATTTCACGAGAAAGGACAAATTTTTGTTTCGAAAATTAGTCCCATTTTCTTTCCAAGTTTTATTTTTCTCTCAATCTAAGAACAAACGAATACAACCAATTCTAATGTGTGCTGCTTTCTACTTCAGAGGGAAAAGGCTTAAAAGCTGACCAAACTAGAATTCAAATGTTGAACCTTTGATAGTGGCTTATGCATGTTTTGTTTCTTTGTTTCGGAGTACGATGTGCATGTCTTTGTTTGACACCTGACAAGAGTAAGGGAAACAAAGTGGACCAATTTTTTGGTGGGCCTTGGGAGATCTCACTCATACAACATCTGTTGAAAAATTCTTGTGTACGCGCTGTTTTCTGTTCCTAAATTTACAACATGTGCAGAAATTAACTCCAGCTGACACTTGACAGCACATGATACTTGTGTTTACGTGCTACACGCCTAAAGCCATTTTTTGTCAAAGAAAGGCCCACTCCCTTTTCTTTCCTTCATTTCACACTCTTTTTTTCTTTTTTCTTTTGGGTACACTTATTTCACACTTTTTGTTAACAAAGAGAGAAAGGTACTTAACCAATGGAGTTTTCTTATGGGCTGGTCTCTAGGCAGGCTTTCAATTTAGAGGACAACATGAGTCCTTGGCCCATAAACAATTAAGTCCCATAAAATGGGCCCATGCTTAAATATAATTTTTAAATATTTTTTTAATGGAAAATTACACTCTTATGTTATTCATTTTTCATGTTACACATAAAAAGATATGTCTCATTTTTTTTTTTAAATTGGTGGACCCCACTTAATTTATCTCACAACATAAGATAACTTCTCTCCTACAACTTGAGAGAAGTAAAACCCTTTTTTAATAGATACTTGATTATGAGGAGGAGCTAGCATCTTTGAAGGGGCCATAAAGAAAAACTCTGATTTTCGGGGCTAAAGTTGAATTAGTATTTAAAAAACCATTTACAAGTAAATTTGTTTAAAACAAAATCTTAAGGAATTTCAAGGCTTCGCCATTCATGACAAGGGAGATCCCTTAGCCTCCAAGCTTCCTTAAAAAGAAGCAAAGTTGCAAGGATCATGAGGTAATCTCCTGAATGAACTTCTGCTTGTCCTTTGAGATCCCAGACATGTTACTGACGCCCTGCCCAATAGTATTGAGAGTACCTCTCCTTACTATTACTTTTGTTCATTAGAAAAAAGGAACAAAACCTTGGCCTTAAATCTCTGTAAGAGATCTTGTTGCAATGTTCTGTGTAAAAAGGGACTCAATTTTCTTTTCACTCGATGTGGATTAATGATTGAAATTTTATCATGATTTATAGAAAAAGAAAGTATAGGAGAACATTTAAGTCCAGAACTATAATAAAATTACTACCTTCATTCATAAGAGATTCTATCTTACTCCTAAGTGGCACATGTATTACTAAATAATGATGGTGTCTAAAACTTTCAAGGCCACACAATTAGTCGGTCTACATATTATGGAGGATATATAGATGGAAAAACTATGTCGAAAAAGTCACCAATGAGGCATAAGCTCCAGCCAGCAATAATAATCTAAATGTAAATAGCGGTTACATGAACCAGAAAAGCTATATGCCTTGGATTCACATTTGGTACAAGAAGTCTTGTATAAAACCATGACTATTGATTTGTTTGAATCTAACTACACTCGTATCTAATAAATCAAAGCTGTTAGATATAAGTAAGTAACTCTTATATTTGCTCTCATATCAACTTCACATGACTGCAACCATGGTATCCATCCACCACTTGTTGAGGGAATCAAGCTGCGACTAAACAATTTAATGTTTGCTCTAGTGGTGAGTGCTAGAATTTGATGTGATTAAGTAACCATAAACATTGAACCAAGTACCTTAATAAAAGCACAAACAAGTAAAAGTTTATAATTAGTTGTAACTCACAAAAGGGTGAGCTTGCAGATTCAAAATCTACCAAAATCTGCAAAATCACACAACAGTTTGACTTGCAACGGGAATCATTATTGAACTTATCAATCATGACAGCTAACAACTATACATTTACAACCTTTTCAAAAGTACATATTTATCATGCACTGCTGCGTTAATGCTGTATTATTTAGGATCTTGCTGTAAGGAATAAAGAATCCAATAATCAATATGTCACTAGCTTGGTCGCTCGTCTACTGGTGCTTATTACTGATACTGATAATAAGTCTATTGTTGGCCGATTATCTACACATCAATTTGGCATCAGAAAACAAATATAGTACACGTAGAACAAATTTCAGATTGATGACTCAGATAGTAAGCTGTCACTATTTTTTTGAAATTTTTTATGTTGCCTCTGAAAATAAGGGTGGAAATTACTGACTCCATCCAAGTACAATGGCGTTTGCATTTCAATCAGGCGTGAGACCTACAAAGAAAGACCCAATGTTAATATTTTCTTTTTAGTTGATCTTTCAAAGTTTAAGAGCAATATACAGAATTTAGGAGATAGCTAAAAGGTTGTACACAAATACAACCAAGTCATTTAGAATTGACTTGTCTGTCAGAGTTTAAATTACAAGATAAATTACAACAGAATCTATGGGCAAAGCAGGTCACAGCAGACAAGTTATACAGCTTCATATATTCTAATCCAGTAATGATACATGCAAAGATTTTATCCTCACAAATCCTTCACAGATTCTCACGCATGCCATTGGATAACACCTTGGTCCTACTGTAACTTTTTTTTTTTGAAAGGCCCAAGAGAGTTCACCTTAGAGTCTGTGAGGATAATGTCTGTGCAAGAATCATCACTCTATCATAAACATGACACAGTAGATGATGCTCACTATGACAATTTCAAATGTTTCTGAAACATACTCAAAAATATGGTTCTTTCGTAAATCTGAAACATACTCAAAAAAATCAGACCATACCATGAAATTAATCTCGTGACCACAAAGAATTTAGTTACCAAATCATTTTAAACTTTCTACTTTATGGTCAGCTTACAAAGTTACAACTCTTTACCTTTCATCTTACTGCATGACTTCACCACTCAACAAAAATTATGCTTCACTAACGTGAAAGTCTGTTCAGTGCAAATTACTATAAACTGAATTGTCAACTGTTTTAACTATGTTTTTTAAAACCATTTTCAGATTTCTAACAGAAACCAAATAAAAGTGAATTGTATTTCATGGGTTACTTCCAAGTTTCCTTGAATTTCCTACAAAAATCATTATATAATTTAGCATCCTCTATCACAACATATGAGAATCTAGTATATGCTACACTCACCAGTAGGAAGCAAACTTGTACTGAAAATACACAAAGAATTTCATTATGAAAAGCCACTATAATACAGGTAGTCAGGAACAAGAAATACTACATGGAACCTGTAAAGAACCTTGGGATACACCATCCCAAAAGCTAGCTCAAAGGGTGGGAGTGCCCAAGGCCTTATAAACTTCACATTAGTTGCTCATACAACCAATGTAGGACTATATATCTCAACACGCCCCCTCACACAAGAGCCCATTGGACTTGAAGAGTGGATGATGCAACAGGCGCATCCTACTTGTGCTAAGAAATTCCACAAGAGAAAGTGGGGGGCGGCGAGGCTCTGATACCATGTAAAGAACCTTGGGATACACCACCCCAAAAGCTAGCTCAAAGGGTGGGAGTGCCCAAGGCCTTATAAACTTCACATTAGTTGCTCATACAACCAATGTAGGACTATATATCTCAACAGAACCATTTCAGCATAGTTCTAAATAACGAGATTTTGTCGCAAGTTAAAGCCAGGAAGGGTCACTACTTACAGCTCTGCGAAACGCAAACATCTCTTCTTGGCCAGATAGTATGGATGTGATACCAACAGGGGCACCTCCTGAGCCCACGTTGCCTTCTGCTAAGACATTGCGGCGAAGTTTCCCACCTTCGGTCTCTGTTTCGAACTGGAAACTGGAACCAAAACAAGAGTGAGTAGGTTCAGTTACCAATGCATCATTTAATTATGACCACTAGACTTCCATCACAAAATAGCTGATAAGCCTCACGTCAGCATAGCTTTATACATTATCAGAAATTTCTAAAAAAAAAAAAAGGAATGCCAGCCCCAAGAACAAAACAGATGTAAATCAGTAGGTATTAATTAAAATCCCAAATTGTCTAAAGAAAATCTCATAGACAGGGAATTTGACAATTTCATGATTTTTAAGTCTGCTTGCCTTCTTTACCAAGTTGGAAACATGTAGGAATTGCTCCTTTTAGATCAAGGTATAGAGTCTCCAAGTTCTCAACTTAATCAGTAAAAGTACTTTAACAGTCATCTTGGGTTCTATGCAACCTAATATTACAAAAAACAGCATTTACTTAACGTAGATTTTGGGAAACTGTTAGTCTCACATTTATGCCACATAATGACAAATGTAACGTGTGGTTTTTTGTTTGGTCAAATATGAATTCGCTGCACTATTACAGGGACTTTAATAAATAACAGTTACATGTCAGTTGAGGAAATGCATACCCATGATAAGATTTTACAATAGTTTGTTTTAAAACAAGTTTGTCAAGTAATGGCATTTCACAAACCATCTAGATTTGGGAATTCAATGGAAAAGTTTTCATTATGAACCAATCTGTTCCCAGCTACAACGCATAACAAGCATCAGAATCAATTACTGGAAAATGTATTGAAGGTGAAGTGGCAAAAAGGGTATATAAAATTACCACCCACTTTTAGGGCATATTTAAAGCATTAATACTTTTTAATCCAAAAGCCCTTAGCGCATCATACAGCTCATACAAACAGACAAATTACCTCTCCAAGTCAAAAAGTGTGCCATCTTCGGTTCCTTGAAATAATTCATCAATTGAAGAGGATGCCAAACAAAATAGGCAGCAGTGATGATTGTATAACTCGTCAATAAGGGTGATAAATCTCCTTGCCTGAAAAGTAGAGATTTTTTTTTTCTTTCTCAAAACAGGATAGGGATATGCAGAAACAGAGGTGTACTAAATTGAAATGTCATGGCTGATGCATTTAAATTTTTTAAGCATTGTATTTGAGGAATATCTTAGGAAACCATGCAGATGCAGAGTAAGAAAGCAAGTTTTCTAACCCAAAATTTCTTACAAAAATTTAGGCAGCCATAAATACATCCGAGGCCAACTCAACTGATCTTTATTAATACCTTGTCACGGATGCGCATACTCATCGCTGGAATATTAGATATGAAAACAGTATGATAATTTTCAGCTACTGCAATATAATCTGCTGCACCCAACTGAAAACCAAAACAGTTAGAGATAGATAAAGCAAGTTATCATGTGCAACTGGTTGCATGTGCACAATCATACAGAAGAAAAATTTAAAACAAGATGATTTAAAAGCAAGCCAAATAATGCTGAAAGACGAAGGGGAAAATAACAAAACAAAACACTTGTACCATCCTTAAGGTCTTCACAACCATCCACAAAAACATGGTCTTCTGGGTATCCTTTCTCTCACTAGATTTTTACTCAACCTGGCCTTGTTCATCCTTTCCTACTTCAGCTTTAACATTCTCAAACTTAGAAGCTGAATTTATTTCCTATTATAAAATAACTCCTACGGTTGATTGCTATGGATATCCCTTATTGTATGCTGTAACTAAAGTAGGAAATATATGCCGCAAACATATGTATCTCTATAGTTTAGGAAATTCTTAAAATCAAGGGATATGATTTTGTAATATTTTCAACATAAATCTATGAGAGTTGAGAGGATATCACTAAAGCAATCAAAAAAAACTTTAAGATTTCAAGCCCTACTTTATTAGCAAAAAAGTTATAAATCATTCTATATCTGCACTCCAAGATCCACGTTTGCTCTCCCCGAGGCACAGATAGTTGGCAACAAGATCACAGACACAAGACTAAAACCACAGAAAGCAAGGAGTTTAATCATCAAATGTTCCATCATATCTATAAATTAACTCTTGGAAGCTGTTCTTATCCATTTGAGCCACAAGCAGATTAATGAAACACATAATACAAAACAGTAAGATTTAATGACTATATCATCTAGAAAAAAATACTCTGGAGTTGGACAACAATCAATGAAAAAAAAACAATGTACCGGACGACCACAGAGATGCTCAAATGTGAAGCGTGCAACTCCTTCACAGCTTTCAGGAACCTCAAGAGTCCTGTCACAGAAAGAAATTATAGGATTCATGTTTATTATCCACCCTTCTTTGACAGCATTAAATATAAATAAGATACCTTCCGAACATCACTGAGATGGTGTTGGGGATTATTCTTCCTCCCAATCTGCCTGTTACATCATGCCACTTATTCTGAAATTCATTAATGGCTTTCCTTTCATTTGGCCAGAAATAGTGTACCTACATATGTATACCCGTTTGAATTCTAATACGTTCCAATTTAAGCATTATATTGCAAGATAATATGAGTTTACAGAAAGGCTCTCAGTAAAAGAATAGAATTGTATGTATTTTTGAAAATGATGCATTGTTAACATATAACTATCAGTATACACCATGCATAGATAGAAAACCTATAGTTGGCGGATGATTGTTAGCACATATTTCATGTAATGAATATTGTTCGAAAACAAAGATATATACAATAAATTTGAGTATCTTCAATGAGCCTTTAATTGGTGAGTTTCCTCTCTATAATTATGTTGCCAAGGCTAGAAAGGATTTTGGTTGCCCAAATTTTGTAGGCTGGCATTCCAACTTTGTAATTGTCGAAGAAAGCACATCTACATTGAATTGGTATTTGATTAAGTTGATGAAGTTATATGCATTGTTTTGGTTTACTAAACCATACAGATGTATCTAACTAGAGCCACAGCTTTTCATTTATGTTTCATCAACCATCATGGCCATGTTTACAAACCCTTAAAAAAATCAAGCCCAACCAATATCAAAGAGAATATGACATGGGCTACATGAACGGGGACATGCATATATGGTTACACAATGAGATGAATTTATTGATTGGCCATTAAAGATATTGGGTCATTGCATGTTTCACTTAATTGGCATGGCACATATAATTCATGATCCGCAATGAAGTTTTGTTTTTCCTTTAGTAATAATTTCCTCTGCAACAGATTATCATTTTTTAAATTTTAATTTTAATAACTTCGTTAAGTATATATTTTAGATGATCTATATAACTAATCAATTGAATTTGAATATTATTGTATATTCAAGTGTGTATAACTGTACAAGAAGGCTCTCTATTTATAGAGACTAAAAGACCTAATGGGAAGACCTAATGGGCCAAGCCCACAATCTAGACTATTCTAATAATAATAGATTAATATTATTTCTAACACTCCCCCTCAAGCTGGTGCGTATATATCAAAAGCTCCCAGCTTGTTACAAATATGATCTATTCGGGGACCTCTAAGAGCTTTAGTGAATACATCCGTAAGTTGATCATTGGAATTGACAAATGCTGCCTCGATCTCCCCTGACTGGATCTTTTCTCTAACAAAATGACAGTCAATTTCTATATGCTTGGTCCTCTCATGAAAGACTGGGTTAGAGGATATATGCAAAGCGGCTTGATTGTCACAAATGAGCTTCATAGGCCGTTGTTCACAGAGATGGAGTTCCTTAAGCAATTGTCTCAGCCAGATGAGCTCACAGGTTGCATTTGCCATTGCCCGATATTCTACCTCCGCACTGGATCTGGCGACCACAGTTTGCTTCTTACTCTTCCAAGAGATCAAATTTTCTCCGAAGAGAACACAATACCCTGAGGTGGATCGTCTATCTGAAGGAGAACCTGCCCAGTCAGCATCTGAATAACTAGAGATCTCTGAACTCCCTTTATTTGTGTATAATAAACCTCTTCCTGGCGCCTTTTTAATATATCGGAGAATTCTAATAACTGCATCCCAATGGGAGTCAAAGGGAGAATCAAGAAATTGACTTGCAACACTCACTGCGAAAGAGATATATGGCCTTGTCACAGTAAGATAATTCAATTTTCCAACTAGTCGGCGGTAGCGACTAAGATCTGGCAGTGGCTCCCCCTGTCCTGGTAATAACTTAACATTGGGGTCCATAGGTGTATCAATGGGTTTACAGCCTAACATGCCAGTCTCATCTAGGATATCCAGTGCATACTTCCTCTGACAGATGGAAATGCCCCGCCTAGACTGTGCAACTTCGATCCCCAAGAAATATCGAAGTCTGCCAAGATCTTTGGTCTGAAATTGATTGAATAAATGCTCTTTCAACTGATCAATCCCGGTCTGATCGCTGCCTGTAATGATAATGTCATCAACATAGACCAGGAGATAAACGCACTGGCCAGAAGAGCTATGCCGGTAAAAGACAGAATGATCGGCTTTGCTTCTGATTAAGCCAAAGGATTCAACAACTGAACTAAAGCGGCTAAACCAGGCCCGAGGAGATTGCTTCAGGCCATATAAAGATTTTCGAAGTTTACATACCATTCCAGAACTCTCCCCCTGAGCAACAAAACCTGGTGGTTGCTCCATATAAACTTCCTGTAGAAAATCAGAATTCAAATTCAAATATTTTTCCGTTTTTATTTATTAGGAATAATTAAGATTAATTAGGATTGATTGTTTTTTATTTCCTATTAGTTAGGATTAATTGTAATTATTTCGAATTAATTGTGATTAGGTTTAGTGAGTCATAGTTGAGTCATTCTTATGATTGTGATTAGGTTTGGTGAGTCGTAGCTGAGTCATGCTTAAATATTTTTTCTTGTATAAATACTCCTCATTCCTCATGTAATTATTTTCAATATCGATATACTGAAAACCTTTTTCAATACTTCATCCTGCAAGTCACCATGTAGAAAAGCATTCTTAATATCAAGTTGGAGAAGAGGCCAGTGATGAATGGCGGCAAGGGCAAGAATCAGGCGAACAAAAGCCATCTTAGCAACAGGAGAAAAGGTATCCCCATAATCAAGACCAAAGATCTGTGTGTATCCCTTGGCCACTAAGCGAGCTTTAAGGCGATCAACAGTGCCATCAGGACCAACTTTAACTGTGAACACCCATCGACAACCAACAACAGACTTCCCGGGAGGAGCACGAACAAGACCCCAAGTGCCATTGGAGTGAAGTGCCTGCATTTCATCAAGCATCGCCTGGCGCCACCCTGGATGAGATAGTGCTTCACCTGTGGTTTTAGGGATGGAAACAGAAGAGAGACTAGAAACAAAAGTAAAATGTTGTGAAGAAAGTCTGTCATAACTCAAGAAAGAATAAAGGGGGTGAGGATTTCGAGTGGATCGAATACCTTTCCGAAGGGCAATGGGAGGAGTCTCTGATGGAGGATCCGGAGGAGAAGAGCCGACGGGAAAGGGCGATGAGTCATCAAGAGGCAAAGTCGGAGGAAGTGCAGGCTGACGACGCTGGTATGTGAGGAGAGGACGATCTGCAGGTATGGAGGTAATGGGTTGCTCCTCTGGAATAGGGTCACCTGCAGCTGGTAAAGACAAGTCAAGAAAAGGAACAGGAAGGACCTGATCAACCTGTGACACTGGAGACGGAGTAGAGTGAAAAGGCTGCTGATCAAGGAAAGTGACATCAGCAGAAACGATATAACGATTGAGATCAGGAGAATAGCAACGATACCCTTTTTGAAAACGTGTATACCCAAGGAAAATACATTTGAAGGCCTTGGATGTCAACTTGTCTTTACCTGGAGTAAGATCATGAACAAAACAAGTACAGCCAAAAATATGTAAAGGCAGAGGATAAGAAGGTGCTCCAGAAAACAAAATACTGTGGGGAA
This sequence comes from Gastrolobium bilobum, assembly GCF_033153095.1. Taxonomy (NCBI): domain Eukaryota; kingdom Viridiplantae; phylum Streptophyta; class Magnoliopsida; order Fabales; family Fabaceae; genus Gastrolobium; species Gastrolobium bilobum. The sequence goes on from NW_026898693.1 coordinate 121,216, forward strand.
CATCATTATTTAGCACAGAAGAGGGCATGCGGTTGATAAGGAAACATGAGGTGATAATAGCATCTGCCCAAAAACGGAGTGGGACGTTCATATGAATGAGAAGGGTACATGTAGTTTCAACTAGATGTCTATTTTTACGTTCAGCGACTCCATTTTGTTGTGGAATGTGGGGACAGGTAGTGTGGTGTATCGTCCCATATGTATCCAGAAATTTAGAAAATTCAAGAGACACATACTCTTTTGCTTTTTCACTGTGCAAGATTTGAATAGAGGCACCAAATTGAGTTTTTATTTCTGCACAAAACTTTTGATAAATTGAAAATAACTTTTTTCATTAAATAAACCCAAGTGCAACGGGAGAAATCATTAATAAAGGTTACAAAATACTGAAAACCCAAAACTGACATAGTCCGACTCGGACCCCAAATATCAGAATGAACAATAGAAAATGGAGCAGCAGCTCTCTTATTGACTCTACTAGCAAAGGAAGAGTGAGTATGCTTTCCCTGCTGACAAGACTTACAATTCAAAGACTTAAAAGACCTGACAAAAAAGGAACCATATGCTGAAGCTTCGAGAGACTTGGATGACCCAGACGGCTATGGAGAAGCTCAGGAGACTCTGTGAGAGAGCATGCAACTGGAGCAGAGGGTGCATGCAGATAGTAGAGACCTCGTGACTCACTGCCCGCTCCAATCTTCTTCCCCGTACCCGGATCCTGCATAGAAAAAGACTGTTTAGAAAAGATGATAGAGCAAGAAAGAGAATGGGTCAATTGACTAACAGAAATTAAATTAAAAGGAATGCCAGGGATGTAATAAACAGAGGTTAAAGTCAAGAAGGGAGTTGGTTTGGCTTGCCCAATGCCACGAGCAGGAGCCTTGGTGCCATCAGCAAGAGTAACAGAGGGAAGATTATTAGAAAAAGTAAGGGAAGTAAAGAGATCCTTATTACCACAAAGATGATCAGTAGCACCTGAGTCTATTATCCAGGGTCCAAGAGACGATTGAGAAAAACAAGCAACATGATTACCAATATCTGGAGCAGGTGGCTGAGAAGAACTCTTCTGGAGAAGGGCCTCATAGTCTGCAGCGGAAATAGTCACTGATCCGGTAGAGGGCGGCACAACATCTGTTTGAGCAAAGTTCATATGTAGTGGCTTCAAGTGAGGGTACTTTCTGTAGCAACGTTCTTCAATGTGGCCCAGATTTTGGCAATAATTACACTGAGGCCTTTGTCCTCGGCCACCCTGTCCATATGACGTCGTCTGTCCGCGCCCGCCTGGGCCATATGATGTCATGGGCCCGCGACCGCCTTGTCCGCGGCCACGACCACGACCGCGTCCACCATTGTTCCAATTACCACGAGAGATTAAAGCAGCAGAATCAGACAAGAGGGCAGTAGAGTCAGTAGCTGGCACGTGTGCGGGGGCCACCTTATCTTGAAGATTCAGAAGGCGCTGAAAGGTCTGGGATATGCTGGGAATCTCAGTACTGGTTAGAATGTTCTCACGAACACTTTCTAATCCGTCAGGGAGACCAGAGAGAGTCACAACCGTAAAAAGACGCTCCACTTGCGTCCTGTACACTGTAGCATCCGCAGCATGAGGTAACATAGCCAAAAATTCCTGCATCAAAGAACGAATCTTACCAACATAAACTTCCATACGAGCTTCGGGTGATTTGCGCAAATCCATCATCTGGGAGACAATGGAATAAAGTTGCTGAATATCATTGGTGTAGAGGTTTTTGGCTTCCGTCCACACATCATAGCAGGTCTCAAAGGGAATAAAAATATTGAGAAGAGATGAATCAATGGATTGCCAAAGAATACTGAGGAGCTGAGCATCAACTTTCTCCCATTCAGACGTTTGATCTTTGGAAATATCAGTCTTCTTAGTGGTGAGATGTTTGTCATGGCCTTGACCGGTAAACCAGATCTTAACGGAGGTAGACCAGGTCTTGTAAGTGGCAGATCCGGTCGATTTCAGAGTTGTGATAGATGGAATAGCACTTGAAATGATGCCGGAAGGATGTTTACTGGTTCCTTCCATCAGAAACAGCGATCAGACGACCAAAAAACGGTAAAAGTCACGCGAAAAAAGAACAAAGTAGCAACTTTTGCACTGGAAACCCCCGGACGGAAGAGACCCACAACGAACAGGCACCGGATCTGGAAGGAGGAGGCAGAGGCGAGCCTGTCTGCCTTGGTTTGGCCGGAAAAGGTGGCCGGAACAGTGCACACGCGCCGGAGAGAGGCGGAGCGTGAGGCCCACGCGCAGACGGCTGTGGTGGCGCGTGCTGCGGCCGTTTGGGACGGGTCTTGGACAGAAACGGTCGCCGGCGTGAGGGGATCCTGATCGCGTGGTTTCTCGCCGGAAAGGTGGCCGGAACAATGATGAAAAGTGACGGAACAGTGTTTCTGGCGATGTGAACAGTGTTTTCCGATCAAATAATGAAGGAGGATGACGATCTGAGATCGAAAAAGGGTCTAACAATGTTCGGAGGGTTGAAAAAGGTTGCCGGTATGATGCACGGCGGTAAAAGGGTTTGCCGGTATGATGCACGGCAGTAAATAAGAAAGGAAAAGATATATATGCGGAAGCAGAGCCCTCGGATCGAGAGCTCTGATACCAAATTGAATCTGAATATTATTGTATATTCAAGTGTGTATAACTGTACAAGAAGGCTCTCTATTTATAGAGACTAAAAGACCTAATGGGAAGACCAAATGGGCCAAGCCCACAATCTAGACTATTCTAATAATAATAGATTAATATTATTTCTAAACATAATCAATGACCATAACATGGTGCAAGTACAATTCCTAGAAGTGCATGTCATCAAAAGAAAATACTATTGGAGAAAAAATATTTCAAAATATTGTTGGATTACTTGTCTTCTACTAAGAAATAAATTGACATCATATTTGCACACAGATATTTTTCGATGGTTCAGACAAAGGTGGCGAAAATAACAGATAATTTAAATTCTCACCTGGTTTACTGATCTTTGTGCTATAAAACGACGGTAGTCAATTTCACTCCCTATCAATACATTCTCACAATGTTCTTCCAATTTGGAGATAAGTTTTTGGAAGATTTCTCGTTGCATACCAGCCTGCACAAGAAACAATTCTCGATGAAAATATTCAGAAAGAAGTATGAGGTGACATCCCTGTAATTATTAACCCCATTCACAAAATTGAATAACAAGTAAAAAGACTAAAACATGCTGCAAAAGATTGGCTAGTAAAGAACATACCTCATTTAAATCCTCTGGTGCCCGATTACTGGTAGCCACAATAATAGTTCCACTACTCAGCAGTCTGCTTAGAATTCCAGACAAAGCCACAATAGCAAATACATCAACAGTCTGAAATAAAGAGCATTAATATTCAGTCATATTCTAGACTACAAGCAAAAGAGTGAAGAAAACAAGTGATGCAATACAGAGGGAGGTCAGCAATCATGCTAACAATGAGTCAAAGAGGGCCAAAAAAACAGATGCAACTCAATCTTACAACAGTGGTGCTTTATAGCCAACATTGAGTTTCCACCAGATAGTGTGATCTGGAACTAATTTATACATATGGGCAAGGAAAATTACTAACCAAGAAATCCGTACAGATTACATATAATAAATACGGGGAATTTATTATAACACAAAGTAAGAGTTTTCCTTTACCTGTATCTCATCGAAGCACAAAATGCTAGCTCCCTTTTCATCCTCTTCTCGATCCAGAAAAAACTTATCTGCTACAGCAGGAAGAATGTTTTTCAACTGTACCTCTTGTTTGTATCTTTCTTCTGCAGCCAGCCACTCCTTAGCTTTTGTGTCAAAGGGAAGATTCATAATCCAACCAGCAATGCTTGACTGCAAAGGCTTCTCTTCCATTTGATTCTTCCATATCTTATGCATCTGTTCATTTATTTTAAGCATGGCCTGCACATGGATGAAGTTTAAGTCTTTCTCTTTCAGCACCATGTTCGTGACATTTATCGATGGTCTGACTAAAGAAAGATGGTATATATATTCCAGACAACAACATAGATGACATCTATGTCAACATGACCACACAGGTATTGCCAATAAGCATAGTAAAAGACTCACCTCATGAAAGTGATACCTTCTTCGATGTTTAACAATTCCTTTAGTGGAACTATAAAACATGTCCATCAGCATTGTCTTCCCTTCAGCATTAGAAAAGCAAGCAAAATAATTAGAAAAGAAACTGGCAAGATAAGGTTACAAAGAGAACCAAGGCAACAAATTATATCTACTCAGGCAAGTAACATAAATGAAGCAACCAGAAACTTTAAGCAATACCATAATTAGAAATCAAATCAGGCTGATATAAGTTTGCATTACAGGTAAACATAAACATCAGCCAAAAAGAGAGAGGAAAATACAAGGTAAATACCACTGCCAACATTGCCATATATGTAAAGTCCTTTTGGGGCTGGTGGAGCAGTTGGTCGGCGACCAACTAGTGAATCCAACTTCTTCTCACGTTTAAGATATGACACCCATTTTCCTACCCCCGGCTCCATATTTTCTGGTTTTTTCCTGAGACATAAAAGGGATATGTACTTTTAAGTTTTAACACAATGTAACTGAGATAGAAAAGAAACGAAACAAAATTCACATTAAGGAAACAAAAGCTGAATTTGAAATTGCTTAGTTTCAGACAAAAATTCTCAGTAGCAGTGGAATTATATCAATTCAAGCACCTAGTTGACTCAGAATTTACCGGGAGTTCCATCTTTCAGTAAGTTTATTGTTCAATCGTTTCCACCAATCCTCATCTTTCTGCTGCAGCTCAACTTCCTCCATGAGAAGCCTCCGCCGCTTATTCTCCCTATTCTTTTCCCAATTTGACAGATTTACCTGCCAAGAGCGAGGACAAGTTTAAAAATCACAGAAACAAACACAAACACATGTTAATTGGCCCAATAAAATGAAGAATGAATAGAATATCGAATTCCAATTTTACATGATACTCTTGCATATCTTTCTCATACTGCTCCAACCTTGCAAGCAAGTTCTCAAGCTCTGAAGCAACACTTTCTTGGTAAGGATCATGCTGCAACTTCCCTTCATCAACTAGACTTTTGTACTGCACAAGCGGCCCTGGAACTCCACAATTTCCGCAAATATTGAAAAATGGGGATAATTCATGTTCAATTGTTAAAATAAAATAAAATTACAGAAAGTGGGGCTTAATGATCCAAAATATAAAATTGAAATTGGAAAAAAGTGAAAGATAGAGAAGAAAAATAAACCTGGAGGGTTGCAATAAGAACGAAGCGTATTGGCGCCGAAATTAGAAGTTGGGCTCGCAAATTCAAATGCAATGAGTTGCTTCGATTTAGAGAGAAGATTGAAGATTCTTCTCATTTTTTGCGTCCTCAAACCTCAATGAACTTCACTAGCATTTTTTTTTCTTGTCTTGTTTGATTGAATGAATGCGATCATAACTCACAACATACAGAAAAAAAGATAGGACCTTTCTGAAAGGTAGATGGCGAGTGACGTGGCCGTTGCTCTCACCACCAAAAGAAACAGAATTCGAAATCGAACATCAGACAACACGTGCGACATTAATTCTCGTTTTCGACACACGCTCACGTTTTTGTTTTTGTATATTTAAAAGTTTAAACCTAATTGAAACCCTCATTAGCACACACTGTCGTTTTTATGAAAATGGTTGAAATGAAGCAATGCAATTCCCCATGATAAAAAATGCAATCAACGCCTTAAGGTACCAACTTCCAGCAGATACAACGAAACAAAGAGTTGCGGAACAAACATGCTTAGCTCTTCTTCAATCGTGCAACACTCTCACTAACCTCACACAAATCCACGCGCTCATTCTCAAATTGGGTCTCCGAAATAACCCACTTGTTCTCACCAAGTTCGCTTCCACCTCTTCCGACCTCAATGTCATACACTACGCTTCCTCATTCCTATTCTCCTCTGTTGAAGCTGAAGCTGCTTCCCCTAATCTATTCTACGATACCTTCCTCTTTAACACTGTTATCAGGGCTTATGCTCAAACGGGTGACTCCAAGTTCAAGGCTTTACATTTCTACCGAACCATGCTTCATTATGGGGTTTTGCCTAATAAATTCACCTACCCTTTTGTCCTCAAGGCCTGTGCTGGCCTTGCCAGTTTGAGTTTGGGACAATCAGTTCATGGTTCTTTGGTAAAGTTTGGATTTGAGGATGATCTTCATGTTCAGAACACCATGATTCACATGTATTGTTGTAGCGAGGAAGGGTTTGAGTTTGCTAGGAAGGTGTTTGATGAAAGTCCTAAGACGGATTCGGTGACGTGGAGTGCCATGATTGGAGGGTATGCGCGTTTGGGACGTTCTGCACCCGCCATTGGGTTGTTTAGGGAAATGCAGGTTATGGGAGTTTGCCCTGATGAGATAACCATGGTTTCGGTTTTATCTGCTTGTGCTGATTTGGGTGCACTTGAGCTGGGGAAGTGGTTGGAATCTTATGTTGAGAGGAAGAACATACCAAAGTCTGTTGAGCTATGTAATGCGCTGATAGACATGTTTGCAAAGTGTGGTGATGTTGACAAAGCTATGAAACTGTTTAGACAAATGGAAGCGCGCACCATAGTTTCGTGGACTTCAGTGATTGTTGGTTTGGCAATGCATGGTCGTGGCTTAGAGGCTGTTTCTTTGTTTGATGAGATGATTGAAGAAGGTATGGCCCCTGATGATGTTGCTTTCATTGGGGTGCTCTCTGCTTGTAGTCACTCCGGGCTAGTTGATAAAGGACGGTGCTATTTCAATTCAATGGGGAAGGATTTTGGCATTGTGGCCAAGATAGAACACTATGGATGCATGGTGGATCTTTTGAGTAGAGCTGGACTCGTCAAAGAGGCGTTGGAGTTTGTTCGAACGATGTCTGTTGAGCCAAACCAAATCATTTGGAGAACCATAATCACTGCTTGCCATGCCCGCGGTGAACTCAAGCTTGGAGAGAGCATCTCAAAAGAGCTAATCAGAAGTGAGCCAATGCATGAATCTAACTATGTTCTGCTTTCAAACATTTATGCAAAATTGCTACGCTGGGAGAAGAAGACCAAGGTTAGAGAGATGATGGATATGAAAGGGATGAAGAAGATTCCAGGGAGCACCATGGTTGAGCTAAATAATGAAATGCATGAGTTTGTTGCTGGTGATAAGTCGCATAATCAGTACAAGGAAATATATGAAATGGTGGACGAGATGGGAAAGGAAATAAAAAGGGCAGGATATGTACCTACAACATCACAGGTATTGCTTGATATTAATGAAGAAGACAAAGAAGATGCTTTGTATAGACACAGTGAAAAGCTTGCTATAGCTTTTTCTCTTCTGAATACGCCCCCAGGAACACCCATTAGAATTGTGAAGAACTTGCGTGTTTGTGAAGATTGTCATTCTGCTACTAAGTTCATATCTAAGGTTTATAACCGAGAGGTTGTGGTGAGGGACCGCAATCGCTTCCACCATTTCAAGAATGGTTTGTGCTCCTGTGGAGACTTCTGGTAACAAATTGGTTAGAGCATCTTAGATTTTCTATTCATATGCCGAAAGCTTCAAAATTTCTGTTCTGGATAGCATTCCAAAACTAGCATTTTATGGAAGGATTTAATCATCATGTGCTGAATCATGTTTGAAAACTAACCAGTGAAAAGTTATAGCCCAGAGTCACTTTGAACCCCCTCATACGATAACAATTCTTCTGCTGAGGTTAAACAAGGATGTCATCATCGGTTGGTTACTCTTCCCTTCATAAATAGAAACCAAGGCTAAAAACGATTTTTGTTGCCAAATTTTGTGATGATGGCATCCCAGCTTTGTTATTGAAAAAGCAAGCACATTTACATTGGGTTTCATGATCAAGTTGATAAAATTACATGCTTTAATTTGTTTCACTAAACCATTGATTCCAAGTAGTTGTCACTTCACTTGTCAGTGATCATGGGCGTGGTGTGTACGCACCAATTATATATCTAGAAGAAGGTTGTCTATATATATATATATATATATATACACACGAAAAATCCAAAATTCAGTCACTGGACTGTTCATTGAGTGTATTGTGACTATATTCTTCTGCGAGAATATAGTGCAAAAATATTACAATGGTGTTCTTCAGGTGTTCTCCCGGGAAAACATAGTTATAATATTTTTTGCACTATATTCTTGCAGGAGAATATAGTGCACTGGACCAAAATTACATCCAGTCACTTGATATTCACTAAGCCAATATATATATATATATAATTGTGTAAGGTCCATATAGGCCCATGTGAGAAGAAAAAAAAAATATGAGTCTCATACACTTTTATATGTATGTAAGAAATAAATTTATCTCCTAATAAATATTAAACCATTACAAATTATTTACCTTTCAGAATTATAGAAGACTAGAAATGAACAACTATGTCCTTGCCATTCTAGCCTAGCAGTGGACAACCCCAACTTTCGAAGTTCTATGACAAAATGATATAATCAGTTAAAATTGGTGAGCAATTATGGACAAAATGATATTTCATATCCAAGGAGTTGTTGATGTAAATACCTTGAAATATAATGTGGCCCACAGGCACAGCCAAATCAGTAACTTATAACTAGGATATAAATGGATAAGGGTAAACTGATTTATTAATTTAGTGCAAGTTAAATTCTAAGTTTATTAAGCCTTCAATACATATTAAGAATTAGAAAAAATAAATAAAATTATATTATTTTAATTAAAATTATTTAAATAATTATTTTATTTTAATTAAAATAAATAAAACGATACAAATTCGATTATAAACCTATAGGTCAAGCCTTATAAAATAGACGTATAACTTATATTTTTAACAAATTTTTTAAGGCTTGAGTCTCATGTATTTTGCTAAATATATTAGATCACACCTGACTTGATATTGACAAAATTTTGAAGGCATGAGTCCCATCTATTTTTTTGGGTAGGATATTCTAACAACGAACTAGTGTTAGTATTATCAATCAATTTCATCGTTAGATCAATTACGTTGATTTAACAATTATATTTATTTTCATCTTTGTATGGTTATGATTCCACATATTTAATGTGAAAGCATTAAATATGAAAAATCATAACCATACAGAAATAAAAAGAAATATAAAGTATTAAATACGGGAATCATAAGCATATAAAGGTGAAAATAAATATAACCGTTGGATCAACACAATCGATTTAACGGTAAAATTGATTGGCAGTAACACAATTGATTGTTACAGTATCTTTCCCTTTTTTAAAAAATAAAATAAAACAATTAAAATAAGACCAAACGGTGTCGTTTTGGTTGTAAAAGAACCTCCTTTCATACAAGTGGATCTTCTTCATCTTCGCAAATCCCTTGCTCCCAAGATTAGTTCATCGAAATCGAATCCCAATTAATTAATTTGTCTCTTACTGTCTGTCGCCCATCCATTTAGCCATCGTCGCTCTCGCTCGCTGCTTGGATCCCGCCCGCTCAAAAATAAGTAAGAATATCTTCCCAATAACCTTCGATTTTGTTAGATGCTTGGATATGAGGTTCTTCGTTCTTCCTCGATTTAACTAATAATAATAATAATATCATGGGGATTTTGAGTATCATGAGGTTTAGTATTATGATATTGGTTTAGTTCCTCTTCTCCTTGGTTTAGTATCATTATAGTTTGTTCCTTTCCTTCAATAATTGTTAGTTCCTGTTCTTACTGGTTTACTATCATGAGTTATATAGCTTTTATCTATATTTTGAGGATTTTGAGATGTCAAAAAAAAAAAAAAATTGAATTTTTTTGAAATTTATGAAATGACATCAATAAAAAAAATGTAATACCCTTTTAGCACTCTAAAAAGTAATTTTGTTGATTTAGCAAATAATCAGTGAATGGGTACCACACTACCCATCACTAAGTTAAATATATTTGTTATCGGAGTTCCTTCGTTCAAGCATTGTTAATGCAGCTTGTAACACCTATCAAGTTTTTCTATCTTGAGTGCATCAATCATACTCCATTTCATTGTAAATAATGGAACCTGACCATAATATTATCAGCATGATTTAGGAAACTACACCTTATAGCTTGTGTTTCTTCCATTTATTACAAGGGAAAAAGATACAAGAATAATTGAAGAACCCAACATCTCAGCAAACATTTTGGCCCTTATAAATGCCTTCATATAGACCGACGTAGTGCTGCAGGTGACTACATCAGGGCTAGCACCATTTATAGCAATACCATTGGAGATTGAAAAATAATTGTTTCATTGATAAAGCATACTGACTATATTTCTGTTGTTAGCTAGTAATCTAGTAATCTTTACAGTTTCTCTTATATAATTATAATATTTGGTTAGTTTATGGGAATTCCAATCTATGCTATTTACTGCCAAATATTTCTACAATCTTAATAATCTTAAACCCTGCACATGGGAATTAGAGACCCAAAGGGTCCCAAATAATTATGCCGTCATTTTTTTGGCATTTGCTTAGTCATTCAAGTTTTTGACATTCTATCTCTTTCCTTTTTGATATCTCTCAATTCAAGTTTTTGCAAGATAGATACACTCCCCTATTACATAGCCTCATGCATTTTCTGGTTGGTTAAATAGGAGAGTGTGCATAGGTTGTAAGGCATCTGGTATCTGGCTTGAAATGGAACTTGGGAGAGACTAGGGCCTCTCGAATACTCTAGAACCTTCGATGTTATTTTCTCTTCTTTCATTACTGTTAATTGTCTCTTCCATTATTACTGTTATAGTTTTATTGTATTTCATTACTGTCAGGACTGTAACCTGTATCCAAACTGATGTATTGTTGCAGTTTCCATTAATACAAGTCTCTGTTTTCATTTATTTCTCTGTATTGAGTGAAATCCCTATCAGATTTTGAAGAAGAATGTAGTCCTGGTGAGTCAGTGGTTTGATAAGTTAGCTTTTGGGCAGTTTAGAGCATACTGGAGTTTAGCAGCTCCCTGTGGAGTATTAAATTCACCCCTTCCTTGCGAGCCTCTGTTGTGCTCTTGTTAAATTTTAAAGCTTGTTGTGAGATCCTAATAAAATTTGTGTGCCACTGTTTCTGTTATTATGCTGACAATGGGAGTTTCTTAAGCTTGCTGCTATGTCTTCTCAAGGTTTTTCTGATTTTCTTTTCGTTAGTCTATTGACAACTGCTGTGTTCTTAAGTTTAGTGAATAACTCATGCTTTTATATTGTACTGGCTACCTCTGTTGCACTTGTATGTGGTCTAGCAATATCAGGTTATGGAGTCAATTTTCATCCCTATTTCTTTCATTTCCTTTTTACTTTTAAGTACTATATTTTCTTGTGAATTTCATAAATCTGTTTCGAGAAGAAAAAAACTTTAGGGATAATTAGGGTTTATGCTTGTAATTAGAAGGTGATAATTTAGCCAAGGTTTCATTCTGTTTGGCAGTTGCATGGAACATTATTAATTAATTCTTTCAAGAGTTATCAGCTGAATCAGCATTCTATAAGTTTTACTTCTAGCATTTCTGAGGTGGATTCCATTTTGCAGAAAATCCCAAAGCATATAGTTGTTGATGATTTGTCAACATGAATAAATTGCTAGAGTTTGGAAGGAAAGCCATGTTTTATGTCCGGGTGCTTTCTGGATATGAAGAGCGAAGAATACGGTCTTTTAGGCTGCAGCTCGAGGAACGTGTCAAACAGGTCCGACATTTTCTCTTATATGAACACTTTTTTTTTCTTGAGTCTGTTACTGTTCTCTTTTAGAAACCAAATTAGAAGATAATACATGAATGTTATGAGCTCAGACTTGGGATTTCATATGAAGCTGGGGCTCATTTGCAAATTGAGTAGCCAAGAAGTGAGTCTCATTTAAAAAATAAAGTGAGACTGATAAGTTCCAATAATCTTGGTATAACTAAATGGAAGCAGAATCTGAAAATCGTATTAACTATAATGGATTCTCGTAAGAAAACCAGCAAATTAGTACAAACACCAGTGAAAGTTGAAGAAAATTACAAAGAAAGAGAACTACTGCTAAAAGGAAAGGTTGCTGAAGATAAAATAGTAGAAGAGGAAAATTGATAATTCTCAATTTTAGAGGCTACTGGTAAACATTATCTCCCAAGCCTAGTCTCAGTCTATTTTTTCCCCCCCCCCCCCCCCCCCCCCCCCTTTTTTTTTTTAAGTTTTATGTGGATGGATTAGATACTGTCATCACAAAGTCTAGGCACATCATATTCTGGATATAATAGAGGTGCTGAGTCATTCATTATCTTGCACTTTTGAATGGAGTCAGTAAGGCATCATCTTGTTGATCCTTAGTCTAAATAAGTATTAAATTGTTAAGAAGGGTCAGCTTTTCTTTGGGCTGATATATGAGTCTTACAAAAATAGGTAAAACAAGGTAGTTAAGAATTAAGATATTACTTTTTAATATTTTTCTTCTTCCTTGCTGCTAAGCTCCTATTCACATTGGGTAAATATAAATTTAACTTTCATTTTTCATTGCGGTGAAGGAATATGTGGGATTTTCTCTTTAAAGAGGATCTGCATGCCCTCAAAGCCTTTATACTATTTAGTATCTTCTTTCCCATTTTTATGTGTATGATGTTTTCCCATGAAAAGGCACAAGAAAGGAAAGCAGCCTTAAATAAAGTACCTGAGCAGATTATTTTATCTGATGTTCGTCGTATGGTTGAAGAGATGCAAGCTTTGAACAAGAAGCTGGAAGAAACAGTAAGTTGTATATTCATGAAAAATATGAAATTTTGGAAATTTAAGATTTAAATAATTGTATGTCTTTGGAAATTATCTTTGAAATTTGCAATCCTTTTCCCTGACTTATGAATATGAAGGCACCTAAACAAAAATTTTATTTTTTCCCTAAGAAGTTATGCCAGCATGCATTGAGAACTTCCGTGTGAAATGCAAATTCTGTCATGATTGTCTTATTTAAGATATTTTTCTGTTATATGGAAGTTTTTTAATGATATTTGGTTTCTTTTCCTTGATTTATATTCTGATTATTTTGTTTGTTGCACCCAAATTTGTTACATTACAAGATGTAATTTTCATGTAGGAAACAGCCATTGAAGAATATTTCAAGCCTCTTGACAAGGAAGCTGAGATCATAATGAAAATGCAACTACAAGGGGAAGAGAAAACGTCAGAGATGATGATGAAAGCTCTGGAGCAACAAGTAGACAACATTGAAACCAACCAGAAGGAAGCTGAGATTTTAATGAAAATGGGTGTAGGAGAGGAAGAACAAACTCTGAAGGAGATGATGAAAGCAATGCAGCAACAACTTTTGCTTGAGAAAGCTGATGCAGAAAATACTGATAGTGTGCATCAAGTAGACAACTCTCATATCAACCCGATCATAGCATCCACAGTCACTCCTAAAGAAAGCTAAGATTAGATAAAATTTTGAAACATTGGTGATTCCTGATTTTGAGATTTGAAATTTGAAATGCGTTTCGGCTTGGTTGTTGAAGTGTTTAAACATCATTTGTGTATTCAACCAACAAAGGCAGGACTAGGCTAGATTTGTAGTTTATTTGTATTATTTTATGGATAAAGTATTTCTTCACTTATTGGAAATAAGTTATCTCCTGAGATCCTCAAAATTACGTCGTTTTGAATTAATAAAAAGTGTTTATGTAATTTTAGGAAAGTTAATGAAGGGTGTTTTTGTAAAATTTATATGATAAAAAAATAAATAAAATTACTAAAATATTCTTCATTAATTCAAAATTACGTAATTTTGGGGGTCACTGAAAATAACTTATCTTTATTTTATTCAATAAAAGTTACATCAACTTTTTTATGAGGTATGGTTAAATAATAAACTTTCATGCATTTTTTTTATTTATTATTTAGGTTAAAATATGTAATTCGTACCTATAGTGTTCCTCAATTTTTGTTTATGGTTTCTTTAGTATAAAAATGGTTTCTGTAGTATAAAAATTGTTATAAGTGTCTATACTTTATAACCATTAATACATTGATTTCTCCCATTAGCTAGGGTTTTTAAACCCTTGAGTCTGATGTGGCAAACTATCATCTTATGGCTTTTTGACCCTTATAACATTTTATTATTAATTAATTACCGATTTGACTTTGATTATAAACTATTTCAAAAATTTAACTTCCTCAAAAAACATAACACCAATCTACTCCTGTTTGACCGTTGACCACCAAGCCTACCCGGGTACATCCCTCTCTACGCGGGTATTTTATGAAAAATTTTGTCTACCCGAGTAGGGAGGAGTGTACCCGGATATTGTTCTTCGCACCTGAAAAATTACTTGAATTATTTACCTAGGTAGAGAGGGGTGTACCCGGGTAAATCTTCGACCACCCATTTGGTATTTGCTATAACTGGGGCAACTTGTAGCTGATGGATATAAGAACAGATATGATTTATTTGATTTTGAGGAAAAAGGAGCAACGTGAACACCACCCCTTTTTCATCCTCACCGTCACCGTCGAATCGATTTTGAAACTAAGATGAGATCTAACATTTGGTTACCTAGCAAGAAAGAGAAGAGCTTGGCAATGTAAATCCACAACACACCAAACCTGTCAACAAGAAATTGCCAGCTTGCAAGTAAAAATGTCGTTATTAAATCATTTCCTTTATCTCTCTCCCCTGAGTCCCTTCAATGGTTTCTGGGTTCAGTTTTCTGAATTTTTTCAAAATCTCCGGAACGATGGGATCGCACGATCCTACGGATTTTACGATCTAAGAAGTCGATCTCATCCGATCTCACTCTCAACCGATCTTACCATTCATTTGTTCTTATATCCATCAGCTACAAGTTGCCCCAGTTATAGCAAGTACCAAATGGGTGGTCGAAGATTTAGCCGGGTACACCCCTCTCTACCCGGGTAAATAATTCAAACAATTTCTCAGGTGCGAAGAACAATACCCGGGTACACTTTTCCTTATCCGGGTAGACAAAATTTTTCAAAAAATACTCGGGTAGAGAGGGGTGTACCCGGGTAGGCTTGGTGGTCAACGGTCAAACAGGGGTAGATTGGTGTTATGTTTTTTGAGGGGGTTAAATTTTTGAAATAGTTTATAATCAAGGTCAAATCGGTAATTAATTAATAATAAAAGGTTATAAGGGTCAAAAAGCCATCATCTTATCTTTTTGGAAATATTTATATCGGTTCATCGCTTCGCAACTAATTTGATTTGGGACAAGTTCAGGATTAAAGTTTTAAATTTCTTCCAAAGGTGGATTTCATAATTATCCTAATGGAACAAAAAGATCATTAAAACATGATATATCCAAGTAAGGGTCCACAAAAATGTAGAGGTATATCCAATTTAATAAAGAAAAAAATGATGAAGTTTTATTTTAATAGAAAAGGAAAATATTTCATATTAATGATAAAACAGAATTTAATTATTCTCATAAAATAAAAAATAACAAACTTGTTTATCTTATACAAGGCAATAATAGTACAGACAAAAATTTTATGGAATCATCTCAGGCAGCTGAGAATCAAGGGGGAAGGATAATTAACCCGTTAAATTATTTTTTTCATTTGAAAGCTTTTCTAATTATTATGTATACTGTCGTTTTATCTTTTTTATTTAATATATATTTTTTTATTAAATATTTAACAAATTTTATATATGATCTACAGCTATATATAATTTATACACCTGAACTCATTGCAAGGAAAGTTTAGGATAAATATCACCTTCACATACAATTTTTCCTCTAAAATTTCTCCTTTTAAGTTTATAGACAAATTTGTTTTCGCCCATAAAGTAAACTAAAATTACCACTAGGGTTAGCCTAGTGGTGTGGGGTGTGTGTGTTAGGAGCTATGTAGCACCGATACGACACGCGACACGTGACACGACACGACACTCCACTCCGACACGTCAATCTTAAAAAATTATGGATTTCGACACGTTGGGACACGTTTTAATATTAAATAATATTTTTAATTTATATAGTGTATATTTCATTTAATATTTAATAATTTAACAAAAAAATGAAACTAAATTAATAATACCCATCAACACGTTATAAAGATGGAAGCTTTAATAAAAAAAATAAGAACTGGGATGAGAGATATAAGATCAGTTAGAGAGATCAAATCATATTAGAGAGAGATCAGAGAGAAGAAGATACAATAAGAGCGTGATATGAATTGACAACAATGATGCTGAGATAATCTCTTATCTACTTAAGGGGAAAAAAGACAAAAAGATAAAATTGATATGATCAGGTGGAAGCTTTATTAATATATTTTAACTTTTAAAAAAAAATAAAAAATAAAATAAAAAAATTACGAAAATGCCATTTGACCGTGTCGGACACCGTCAAATTCGCGTGTCGGAATAGTCAACGTGTCGAAAAAAGTCAACCGCGTGTCCGACACCGTGTCGAAGCGTGTCGCCGTGTCGGAGCGTGTCAGATCCGACTCTTCCTGTTTTTACAAGTGTCCGTGCTTCCTTGGTTAGGAGTGTGTGTAGTGTAGGGTGTTATGTTCAATTCCTTGTAACCTCCAAAAAAAAAAAAGTAAACTAAAATTTAAAAAAGTATTTAATATTGAAATATTTATATTTAATTTAATTTAGACTTCTTCTCTTTGTGTCTGTTATTGTGGATGATAACTGTTTTACCCCTTTTTTTTCATTTTAAAAAAAGTAACAGGATCCACTTTCCCCAAAACATCTGCTAAACTTTTTATTACGTTTAAATTCTTTAAAAAAACAAAATTGGTTATCCTACCATTTTTAATTTATTTTTTAAAAAAGGACCTGTTAAATGCTCCTCTTTGTCTCATTTGCATGCCACAACTAATCCTATGCTCATCCAAATCATCGAGAGAATCAGTATATATATGGTTTTCTCTACTTTTCCTCACAAAGTTGAAGCCTTCAACTTGGAGAGGCATTATGTTGGGTCGGTTTTATTATATTCGACCAATGATCATTGGGTTTACCTTGCTGTTATACTTGAGCTTATTGGATTTTACAGATCTAATCGAAACCATTTTGCTCTTATTTTTAATTTAGATTATATCTTGTTCTTATTCTAGAGCATTAATATTATTACTTTAGTTACAATATTTCGTTAATAATTCATTTCCTTAATTATATAAAGTATTATTCAATTAAATTTTTCTCAAACAAGAAAATAAATACCACAGAATTCAAATTAAAATTAATTTAATAACCACCAAAAACTGATCCAGGATTATTTCAGCTCAACCATTTGTCTCAAATTTAAGTGTTTAACTTTACCAGATTAATCAAATAATTGATGAACTAACAGAAATTTAAAATAATAATAATTTAATTATATTCTATAAAATCAAAGAATTAAGACAATGATAATTTAGAATATTATTAGACTAAATTAATATAAACAAAAACCTTTCAAAAAGCACAAAGTGGTGAGACGACTCGGCTATCTTAAGGGTCTAACCTACTAAGCTGAATGTAAGGCTGCAGCCTGCAGGTATTCATCAAAATTAATAAAGAAATTATCAAAACATTATTATTAAAAAAATCATAATTATACGTTTTATAATAAAGTTCTTTCCATCTTTAGCTTAAGAAAAGGCCAGAAAACTAAAATAAAGCCACAAGAAATGGCGACAGCATAATTCATAAGTGGAGATAAAAATTAGAAAAAAATATAAATTACCCCCCCCCCCCCCCCCCCTCTCTCTCTCTATATATATATCTATATATATCTATATCTATATATATATATATATCTATATGAAAAAAGTATATATCATTTTAAAAGATATAAAGTTGTGTCATTTTAAATAAGAGAAAAATATAGATAAAAAGGGAAAGAGTAGACAAACACAAATTATGTAATTTAAAAAAACAAACACTTTTTCTTAATATATATATATATATATATATATAAAACAAAGATCCGACGGTTAAAATACCCATGCAAAATCAGGTATCAATCAATGGGAAACTATTTGTAGAAATAGAAAATCTCACTAAAAAATGAAAAGCTTCCAAAATAATCTTCTAATTAACCGGCCTCCCCACAAATAGCAGAGCGACCACTGTGAGGGTCTTCCCGCATCCAAGCAGCAAACTAATTAAATAAGACCACGTCAATGCATTCAACCATGATATTAACTTCGCAATCTAATAAATTAATTGAAAAATAAGTTCACCAAAAACAACATGAAGTTCAAAGGATAAAAAATCTAAATAATACAGAATACATTAAATTCATAAATTCAGAAGCCGCCATACCACAAAATCCTAAGCTTAAAATGGCGTCAACAGTTATAAAACTAACGGACTCGACAATGACACGGAGAATCATCTGTTCAAATAGCCACTCTGAACTGAGAGATACATATAATCTGCAAGAGCTCATACCATCCATGAAATATACCTAAGCCTCACTATGATGGCACTGCAAAAAAAGTTCAAGGAAATCCCGTCAAAAACTCAGACAGCAAAAGCACAAAGCAACATATAGACAGTTCCCAAGAGAGGGAGAAAAAATATGGCAGTAGAAAGTTGAACCCATCTGGTACAGGGAAAACTTAAAACATAAAAATACGGAATCTATCAAAGCATGAATATTATGCAAGATTTTTTTTTCTGAAGTAAAGAAAGATAATAAAATTATTGATGGACACGAGAAAAAGTTTGAAGTTGCAACTGAGGATATAAATAGAATGGGAAAAAAAAAGCCACGGCAATCCAGTATCCACACAGATCTAATGTCTAGTCCTCAGAAGAAAAACAAAAAAGAAGTGAGTAAAAGCAAATTCAAGAAGCACAATTCTACAATTTCTGTATGAATTGGATTAAAAACTGCTGACTATTGCCAGTTAAGAAAAAAAAAATCTTTATAATTTTAAATTTTCAAAACCCCCAAAAGAAGTAGCATGAAACATGCATATATGATTAATTGGAAAATCCCAGTTTATCATGGATGAAACACAGCAATTCAACACTACCAAAAAGACATACATACACAATTGAGTGAAACTGGTGAAGGATCTAACTAAAGCATAATATTAAACAACCTCAAATAACCAGTATAAGAATTAAAATTAATGGATGAGGAGGAACATACTGTAGGTAGAGGTATCAATCTGCTCAGGAAGTTGCTTTATATCCACCTCAAACCTGGACTGAACCTGGAATACACAACAAACAAAATTAGTAATGCCAATTCACCCAGCATCGTTATTATGAATACCAATAGCAGCAAGAGAAAATTCCAACATGGAATTGTGGCAGAAGGCATTGCAGCAAATGGAGGACACATGATGGTCATGTCAAAATACCACTAAATATCCAAGACATTCATCCTATAAATAATAAAAATCTAGCTTATTTCCAGCTTGGCATGATGCTTCAGTTGCCATCACTCTAAAACAGGTATAGCAAGCAAGAAAAAGAAAAAAAATCCCTGGGCACGATACAGATGCTGGATATGCTAGGTATTAGGGACTTGAGGCTTGAGAATGTTGCTGGGATAAGGCTGGAAAGACTGAAAGAATGATGCAAGGTTAATGGGTAATGCACACTGGGTATTCTGCACAGCAGGTATTCATGGTGGATTCAGGGGTAGTTCATGGTTAAGAGAGTCAGCTGTTTGGGACTTTTAAGGCTTCTTGGTGTTAGGTGAGTTGGGTGATGGGTCATGAGAGGACTCTCTTATTTTCATGAAAACAGAGAGGATGAGACATGAAGCTGATAACTGAGACTAGAGAAGTCACCAGAGAACACAATTGCCAAAGACAGACGCACAGCATATGCAAGACAGAATGGTTCAATTCAATTAAATGGTTAAAGCTTGGTTCAGTTTCAAAACAATTTTTAGACAGAAACTCCAAAAAGGTACCCATCATCGCACGCCCATCAATAAACCCACAAAGCCTTAAATTGCAAGGCCTAAAAGGTAACCACCCTTCGCATCCTGGAAGATTTCCAAGGCGTCGTGGAATATGAAACAAATGTGATTGCAAGGCCTTTGGTGCCAAAAACTTCAAATAAATTGTGAGAAAAAAAATCAAGTTACATACATTGTTGAGAACATCAACATCAGTAGAGCATGAAACAAACGTAATTGCAAGGCCTTTGGTACCAAACCTTCCAGCTCGGCCAACCTGTTCAGAATTTCACCCAAAAAGACATGACAATTAGATGGCTCTGGACTAGAATATAGGGACAGGGACATATAGACTAGTTTTAACGATGAAATTAAACAGATAACATTAGCTAATCATACCCTGTGCAAGTATGTGTCTGCAGAATCAGGCATGTCATAGTTTATAACTATATTCACACGCTCAATGTCAATTCCCCTACCAACCAAATCGGTTGCAACAAGAATCCTTGTATGCCCCTCCTTAAAACTTTTGTATCGCTTTAACCTACAAAAGCCATTAATCAAAATCAGACACGATTTACCTGCACACATAAACATTTCATTTGCTACAAAATTTAGTATTAGTGAGACAAAAAGCAAGCAGAACACCCAATCAATCAATGCAGGGGAGAAAAAGGGCTACCATCAGTGAGCAACACAAACTGTAGCATAGTTGTTAGAACCACACAATTTGCAATTTAAATCGACACTATTCAGCAGGCCAATGATTTGTATCATGTGGTGAATCATAGGTGGCTTTGCATTATCACATGAATCAGCATAATTCTCATCACCAATTGATCCCATTATTCAAAGGGGACCCTAGAGGGATAAATTGCTTAATAAAAGGAATCATAGGCCCATTATGTTTTGCACCATTTTCTTGACTCTGTCTTACTCTGTTTTCATTTGAAGAAACAGAGAGGCCTACTGCGTGTTCACATTGCACACCAGTGCTCACGTAACAGACTAAGCACCTGACTCTGTCAGGTTATTCAGGTTCTTCACTTCCTCATTCTCTCCCCAACAACTAAATGTCATCTCTCCCCCCCTCATCAATTAAACACCTCTATATTTTGTCCTCCTCGTCATTCCTTTCAGTTGGAACTTCAAAAAATATTTGAAGACTATGGGGACACCATTGACAACGATCACCCCATTTTGTCGCCCAAATGGCCATATAAAGCCCCCTTCACCCTGGTGCTCCGCCAAGAACCGGAGGACGTGATCAGCAAACATTGAGGGAGCAGGCATTGAACTTGAAAAAGGCTTGTTTAAAACTGGGTGATGGTGGAATTCCTGAAGTAGTTGGAGATTTTGTAGTTGTTGGTGGAAAAGATTTCACATAAAGAAGGTGAAAGTCGCAGAAAGTTAATGGGTAGCACAGAAAGGTTAATAGTGAATTAATGATACATTAATGAGTTTTCCTTTTCCATTTTGTTCTTTGTCCGTGAATTAATGGTGATGTTGGTGAATTAATCGTGATGATAGTGCCTCCCCAGAGCTTGCCACATGGCAGCACAGCAATATTTTTTGGGTAGCACCATTTCCATGTAATGCCATGCAAGGTGCCATGTGGAATGCCCTTTTGCACGTGGCATGCCCGCATGTGCAAGACTGCCCCATTGTGGTAAAATGTTTTTTTTTTCTTTTTTGTAATTTTTTGAAGAAGTTTTTTTTTTAAATACCCCTATGGTTCTTTTCCCTCCACTGATATCACATACAAACCTTTCTTCCTGGGACATTCCAGAATGAATGCAAATAGATGGAAAGTTGCACTCCACTAGTAGTTTGTCCAGCTCAGCTGCTCTACTAACACTTTTCACAAAGATAACAACTTGATTGAAGTCCAGTGCATCAAGAAGATCATTCAACTTCCTGTTCTTCTCCTCCTCTTTCAATTTGATGTAGTGCTGCCATTTCAACAACCAATGTAAGCCATACAGCTCACAAATTATTTATGAAAAGATGAATTGAATAAAACAATGTAACTTGCAAAAGGCCCACCTGCACAAGACCGTGAAGGGTCAACTTCGCTTCGTCATCAACATAAATTTCCATTGGCTGAAAGGAACAATGTCACGGGAAATCATATTAGGAGCCTTCCTCAAGCTAATGGAATCCAGAATGAAATCAATGATGGATGCAGATCCCTTGAATCACAGTTCTTGTCCATCTATTTTGTCTCCTTGCAGATACTTTTTTTTTTGTCACGCTAAGCAAGTGACACTGACACTTGACACTCTAATAATACTGGCAGCAACATACCCTGAGTATTAACAACCCTCCCCCTCAAAAGTGAAAAATAGAGAATATCCTAATTTGTGAAAAGCCATATCAGATAGAGAGGCTATTAGAGACAAAACTAACTTCCAATGGGAAACAAAAGGGGAAAAGTATAGAATCAGAAGAGCTAGAGGCCTACAGCCACAGTCCGGGCTTTCCCAAAACATCCCCATCTAGATCTTCTAGCCCAAGCTACAGCCACCCAACCACACTCCACCATGCCAGGTATTTGTCTCCATAAAAACTGGCTGGAAAACAAAGGCACTATCTCTGAACCCCTATCATCAAAACTAAGTTTTGATGAAACCATGGCATTCTAAATATCTAAAATGCTCTCAGGGAATGCGGGCATTATGAAAAAAAGAGACTTCTAATACAAGTAGTACTGGCCATGGGACATTACATCTTGCATAAATTTCTTGCAGACTGGGCGAATTTCTTTGCTGAGTGTTGCAGAAAACATCATAACTTGCTTGTCGTGAGGAGTCATCTTGAAAATGTCTTGCACATCTTTCCTCATGTCTGCAGAAAACATAACGGGAACAATGAAAACCATATTGAAATCATAGAAAGTCCAAAGGTAAGATTCAAGTCATAATAATGACTGTTCAGAAATTAAACATACCCAGTGATTCCAGCATCTTATCACATTCATCTAAAATGAAATGCCTAACATTCTTCAAAGAAAGGTCCTTATCCCTAGCTAATGCTAGTATTCTTCCAGGTGTGCCAACAACAATATGTGGGCATTCATTTCTCAACAGATCCTTGTGAACTTTAATGTTGACGCCACCATAAAAAACAGCAACCTTGAGATCAGATAAGTAGGTGCTGAACCTCTCAAACTCATGGCATATCTACAGAAAGGCATTGCACAAACATCTTAAATCATAAGCTACTATAATACAAAGTCCCATAAGCTTTCATCTATTGAGCCCCAAATAAATACCTGGTATGCTAATTCCCTTGTATGACACAGAACAAGAGCAGAAACTTGGCCTGCAACAGGATCAATCTGCTGCAAAGTTGAGAGAACAAAGACAGCAGTTTTTCCCATTCCAGATTTAGCTTGACAAATTACATCCATTCCAAGGATTGCTTGAGGTATGCACTCATGTTGCACTAGTGATGAACCAAAGAAAATGGAGGTTGAAGGAACCGGTGGTAAGTAAAACAAACCTTTCTGACCCTTTACATTTGATTTGATATAGTTACCAAAGCATAAGAATTCTCCAAAACAAGATTAAAAGTATTACCTGTAAAAAAAATTTGAAAAAAGACACAAAGTTCAGTGAAACTGTGATTTTTATAAATAGCATCTTCATCAAACAAATATCATTGGAAGAAGGATAACTTGTCAGATATGTAATTTAAGCAATCTTGAAAACAGAAAGCAAATATATGGCACAGGACACATGAGGATACAAAATTTTTAAGAATTATCAGACATGACATGGTAATAGTCCAATATATACAATTAGTATAAAATTAATATAAGAACACAAATCTTAAATCAAAAGAGACTATCAATGTTTTAAAAGTTAACAGGACTCAGTGTAGGCATAATAAAATATTTTTTATCTAATTATCATGATATTTTCATCTGTATTGGTATAGAAGTTCAAAACATAAAAGTGAAAAATATAAAATGCAGCTAGGAGTGTATAAAGTATCCATGACATGCCCAACACGGATGCGTCTGCCACGGGTAACTACTATTTTGAAGTAGTTGTACTTCCTAGTATTATAACGAGGGTATATTAGCAAACCATTTTGAAAAATCCCCAAGCCCAATTTCTTTTGGGGTACTAGATCCTGTTAGAGCGTAGGTAAGACATCACTCTCGGATCCCCACTTGGGGGGAACAAAAAGGGAAGGGGAAGGGGAATGAGAATGAGAAAGGAACGTCCATTAAGGGGTGTTGATCTCCAAGCCCAACATTTATTAATAAACAATAAGACGGAAGTAAAGAAAAACATGTGTCAAACAATCTTATTGTAGACCTAAAAAAAGCTTTTGAAAATAATTCAAGCCATAATAATTAAACCCCTTGAGTTCCTAAATTATTACAGCAGCTACAACAACAATTACTACATATAAGGATGCAGATAATTTGCCTTCAGAAGGATGCTCAAATCCTGAGTCCACGATAGCCCGAAGAAGCTCCGGCTTCAGAAGAAAGTCTCGGAATCCTGAACTGTGAATCCCAACATAGCCCCTGCAAAAAAAAAAAAGGGAATATATACCATCAGAGGATAACAAAATATGACAAAAAATCCATTTTCATTCCACCCAACTTCTTCCAAGATCAAAACATCTGCCCATTTCCAAAAAAATTAATGTAAAACTATAGTGTTAAACATAGATCTTATATCACAAACAATTCAAAATTTCACATCATTCCCCCATAGTTTCCAAGTAATAATTCCTAGCTCTGCCATTTTCTCATATCATCAGAAAACAGTACAAGGTCTAGAAGCAAGAAACAACTTACTTCTTGGCAGCTTCACCGTTGACTTTAGTTCCGACGGAGTCAGGAGCCTTGTCTTCTTCCTCTTCGTAGTCAAGAAGCTCTTCCTCGTATCCTTCGTCCTTTGTTTCTCCCATAATCTGCGATTGACACGGTGTTAATTGAACCAGCGTTTCAAACAAATCATCAAAAACAAAGCTAGGGTTTATATATAAATACACACACATATATATATATATATAGAGAGAGAGAGAGAGAGTTCTAGGGTTTTTGAAGAGGAGGAGAATACCTGCTAGAAGAAGAATTCGAAGGAAGGTTACAGAGTGAGATATGGTAGGGTTAGGGTTCCGAAGAGTCTGCAAAGGAAATTTGTTAGCTGAAAAACAATTTTGGGGGAAAAGAAACTGAGAGAGTTGAACCTCCTCGACCAGAAAGGAAAAAGAGCGAGTGCGAGAGAGAGTGTGTGATATAGAAGAAAATTGTCTAGGGTACAAAATGTTGAAGGAGCCATTTTATAGGCACCAACCAACGGTTTAAAATTAATTGGTGTGACGTACTCATAGTATAAGCTTATATTATACGTTATGACATTTTCAGTTGTTTGGTGTGAGCATCATATAGTATAAGCTTATACAGCAGAACCCCTTAATACATCAAAATGATGTATAACTTAATCCGACCTAAGGAGGGTGGATTAGGCCTGATAAGGGGTTGATGTATTAATACTGATTACAAGTGCAATTTCCAAAAACTAATATATCATTTCAATATTAATATATTAAAATAATTTTTTTAAAGGGGAGGGATCATTTGACTCAAGAGTAAGACTTAAAAATCTTACTCTTCATCGCAGCCGTTGATTTCCGTTCATCTAACGCTTATAATTAATTGTTATAATTTATTAAATGATAACCATTAGATAAACGAAAATCAACGGCTGCGATGAGGAGTAAGACTTTTAAATCTTACTCTAGAGTCAAAATAACCCTCCCCTTTTTTAAAATATTGAAAGTTATTATCTTATACAATATCATACCAAACGCTGGATTGTATTAAAATTTAATCAGGTCTTATATTATCAAGTCTTATACTATCAAGCCTTATCATATACTATGCATCAAATATACCTTATATTTCGAGTAAAACATGTTTTCAGATAAAATATGTTTCAATTAATTAATTATATTATTAATTTGGCCACTTGAAATCAATATTATTAATTTCTTCAATTGGATTTAAATTAATACATAAATGGGTTTACATCTCTGCAGCTGATATACGTGCAGCAATCAAATACTTGTCATATATATATATGTGAATGCCTTAAATGTGGGGAATCATAACCATACAAAAGATGAAAGCATTAAATGTAGGGAATCATAACTATATACATATCGTCTATGAAGCACCGACACTTCAAAAATTCTGACGTGTCGTGTCTGACACTTCCCGACACTCCCCGACACTCTAACACGTGTTATAGAAATTCAAGAAAAAGTTCAAAGATTGTGTTGCGTTAAGTTTTTAGTTTCAACTATTAGATTCGTTGAATTTCGATTACCATTTTATTGAGTTTAATATAAATATTTGAGATATCTTATGTTTCTTTGCAAAATTGATAAATATTATAAGTTTAGTTTCATTTTTTTGTTAAATTATTGAATATTAAATATAATATACACTACATAAATTAAAAATATTATTTAATATCAAAACGTGTCCTAACGTGTCAAAATCTAACATTTTTTAAAATTAACGTGTCGGAGTGTCGTGTCGTATCGTGTCACGTGTCACGTGTCAGTATCGATGATACATAGCATATCGTTGTTGTACGTAAAGTGGCTGCAGAAATAATTTTACCATCTATTAAATAACACATATCAACAATTCACTTGAAAACAATCACGCTACCAACGGTGGCGGAGCCACGTATAGTGTGGGTATGGTATCAACCTGAGCTAAATTTTAACAAACTGTACTTATTATATATAATTATATAATTTTTTTTGGTAGAATATATAATTATATAATTAATTATAATTTAGTATGGGTTAAAATTGGAATTTGGCCCACGCTACAATTTGTAATTTGGCCTATCTAAAACTTAAAATATTTTTGGTGAAAGATTTGGATAAATTGAAATAGGTTATGTGTTCAATTTTCATTTGTATTAAAAAATATATACATATTTAGTAAAATTAAAAAATATTTAATAAAATTATAACTTTTTTTAGTGTTGTCTGCTCAGGTACTCTGTATTTAAATAATTTCAATATATTATACATGAATTAATTAAAATTAATAAAAATAAATACACATATAGGGTCTGTTTGGAACACTTGATAAAGAATATTGGATAGGATAACTTATCATATCCTACTTTTATCTCTTGTTTGGAGGGTCAATATGATACGATTATCTTATCCTATTGTCTTATTTTATCCTATCCAATACATGATTTCTTATCCTATGATGGGAGCTAGGTTAGGATTCAACATGATAGGATATCAATATTGGATACCCAATATATTCTCACGCTACCCAATATATCTCCATGCTACCCAATATATTTGTATTTACTGCATTATATTATATTATATTTTTCTCCTTTGTCCTTCTACATAATCTTATCAGATTGATAATCCGGTGCTCATCAAACACAAGACATGATATCGGCTTATCAGCTCCATATCATATCTGTCAAAACAATGGTGTCATATTATGAATATTTCTGTGTGTATATTCTTCCTCTACTGGGATAATTATATACATAAATGAGGACTCTAGGTCCATTACAAATTAGTTGTCAATAAGCTATGAATAAGAAAATGAAATAACATGTTATTATTTCTATTTAATACAAAACTCATATGATTATGTCAATCAACTGCAAATAAGAAAATTAATCTATTTAGTACAAATCTCCTATGATTATGTAATTGTGTAATCAATGATTAAAATTCCAACAACTGTACAACTCAGCAAATTTTATCTCATTTCAACACTCCCCCTCAAGTTGGTGCATAGATATCAATCATGCCCAATTTGTTAATTGCTTCTTCAAACACATTTCTTGATACAGCCTTTGTCAAGATGTCGGCTAACTGATCTTCAGATTTGATGTAGGGAAATTGAATAATTTTTTGATCTAGCTTTTCCTTGATAAAGTGTCTATCCACTTCTACATGCTTGGTTCTATCATGTTGAACTGGATTATGGGCAATTTCAATAGCAGCTTTATTATCACAATGTAACTTCATAGGCTGATTGTAGCAGATTCATAAGTCTTGTAGGATGCTTTTAATCCACAACAATTCACACACTCCATGTGCCATTCCTCTAAACTCTGATTCTGCACTCGATCTGGCCACAACTTTCTGCTTCTCACTCTTCCAAGTAACTAGATTGCCTTCAACAAAAGTAAAATATCCCGAAGTTGATTGTCTGGTAGTTTTATCTTCAGCCCAATCTGAAAATGTGTAGCCTTTGATTCCGGGACTATTATTTTTTTAGTAAAGCAGACCTTTCCCTGGACACCCTTTTTAAATACCTCAATATTCAATGCACAACAGCCATGTGATCCTCACTTGGATTGTGCATAAATCTGCTCACAACACTAACTGCGTAAGCAATGTCTGACCTAGTATGTGATAAATAAATTAGCCTCCTTACTAGCCTTTGATATCTTCCAACATCAGTCTGTACTTGATCAGGATAAAAACCCAAAACATGATTCATTTCAATTGGTGTTTTTGCTGGTTTACATGTTGTCATTCCTGTTTCTGCAAGTATATCTAAAATGTACTTTTTTGTGACAAAAAAATTCCCTGATTTGATCTAGCAATTTCAATTCCAATAAAGTACTTTAATGATCCTAGATCTTTCATTTCAGACTCATTTGCTAAATGTCTTTCCAATAACTCCATTTCAAATAAATCATCACCAGTCAAAACTATATCATCAACATACACTATTAACACTGTTACCTTTCCTCCATTATGTTTTATGAATAGGGTGTGGTCTGCATTACTTTGTTTGTATCCAAACTTCTTCATGACTAGAGAGAACCTGCCAAACCAAGCTCTAGGTGATTGCTTGAGGTCGTATAGTGCTTTTTTTAATCTACACACTTCATTTCCCTTCAAGTTGGCATGTTTGGCGCCTGATGGAATTTCCATATATACTTATTCTTCTAAGTCTCCATTTAAAAATGCATTCTTTACATCAAACTGCTTGAGTGGTCAGTCCCTGTTAGCTGCTATAGAAATCAGAATACGAATTGTGTTCAGTTTTGCTACTGGTGCAAATGTATCTTGGTAATCAACCCTGTATTTTTGTGTGTATCCCCTAGTAACTAATCTGGCTTTATATCTGTCAAGGTTGTCATCTGCTTTAAGCTTCACAGTAAACACCCATTTACATCTAATTGGTTTCTTCCCGGTTGGTAAAGGAATCAGGTCCTACGTTGAGTTTTTTTTGTAAGGCCTTCATTTCTACATTCATGGCTTCCTTCCAATTTGGATCATCCAAAGCATCCTGCACATTGTTAGGAACAAATATACTAGACAATTGATTAACAGATGCAATATATGATTCTGACAACCTATGATTGGACATGTAGTTACCGATAGGGTATTAGACCTTAGAGTTTGGATCTGGTTCATAAAGCTATTTTGGTACACCTTTATTTGGTCTTTGTGACACTCTAACAAGTAAGATGGGACCATTTATGCTAGTAATATAAGGTTCATTTGAAGAAATAGGAGTAAGATTAGTGTTTACCTCAGGTATGGATTCAGGAACATCCAGGGACGATGCCTCAGTTACAGGTGTTAAACGCGTAGCAAAATCATTCGTGGGAGGGGTATCATCTGGTCCAGGAGTGTGTTGAAGAGTTATAATTTCTTCTCCAGTAGTAGGTATCTCCCCCTGAGAAGAAGTAACAGAATCTCCCCCTGAATAATATGGTTCCAATTCTTGGAAAGACACGTCCATGGTCACATGCATTTTGTGGAGAACGGGATCATAACACCTGTAACCTTTTTGTACATTAGAGTAACCCACAAATACACATTTTTTAGCACAAGGATCCAATTTGTTTCATAATACCTTAGGGATATGGACATACACCGTGCACCCAAAAACACGAGGCTCAAGGTTGGGAATGTGAGGAATGGAGAAATAAGATTCCAGAGTCTGTTGTGGAGTTTTAAAGTGAAGGGTGTTGGATGGAGTACGGTTGATGAGGTAAGCAGCAGACACAACAACTTCACCTCAATATGTTTTAGGCAAATTCATACCAAAAAGGGAGGCACAAACCAGTTCTAGTAGTTGTCTATTTTTTCGTTCGGCTAGGCCGTTCTGTTGGGGTGAATAAGGGCAAGAGGTTTGGTGTCGGATCCCCTGTGTGCTCAAGAAATCAATAAAGCGGCCATCGAAATATTCCCTGCCATTATCAGATTGTAGAATTTGAACCTTAGACTGATATTGGGTTTGGACCATGCTGTAAAAATTTTTGAAGGCATCAAAGACATCACTTTTGTGTCTAAACAGTGACAACCAAGTCATCTGGGTACATTCATCAATAAAAGTCACATAATACTAAGCTTTTGAGAAAGAAGGCACCTTTGCAAGGCCCCAAACATCGGAATGAACAACTCAAAATGGAATAGAACTTTTATTAGTACTAGGAAAATAAAGAACTCTATGACTCTTGGCCAATTCACAAGTGCTGCATTTGAAATCAGCATTATTCAAATGGAAAAACAACCGAGAAAATGACTTTTTCAGATAACTTAACGAAAGGTGACCAAGTCTTCGATGCCAAAGCCAAATGGTAGCACGGGACTGTTCTGGACCGATTGTTGCACATGTAGTAGCCAAAGAAGGATGGCTAGGATCAGGGACCTCCAAGAAGTAAAGCTGGCCATGTCTAACACCATAACCAAGAGTAGTCATAGTGGGGATGTCCTGAAAAACACGGTGAGAGGGAGAAAAAGTTACTGAACAGTTAAGCTTTGAAGTTAATTGGCTCAGAGAAAGTAAGTTGTATTCAAGAGAAGGTACAACCAACACAGAGTCTAGAAATAAGCTATTAGAAAGGGTTAAGGATCCTTGACCAGTAATTTTTGAGGTACCCCCATTGGCAGTGGAAATAACGGATTGTGAAGAATTACAGAGATTAAACAACTGGGAAGAATCTTTAATCATATGATCAAAAGCACCTGTATCAATTATCCAAATATTATTCCTAGACAATGTATAGAAAGCAAGAGACTTACCCAAAATACCGGATTGAGTAAAATTGGCAGCAGGGACAGGAACATCTCTAGCGGAGACAATAGTCATGGCTTTGGCAGGTATTTTCTTTCGGGAACATTTATTGAAAAAATACGGGATTGAAGATTTAGAGGAGGTTTTGAGATTATTCATGGGAAAATGGAAATTCGAATTGGGTAACAGAAAAAAAAAATCGAGTCAGGCAAATTGAACAATACGATGTGGAAGGTTTAATGCAAATAGGTTCCTGGATTAGAAACGCTCTGATACCATGTCAAAACAATGGTGCCATATTATGAATATTTCTGTGTGTATATTCTTCCTCTACTGGGGTAATTATATACATAAATGAGGACTCCAGGTCCATTACAAATTAGCTGCCAAACAACTATGAATAAGGAAATGAAATAACCTATTACTAATTCTATTTAATACAAAACTCCTATGATTATGTCAATCAACTGCAAATAAGAAAATTAATCTATTTAATACAAATCTCCTATGATTATGTAATTGTGTAATCAATGATTAAAATTCCAACAACTGTACAACTCAGCAAATTTTATCTCATTTCAACAATATCCTATTCTTATCAACTCTATATCATATCCTACTCTTATCTTATCATGTCCACCAAACGAGCTTGCCCATTAGAACCAGACTCCGCCACTTACCAATAACATTAGAACGAAGTCAACTTGTTGCATAGTATCATGACAAACAAACATTTCCGTAATTCAAGAATGAGGGGGGGGACATGATACTAGCAGCAGGAGTCAAGATGTACGAAAACTAATAAATTGTATCCTTGTACCGAACAAATCTTTGGTGTTATTGATACACTAAATATTCAGTGCATCCTATCAATAAAAATATTACATGTTAACTAAAATTTTATATTCTCTGCCAAACTCTTTCTCTCTCCTCTAACATGTAATACTCTTATTGATAAGATACACTGAATCTAAGTGCAATAGATACATCTAAGATTTATTCCCTTGTACCATTCACACATGATTTCTCAATAACAAACATGATACAACTATTCATCCGAATTTATCTATATATTTTTTAGTAAAATTTTTTTTAAAAAAATACAATATCTTCAGCATAATTTATAGAGAATAGGGAAAATGAAATAAAATTATAAATAATGGAGGACAAAATATCAGCTAGGGTTTGAACGTTGAATCTTCGTGCATTGATTGGTTCTAAGCTCTTTTCTTTGATCAGTGTGCTTGTGTGTTCTGATGTGCCTAGTTTGATTTAAAAGGGGAAAAGTGAGAAATGGAGGAATTATAACATAAAAAAGAGCTTGTTTGGTATCTCCTTCTTTTAAACTAATAGTTACTTTTATGGGGTATTTTATAGAGGATAGATTTTTTTATATCCGTGAATCATGATTCTCAGAAATATGATGAGAAAATTAATTTTTCAAAAATAGTACCAAAAAGATGTATATTATATCAAAATATTATCTAAAATATTGGCTCAAGATTACAATTATATGTTTCGTTGATTGTCAAATATTATTAAGAATATGGGATGATTTTACAAAATTAACTTTACAATTAACATTCAGCCAAAAAAAAGTTTACAATCCATTATCGTCTAAAAATAATCCAGAAAACAATCGAGACTTCTGTTTTAGATACAACCAAAGAATCCAAACTAGACACCGTGGTGCTATGCCGAGAAAGGCCTTCACTTGTGTCTGCAATTGTTGGGAGTTTGCCCAAAAACTAGTAGCAAACATAGCAACATTTCTCTTCAATAAGGACTTTGTGGAAGGAGGAAGATTAAACCTCTTGGGGAAGTCAATATCTCTTTGCAACTGCAAATTATTCTCTGTACTACAAGAGAAGAACTCAGTCTCCGAAGAATCCAAGCCTCCCCCATTTCCATATCTCTAGCCCCTATGAAACCTATACAGAGCTGGATATGGCATCCTCGTCGCACGAATTTGAATCTGTTTTCATTGATCGAGACCTCTAATTGCTCTGGTGTGCTTTTCCCTTATCGTACAACCTATTTATATTTTTTCTTGTTTTCTATGATTTTGTTGATTTTTATGTGGAGATGAATAAAGGGGTAGAGAAGAGAGGGGTTAGAAATCGAAAAAGAAAATCAAAATCGAAACTTGATGGAAGGAAGCAAAGAAAGAATACTCGCAGAGGGTGGACGAGGATCGAATCAAATATTGAGACTAACAAATGAACCAGATAGAAGAGATAGAGAGAGAGAGAGGAGGGAGGGAGCTTTCATGTCGAAAAACACAAGGTATTTTGGTCTGAAAATATTTGAGAAATTTTTCCATCACCTTAGAATGGCTTTTTAGCATACAAATGGTTCACAAATCAAAATCATGGAAAAATTAGATTCGCGAATTTTTCGCCAGAAATCTTATACCAAACGTAGGTAAATAAGATTCTCAATATCAATTTTTTGGGAATCTAAAAAAAATCATCTACCAAATGCCCCCTTAAGATAAAGCTAAAAGAAAGAGTTTTAAAAATAAAGTTATAAGTTGTTTGATAGTTATATAAAATTTTTATTTTAAAAGTTAATTAAAAATGTTCATTTAAAAAAAAAAAGGCACCAAGAGAGGTAAAACCCACAAGGTGCATGTGGACATAAAAGGCAAAGAGAGGATGGACAGGAAGGTGAAAACCTTCAAAGCTAGCTTGGAGGGAATTTTTGCCAGACACCATGCTTGAGTCTATCCATATTCTCTTAGTTGCTATAAGTCTCAATTATGAGATTTCATTTTGGGAGTTGGATGTCAGGATATCTACATACAACAACCAAAAGGGTTTATAGCAAATGGGTAGGAACACATGGTATGCAAGTTGTGAAAGTCTATTTCATAGAATTAAGCAAGCATCCAGGTCTTGGAACATTAGTTTTGATCAGGTTATCAAAATTTTGATTTTGAGAGAAACTTGATGAATGATGTGTATTTGTATGTAAAGGATCCAACTTAACCAACTCTTTATGCTTAAGGAGCATATCATCTACATATAAATGCTTCAAACTCTTAATCACATGTTTGCTGTGTCTAGCAGCTCTGCTAGACAAAATGCAGTAAGTGCAGGTTTTGCTAAGAGTCTTGTTAAATCCAAAGGGAAACCCAAGGGTGGTAACAAGAACAAAATGACTTGGTTATCAGTTGTCAAGCCAGTTGCAATGAAGAAGCCGAAAGGCAAGTGCTTCAAGTGCAGGCTGAAGGGACATTTGATGAAAAATTGCCCAGAGGTGATAAAAAGAAAAAGGTAAGGGTAATTTAAAAGGCTTAATTAATGGATGAATCTATGATTCAGGAACCACTAACTATGTTTGTTGCTCTTAGCAGTGGTTCAAGCATAGAGAGCCTATTACCATTGGACAAAGATATTTTAAGCTTGAAGATAGGGAGCTTGTGTCTGCATTAGCAGTAGAAGAAGTTATTTTATCTTTTGATAATTTATGACTTTAGTTTTGAATGACTGTTTAATTATTCCGGATTTGAAGAGAAATTTTATTTTTGTTAGTTGTTTTGTGAAAACATGGTTTAATAGTACAATTTAATTCCTCAGTTTCAATAAGAAGTTCATCTTATTTTATTCCGGTATATTAAATTGTCTTTATTACTTGAGTTATATATCCCATTTAATTTATTATGTTGAATGGTAAGGATGATGAACAAGGATTTTCACCAAAGAAATAAAAGTTTCAAATGAAACATAACTTTGACCTTTGTGATTCAGTCACATTACCTCAAGTAGGAAACATGTTTTAGTTAAAAGAGGGACTGAAAGTTCAAGAATCTTTTAAACTAAAAGCTACATGTTAGTCCTATTTGGAAGGTAAAATGGCCAAGCAATCCTACAAGGGGCCAAAAAGATTTGCGCAACTATTCAATTGGAACTGGTACATACTAATGTATGTGGACCAATTAGCGTTCAAGCCAGAAGGGGTGATGAGTACTTAATTATATGAATGTTTACTCAGGATTTGGACAGATCAACCAAGTGCGCCATAAGTCTAAAGCTTTTGGAAATTTTCAAGAGGTTTAAGTCTGAGGCAGAAAAGCATGTAGGTGTTCAAATCAAAACACTTTGGTCTGACCAAAGTGTTTTGGCTACCTGTCTGGTAAGTTCAAGTCTTACCTGATTTAAGAGGGGAAAGTTTTTCGTAACTGTCAATTCTGAGAACGCGTTAGTTGAATGAAGTTGCAGTATGCAAAAGTCAAACATTTTAGACTTGGTGAAGATCATGTTCAGTTATTCATCTTTGCCAATGTTGTTCAAGGGAGATGCCTAAGAGAAGGAAATGTACCTTCTTAACTTGGTTCTGTCAAAGTTTGTTGTAAAGACACCTAAAGAATTATGGAAAGGGTGCAAGCCCAGATCAAACCATATTCGAATTTAGGGTGCTTCGGCACACGTCCTACAACAGCAGTCAAATAAGATGGAATTTTGTATGGAAGAGTGCATATCTTTTGGCTACTCTAAGAAAACTAGGGATGATTTCTTATTTAGTCTTAAGGACAAGATAATCTAAGTGAGGACTCACATGATTTTCTTAAATGA
This sequence comes from Gastrolobium bilobum, assembly GCF_033153095.1. Taxonomy (NCBI): domain Eukaryota; kingdom Viridiplantae; phylum Streptophyta; class Magnoliopsida; order Fabales; family Fabaceae; genus Gastrolobium; species Gastrolobium bilobum. The sequence continues at coordinate 156,746 of NW_026898693.1, forward strand.
GGAGTAGATGAGAAATTATAAGCTCTTAAGTAAGGTTATTCTTGATGAGATTTATCTCAGATCAAGAATTTCCAGAATCTCTAGAAGCTTCATCCACTGTTCCCTTGATTGTTCAAGAGGGGATAAATATATCTCTAGGTGAACAAACAAGAGAACCGTAATTGGAAATTCAACACGATAATATATAAGTGAAACTAGTAAAAATATTAGTATCACATGTGGAGGAACAATATCAAGAATAATTGGATCCTCAAGAAATTGAAGATCCACCATTTGACCCACTCTTTATTTTACCTATAAATACACAAGGTCTAGTGCAGTACATTCGTAGTGGGAGAGAACCCTGTTAACTCTCAAGTTGTCTCTTCTTGAGTGACATTGATCCTACTAGTTACGATAATGCACTAGAAGATGTTGTTGATCAAGTGTTGCTCAAGCTATGAACAATGAGATGAAATACTTGTATTTAAACTCTGTTCGGTCCTAGTAAAGACACCAAGAGGGGTAAAACCCACAAGGTGCATGTGGACATAAAAGGGAAAGAGAGGATGGACAGGAAGGTGAAAACCTTCAAAGCTAGCTTGGAGGCAATTTTTGTCAGACGCCATGCTTGAGTCTATCTGATTCTCTTAGTTGCTATAAGTCTCAATTATGAGATTTCATTTTGGGAGTTAGATGTCGGGATATCTACATACAACAACCAAAATGGTTTATAGCAAATGGGTAGGAACACGTGGTATGCAAGTTGTGAAAGTCTATTTCATAGAATTAAGCAAACATCCAGGTCTTGGAACATCAGTTTTGATCGGGTTATCAAATTTTTGTTTTTGAGAGAAACTTGATGAATGATGTGTATTTGTATGTAAAGGATCCAACGGAAGACAGTAGCTTTTCTGGTACTTTATGTAGATGATATGTTCCTTATTGGAAACAACGTGGAGGTAATATCAAGCATAAAGAGTTGGCTAAGTTAGTGTTTTGGTATGGAAGTACTGGGGAAGTCAATTATATTCTTGGTATAAAACTCTTATGAGACCAGAAGAATAAGTTGTTGGCATCACCTCAGGCTACTTACATTGACAAAAATCTTGCCAAAATTCAATATGAGAATTCTAAGAGAAGAATTATAAATTCTCAGATATGAAATTCATCTTCCTAAGGAGTAAACAAAAGACTCCTAAGAAGGAAGAATGCATGAGCAGGATATCTTATGCTTTGGCAAAGGTAGACTCATGCATATCATGTTGGACGTTAAACCAGACATCTGTCACGCAGTGGGAGTAGTGAGACAGTACTATTTTGAACCTAGAGGAATACTAGATTATTGTTAAGCATGTACTCAAGTATCTTTGGAGAACGAGAGATTATATGCTGGTATATTCTACTGGGAGTCTTGAAAAGCTGAGTTTTCACAAATTCAGTTATTTCAAGTGGATATTAACTCAAGAAATCAACCTCGAGCTATGAGTTTTTCACTAAACTCAGATAGCATTAGAGGTGGATCTTGTAGACCCAGTTACTAAGAGTTTGTCTGAACTTGTGTTCGAGAGGCATGTTGCTTCTTTGGGTCTTAGGAAGATCCCAGACTTGCATTAAGCAAATGAGAGTTTTTGATTTCATTGTGCTCTTGGAGTAAGACGATGAAACAATGAAATCATTTTCTGAATTTCATAAATAAGGTTTTATTTATTTATTTTGCGCACTATTTACAAACATCAAGGTCCGGATCAAATTGTGCAGTATATGATCACATGGATACGTTCATGGAGGACATGATCATAGGTTCTCACAATTGATGAATGGATTCACAACTGTTAAATAAAGTTGGACACTTTATTTAGGCTGCAATATTTTATGAAATGGTTTTGTCTGAATCATTATAAAATATTGGTGTGAATTAACATTCACATTGAAAGGATCAAGAAGAGATTTGATTAAGGTTGTTTTTCTGGCATAAGATATCAAATCTCCAGTTAACTATAGTTGTGTAATTGCTCTTAATCCTGAGTTTGTTATAAATAGGTAATCAAATAGTTTTCATTCTTTGATTTATCAACGGGTGAGGTTCGATCTATTGACGGCCAATAACTCGGTATTTTGGGAGTGAGATTATTTGATTATCGGTATTTATGAGATAAACAACATGAAATTTGTAGGATATATCCCCTTGATATGTTTCGGTACTTGGATATTAAAGACACTGGCCAGTGCATGTAATCCATTAGAGAAACTATCATAGTCAAGGGAATAAATAATTGATTGAGTTACAGAAAACTTGTCAATCAATTATAGACATTCTACAAAGGGGCGATGCATATTCATGTTATAAAGGTCATTAATCTTGGAGTTCACGTTCGGACTTTTAGTGGAGTAGCGCCGAATTAGATAATCTTTCAAAGATTATCAGGAGCCTTGATGAGTGACAAATGGTAGATCCCCAGGCTAGCTCGAGACAAGGGATGAGTTGTATAATCAGATGATGATGGCTTATGGGCTACATAGTCTTGGGTTTATGAACTCAAGTTTGTGTCCAAAAGAGCAAGTAGGAGATTGTTGGGTTTAGTATGCTCTTTTCACTTAAGCCCAATAACTTTAGTGAGAGTGAGCCCAAAGTCCAATTTTAACCAATGAAGCTTAGGGTTAGTTTTGGATTGGTCAGAGTATATAAACTCTCTTTTCTTCTAGTGCCTCTTAGAGGGTTACTAACATCAGCAACACAACCAAAGAGGCAGATATTCATCATCTGAACGGTTGCCCACACGACCCCCTGATCCCCTTGAGTCATAGCCTGGAAGATCGACCGTAGAGCGGAATTGCGACCGTTCGTGGTGCGTTGCTGCAAGATAGATCGTGAGGCTTGAGAAGGAGAACTAAAGGTGAGAAATCGTCACGCTCACTTCTTCACCCCAGGTAATCAAAGCGGTGTCTTCATTCCTCATCGCATCGGTACGATGCGCTTCCGCGTTTCTGATGATATACCTTCAAATAGATGAAAATATCCTCCATAGCATAATTTTATATATTTTTAAATTTCCTTTTTCTTTTAACACAGATTGGTATAACTCAACCTAGAACATAAGCTTTTGCTTACAATTCTATTTGATCTTGTGGGAATTTAAGGTTCGAATTTCATTCCAGAAAAACAATGTTACATTTGCTCGACGAATGCTGGGAATTGGTGTTGAGATTCATGAACAACCATTGTTACTTTGACCACCCTGTTACAATGATGTATATATAGATGGAAAACCCACACAGGGTGGATTTGCTGAAACCATGGTCATTGAGCGGAAGTAATAAAACTCAATTTTCATTAGTTGTTTCAAAATTAAAGTTCCCTGCTTTATCCAATTAAGTTGTTCTAATTAATACGTAGCTTGAAGCCTCAACTCTTCTATTCAATATTCTAATACACGTTTAATATAATGATAAAACATCATGATATTTTTTCTATTCTGAATGAATATCTTATTGATATCAGTAAACATATTGGGGTTATAGCCACATTTGATGCTAATATCTCTGCATGAACTGGCTCATCTGGCTCTGAAGCAAGCGAGTTGCATTAGATTTTGGATCCAATACATGAAACACATGTTTCTCTTCCTTAGCCTCCACAAGCTTCACCTCATTTACCCCTTTCTTCTGCATAAACTCTGCATACATGACTCCCCTTTCCTTCAAAAAGTCACTGCCAGCAACATAAACCTCAATAGCTGGGAATTTAGACCATACACTTTCAGACAAGTTTGCTTTCTCAAAATTACAACCAAAATAGTCACGGTTTGAGCCTTCAGGTATACTTAGCCTCCAAAACATGTCATTCATGGCTACATCTCCAGCACCCTCATCCCCCATCTCTTTCTCAGTCCTATTCTCACTCCCAAAGTAAGGATGTATAGGCATTAACCCTTTGATTTTCAAAGGACACCCATTATTCTGAATGGCCTTCAAAGCAACATGATGCACAATGTTACCTCCAGCACTGTCCCCAGAGAGAAAAACCCTTGATATGTCAGCTTTTTGAAGCAAGGGTTCAGAGGTTACTTGATCACCAAGCCATTGAAGTGAGGTGTAACAATCTTCATAAGCAATGGGAAGGCGATGCTCTGGAGCCAAACGGTAATCAACAGAAAGAACAATGGATTGGGATGTGACAGAGAAATCACCAAGGAAATGATGGTAGCCAAGCCATGTGGTGGAGCCAATGCAAAAGCCACCACCATGGAAATAAACCAAGAGGGGTAGCTTTTTCTCTGAGATGGTGTTGGGAGAATCAGGAATGAAGAGCCTACCAGTGATGGGTTTTGATGGGTCAATGATCACATCTTTGGACTTGTATCCATTGGATGATGAATCTAAAGAGGCTGGTGCAGTTTCAGGGTCAAAGCGTTTCACAATACCATCAGAATATACTTGAAGAAAGTCTGGTGCTTCTGCTATTAAAGACATTTTGCTTAGGATCAATGAAGCAGGTTAATTACAAAAGACAGAAAATGCTTCAAATGGTGATGTTCGTGATCTCTATCTAAAGTGGGGATTTTATACATAAGCTAGAAGAATTAAAATAATGTGTATATCTTGGTGTTTGCATTTGTGGTTGGCCAACATATATAGTAGATGTTGTTTGGTTGGTCATGTAAATTGCATTGTGCTATTAATTGTAAAAAGTTGAGTTTTCTTGGTTGTTGCTGATCAAAAAAAAGAAGGGAAAAAAGAAACTGCTTATGCTTAATAAAGGTGAAAAAATATCAGATACATTGCACGCGCCAGGTAGGGGTCGAACCTACGACTTTCTGCTTAGGAAACAGACGCTCTATCCACTGAGCTACAGGCGCTGGCTGTTAGGTTCTGAGGACAATATATATTCGATTCTCATTATGAACAAGGATTTGCACCAAAGAAAGTTTCCTTATACATAATTTGTTGCGGAGCAAAATACTACTGTTGGATGCACAAGGTATTATAAATTATTATACTCTTAGAAAAAATTTCGGTATTAAAAAAATATAATGTAATATGAAGGATGAAGTTGAAAATGATACAAATTAAAATTAAAATTTCTGTTTTATTTGAAAATTTTGTAAGCAGTAAAAATATTTGTAAAAAATTATAAATTATCCTGTTTATTTTATTTCTTTAGTTAGAAATTTAAAATAATAAATGAAATGTTTAATTTTTGAATTTTGAATTTTCTTTCGACATAGTTATAGAGTATTTATTTTCATTTTAATTATTTCTGTAATGAGCTTATATTTAATTTTTTGCATGATGTAAATTCATTATTTAAGGATATATGCATTTTTGGTACCTAGGAAAAAAATAAAAAATAATACTAATTGAATTTAAATTTAATTATATTTAATTTAAAATATGTAAAAATTACCAATTTTTGTTATTTATAAGATATTATGATATTTTATACTATCCCATGTGTCGCACAGATATTAACAAACACAGTAATTTTATTATAATACATTATCTCACAGTAACTGTTTTGATTGCAGTTACTAAAGTTACTCTCTCTCTCTCTTTCTTTCTTTTTAAAATTCAAGTCTGCTCAAGTTGTTATTTGTAGATGTTACTTTTATTTGTTCTTTTTGCTCAAGTTGTTATTTGTAGATGTTACTTTATTTTGTTCTTTTTGCTCAAGTTAATCATCAGTGATAATAATTTACTTCTTCACCTTCTTCTCATGTATAAAATGAAACTATTTGTTACAAGTTCTTATAAAAAATTTCAGTTGGTACTCACACTTCAAGTGAAAATTCTAGTATTTCACTACACAATTACTACGTATAGATAGATGTTGAGTTTATTCGTCATTTCCAACATTTTTGGATGATTTTTTTAATTACTACACTTTTTAACTATATTGTATTAATTCATATTTTGGATTTCCAAGTTATTTTAAGAGGAATCTTACCCAGAGATTAAGTGTTAGGAGTCCCACATTCATTGTGTAAGCAACTAGTGTGGGATTTATAAAGTCTTGGACGCTCTCACCCTTTGAGCTAGCTTTTAGAGTGGTGATCTCATGGGTCCCTATCATTTGGTGCTCTCGTTGAGAGTTGGACCGCGGAAAGGGCTACCTGATAGGTGGGTGAAGCCTCCCAAAAAGGAAAAGGGCTACCACCGGGTTAGAGTGAAAGTTGCCGTGGACGTCGGCTTTAAAGGAGGTGGTAATGTTAGGAGTCCCACATTGATTGTGTAGACAACTAGTGTGGGATTTATAAGACCTTTAACACTCCCACCTTTTGAGCTAGTTTTTAGGAGGGTGATCCTATAGGTCCCTATTATTAAGCCATGCTGAAAAAAGTTCTAAACAATGCTAGTCAAAATCATGACGTCCAAATTTTGAGTCATTCTTCTAGTACCTTTTGTCACTGTCAAATGTCAATGTTTCTGTACGTATACAAGCAAATTTCTTTTGTTGGTTCTTTTGTCACTTTACAATGCTTCGCGATTATCTTTCTTTGGTTTTTTTATTTTGTTTACCATAGCATCCATCTATTCATAATAATTACCGCAATGAATTACTAATATCTCCATTTAAAACATGTCTATCAATTAGAGTCTCTGATCAGAATACCTAGCAAATTTGCACGTAAGAAACCCAATATGTGTTGGGACAGGTCTCTGATTCGGGATCAATGACAAAAGTCTTTGCACTGTATGCCACAAAAGGCATTGATCTCATTCAAATAAGTGAGGACATGAGGACACCACTGGATAAGATTATTAATCTCTTACTTGCTTCTGGTTCTAAATTCTCCACCCAACGGATCATAATTATTATGTTTACAATATTTTATAAAAACAAAAAATTGATGATGATTCAAATAGATCAATGGGTCGGAAACTTAAGAATATAGAATACGTATAATTATAAAAGTATAGTGACCAACATTTAGCATTGACTTAGTGATAATTGACCGGCCCGATTTTAATATGATTGCTTGCATTTCTGGTAACTGTCCACAAGACCCGCAGCTTTTAGCTGTGCACTAAGATATGGGACACCCATTCATGCTGCCAAGGTATTATAAATTGTTTTTTTTGTTGCATCCATACAATTTAGGTATCCCAAGGAACTTGCCTGCACAATGAACATTGCAACCCAGACACAGTAAATGTTTTTCTCCATAAAATAACACCATGAATTAGTATGCATTACAAAATTCCAAATCACCTCTTTCCATCCCTTTCTAACTATTAGTTTCATATGAATATCTAGTTATCTACATCAAGCTCACCAATTGTTAACATATTAATACTAGCTACACGCCATTTTCAAGGGCTAACGCGAACTTAAACAGTTAATGAGTCCACGAACCCTGAACGAAATTTTAAGCATTAGAAAAAGAAAAGCAGAAAAATAACCAAAGCCACATCCACCTACCATCAGACACTGTTCCACAAAGGAGGCCATATTTCCATCCAAATTCATGTTGAGTAGGTTCTCAGGACAGAAGAAAAGGACGTTGTTGAACAGGAAATATGAAGAGATGGAAAGTCAGCACCGATCACGAGTTATTGCCATGATCTATTCGGCTGCTTACTCTAGAGCATAGAAACAGGAGAAGATAGAGAGTCAGCACCTATCCCGTGTCATTCCCATGGTCTATTTGGCTGCTTGCTCTGGCGCACTTATTTTCTTTCAATCCTCTACCAAAGCCTCATTATGCAGAGGAGGCAATGAGTATATGCTTACAGTTGAACTTCCACCTCTAATCTCTTTCAAGGTATGCAGTGCTGATGTAGTTAGTTTGATGAACGTGTTCTCCATATTTTGGATATCAGCAAGTTCTTTGGGAACCTGCTCCAGTGTCTCTTTATTTTCGTTAGCAGTCATGGAGCCACCCCCATCTTCCTCAAAATCCTCGCTAGTTGATAAGGATGGTCCTAGAGGCCCATTCTTGGGGAAAAGAATACTTAGCATCACCTCACACTCCTTTACAAGCTTGTTAAGTACATCAGTTTTAAAGAAGGGCTGGTTCAAGACATCTTGAATAAAAGGTAAGCGATGTAGTGCACCGGTTCGCTTATCATATTTCTTAATTATCTTCACTAGACCTGCACAAAAAATGGGAGATGAGGTAGAAGAAAAAGCAATCATTCTAAACATTCATTTTTAAAAAACCCTCCTAATCCAAGAAATTCTCTTTTAACTTTGATCCATGTTATAAAAGATTCGATTCAGTTTTATGTTGGCTGACAAAACATTCTACAGGTCATCAAGCCAATTGTAAGTGTAACTTATTGAGAAGAATAACTCAGTGATATATTGAATCAGAAGAGTATTTATAGAACTCGGTTTAAAAAAAGCTGAGTCTTTCAGAACAAAATACAATAGTAAATCACTTTTTGAATAAAAAGTTCAGTAGTTATCTGTATGGATTTCCAGAACATGTTACAAGAGAAACAGAGTATTCAAAAAAAAAAAAAGAATTAAGAAGCAACAGAAGTGGTAAACCAAAAACAAAAAAACACAATGGACTTGAAATCAATTATGCAAACAGTCCGTTCCATGGCTTGCCAACAGTTTCCAATAGGGTTATCCAAGAGTTAAGACTATAATCAATCTATGATTCCCTCATAAATTCATCTGGCTATACATCTTAATAAAATAAAATACCATTTGATATTTTGTCTTTGATTTAAACTATGACTATTTAATCCTTAAATATTCAAACTTGTTTCTCGTTGGCCCTTTCATTATCTGTGGTAGGGATTGACATGAAACAAGTTTAAATAGTTAAAGGACTAAATCATACACACACCTTAAATACGGATTGAATTGTGAGGTATACTTTCAAAGACCAAAATACCATTTTACTCCATCTTATACGAGTCAATATATGTTGATACTTAATACTATCCTTATCCTATAATGAAAATGGAGTCTGACAGTTAAAACTCATGCACAGGTTCATAGAAATACCTGTGTAGTTAAGTGAACTATAGTTCTCTAACAAAACCATCTCTCCATGAAAATCTACTATTTCCCTCCCTACTGACATCAACTCTACATTTGAATCCTTGGCCCACGCAACTCTGTCTTGCAATTCCTGCAATCACAAACATAAATAATCTATCTTAGGTCAAATGGAAAATACTTGATCCACATATCCAGGAGTCACATCTCACATCAGCTGGGGTCACAAAATCAAAGCGTGTGCATAAATTACATACAGATATGAGGTGATGTATATGTAAGTGTCTGTAACTAACATTACTCCTTAAAAATATGTGCCAACTAAAGCTTAGAGCATTTTCCTTCCATCGTAAAAACATATGGTACAAAGAATTAAAGGCAAAACGAAATATAAATTTCTTAACAAAATGAAACTTAAGACATGCTCAACTAAATGTATACCTTTATGTTCACATGCTAAAATCTAAAGTATAACTCATATCCTCCAAGAATAACCATATGCTGAACAACAAAGAAATTCTAAATCATCAAGTATAATGACCCATGTTTAATTTCATTAGTCTTCGAATGTTAATTCATATTATATTATATCAAAATTCAATTTTTAAATCATTCATTATTCAAATTCTAAAAACTAAAATACCATTTTACAGGGGATTTTTTTTTTTTTCAAAGGGATAGAATAGATGATATAACGTGAGACGTGAGTTTACCTTCCATTTGATGATATATTCTTCTTCATTCTCAACAAAGAAAGCATTGAACTTATCAATCTCGAGCTCCAAGAGCTTGAGGAAATCGTTGACCTCTTTGGTGACCTCGCCTTCGGCTTCGGCATCATCCAAACGGCGCCGTTTGCTTGAGGGGTCTTTCGGTTTCGGGGTTATGAGCTTCAACTGTTTTTTCAAATCTTTGTAAGACAGAAACTTGTCGCGCCAATCGGGCAGGGTTTGCTCGATCTGATTGCTCAGAATCTTCCAGAACTTCATCGTCTCAATTCTCCGACCAACAACAACGTTTGGATTTGGAGATCGTTACGTTCCTGCGATGGATAAATGAACGAATGAACGGCGATGATGGAGATAGATTATGATGCTGTTTGTTATGTTTTGCGGTTTCGGAAATTGGATTAGTGCGCAGCGAAAAGTGGGAGAGAAGCGGAACTGGAAGCGCGGATTAATAACTAAATAAAGGGTGTTTGGGTTCCGGATTTAGAATATTCCTGCGCAGGGAATGTGGAATTTTGGAATATACTTTCATGTTCCGACATCCCATTTTTATAGGTTTCATCTACGCCGTCCATTGTATTAGTTCTACCTTGTTATGTGTGTAGCAAAATCGGTACAACGCATGTACCCAAAATCAAAATAAAAAATTAATATCCACCGAGTTTTCACTTGTTTCATATAACGTGCTTAGAGTTGACTCCAAATGGTTAGATTCCTTGTGCTATATCATAATTGCATTTATATATTATTCATTGATATAACCAATAGCTTTGAACATATTGATAGTCTTAACTACAACAAATTAATATTTATTTCAAATACATGTAAAATGAAGAAATTAATGGGATCGTCGCACTTGCGATATTTTGAACAGATAAAATAGAAGAAAATACTTAAATCACGATGTTAAAATTAGCAATGCCTTTAACAAATAATTTTTTTTGCTTTGTTTCTAATAGACACGTACAGGACAATATAATTATAGTGTAAAATCTTATACATATGACGTACAAGACGAGGGACATGAAATGTTTCACGGTGATAAAGGTGGATCCAGAGAAACTGTATGATAGGATGAGCTGGTAATTTCTCGGGCGAATCTTGGGAAGAGCGTCAGATTCCAGAGAAACTCCGTGGAGTTATTATGGTAGCAGAGCTTCTACCGAAACCAACAAACTATGGAATGGAAAAAAATGGAGGAGTTCCTTCCATCTAGGGGAGTTCGACAAGGTGATCCTTTGTCCCTATATTTGTTCCTCATCGACACGTAAGAATTAATGCACATCATAGAAACAGCAGAGGCAAGGGGCTTATGGGAACCAATATGAGTAGGTCAATCAGGTCCAAAGCTTTCCCATTTGATGTTTGCTGACAACTAATGTTGTTTGCAAAAGCCTCCATGGATTAATTGAGCAACATCCATAAATGTATGTCTTTCTTTTAGGAGATATCTGGTCATAATATTAGTGGCCAGAAAACTAGCATTTTCTTCTCAAAGAACACGCTTGAGAACATAGCCAATGCAATTACTGAATCTAGCGGATTCAAGCGAGTTAGGAATGTAGGTAGATATCTTGGGGAGTGGAAGCAGCATGGGAGGGTAACAAGAAGTTCATACAGTCATGTTGTGGATCGTGTGCATGAGCGTCTTTATAATTGGCAAGCCAAGTCCTCTCACAGGCAGGTAGAGTCACTCTGTCTCAATCGGTTCTTTCTTCAATCCAATACTTTCAAATGCAGAATGGAAGAATTCCCACGATAATTTGTCAAGAGCTAGAAAAAATTCAAAGAGGCTTCATTTGGGGGGAGGTGGATAACCAGCGCAAACAACATCTTGTTAATTGGGAGACTATTACCAGCCTAAAGTCTATAGGGGGCCTAGGAATAAAAAATCTTGAGGTAATGAATAAGGCATTTTTGACAAAGATCGACTGGGCAATAGTTGATAACCCCCAACTGTTAGGGGTTCGCTTTCTTTCTGCTAAATGTTGATTCCAAGCGATAAGTCACAACCCATTTGTAGCCAAGGCTGAGGACTTAAGATTGTGAGTGAGCATGTGTCATGTTTGGAATAAGCTGCAAAACCATCTTTCTTGGGAGTTAGGGGATGGAAGCAAGGTTGAGTTTTAGCGTGATATATGAGGACCTTTTGACTCCAAGCTCAGTCAATTAACCTTTAACCTTGTCCCTAAACAAAAGACCAACAAGAAAGTTATGGAGTATGTCAAAGAGAACGGGGATTGGGACACAGATAACTTATCCAAGTGGCTTTCAAAAAATATAATCCAAATTATTCTCAGTTTCCTCCTTCCCTATCCGTCAGATGGAGCTGACAAAAGGAAGTGGAAATTGATTAGTTCATAGAGATTACAGTAAAAGCCTTATATGCAACTTTGAAATCAGATTCTCCTATAAGTGAGTTTGAGCCCTCACTGACTGCCCACTAGAGTGTGGAGTGCTTGTTGGAGCTAATATGACACGCGCTGCCCATCTTGTTTGGATAACAACGAATCCACAATTCATGTAGCTAGGGATTACCCACAAGTTAGATGCATCTGGGACGCTCTATTGCAAAATGAAATTTAAGAGTGGTTCTATCAGGTTAATGGTGTGTCATGGCTACGTTGCAATTTTGTCCAACATGCAGAGCTATTGGCATGATGTTCCTTGGCAGACCGTATTTATGGTGACCAATTTGAGAATTTGGCATATTTGAAACCAAAAGATATACCACAATAGATGATGGGACGGAAATTCATTCCCACCTGAGCTTATATTATTGATAAAAACGCATTCGTTCCATTACCTCGCGTCCATTTTTGCTGTTAAAAGACGTTTCCAGATCATGAGAACGAAAGTACCAGAAAGGGAACAGATGTTGACATAACCACTGATAAAGGAAGGAAAAGGGGGAACAAATTGACTTATTTCTACACCTGCTCCACTAACTTCTCCTCTGACCATTTTGCAAGAAAAGCCTGAAAAGAAGCTCCTAAAAGCAGAGGGAGAATGCAGCAATCAAGCAACAGGAAGCGTGTACAGCAGAGAAGGAAGAGTGTTCATTAGTCTAAAGAAAGAAAAAACATGTGGGTTTCAGAATAAAAAGGCAAAATTCAACTCTAAGTTGTCTATTCGAACAACTTGCCTCATCTGTGAGAGCAACAGTCCACCGCCTCTGCAAGCCAACACGGGACAGCTGATGAAGAATCACAAGATTTCCATCTCCTTCCTCAGCCTACAAATAGAAGAGCCCCAGACGAAAAGAAAGGCGGATTCCTTAAGAAGCGACCATAGATTTTATAGTTTAAGTTTCAGTTTTGTAACTTGTATAGTTCTAACAATAGCTAAGTGACAATATCCTTCTCCCCAATCTCTTTCAATATTTGAGACTCTTCACGGGCAACTTTCCATACTTCTCCATTTTGTTTCATATTATTGTAAAAACTTGTGGTTATTAATATACGTCTATTATTTGTTTTTTCTTCCATTCGTTCTCTTCACTCTGAATCTCGAGTCTATGGAATTTCAGATCGACATAACTATGTTTGTGTTTTCAGCCATGGGCTAAGTTATTTTGGAATGGAAAAACTATGAAGTTCTTAAAGAACTATGTTCAAAACTCTTGCACTGAACCTTTTGTATTTATATGATTCAAGTAATTTTAATTCTTTGGGTATCAATGAAAATTGAACGCAAACTGAGAAAGGAACTCCCTTAAGGGAGGGATTTCAGACAACTTAATCATAGGAGGAAGGTAAGATTATGGAAGCAATCTTACTGGTTGCCTTAGGAATAAGGAACCACCTTGTTCCCTGAAGGTTCTTTACTTAGTAACTGTTGGAGTCAAGGGTGTCATAGGAATATGAAAACTTGTGAGCCATTTAGTCCATGAGATAAGGAATCAGAGTTGGCAGTGAAAAGACCTGAACAAATTTAGAAGGGTTAAGTCTTGAGTTGAGAACATAACTATTTAAGAATGAAACAGTGGATTCGTTCCTTGTGTTAAAATCTATTTTTTCTTAATCATTTCACCTTGTTGTCTCTTAATTATTATTAACTTTAAATTCTGCATTTAATATTCTGTTATCACAACACCAAACCTCCCATGATTTTGTCGTTCCTCTTAAAATCAAGAAGGATTTAATATATAACGACGCGAGGAGTTGTTTAGAGTCAATCTGAACCTACTATCTTAAGGGAACGTCCTTAAGATACTAGGGAACGAAAAGCCAAATAGTTCAAAATTGTTCTTTTATTCATTTCAAATTCTTTTAGATTAGTTCAAAATATTATTTAAAGTTACTATCCTCGTGGGAATGATAATTTGGGCACTAATAATCTCACTTATTACTTGATGCATGCACTTGCACGACTGGGTCAATATCTTGAGAACGAATGTGTTTTTTCTTGATAGACTAAGTAAGGGAAAGTCCTTCAAAGCACCTAGCACCCAACAATAGAGAAATTAGTATTTGAGTATAAGTTCAAATGTTGTGTAACATCATTAAAGAGATCCATAAGGCTATTACTTTAAAGCAAAACCAGTTACCCCCCCCCCCCCCCTCGTATATAGAGGCATATATTAAGTGACATCCTCCTAAACATGGACCCATTAAAATTAATACAGATGGAGCGTCAAGAGGTAACCCAAGTCCTGCAGCTTGTGGAGGGGTGATTAAGGACAATGGTGGTAGATGCTTGGTTGGGTTCGCAAACAGAGTGGGTATTTGCTCGGCTCTAACAACTGAGTTATGGGGCATCTTGACTGGATTGGAATTGGCTTAATATAGATGTTGGAGAAATATGATCTTGGAAAATGACTATGCTAATATTGTCACTATGCTCACTAGGAAGTGTGATGCTGCTCATGAGTCTAATATGGTGACTTGAATATGAGCATAGTTAACTAGAAGCTGGGAAATGTCCTTGGTTCACATCTATAAGGAGGTGGACTGCTGCGCGGATTAGCTATCAAATCTGCCTCTCGATCACTCAGACATGGTTGATAGGTGTTGCTTCCCCCTTCGGGATAGTATTTTGATTCAAGCTGATTTAGCTCAGGTGTCTAGAACTCGTCGTATTATAGCTTGTTAATTTCATTTTGGGGGATTCCCTTTTTTTCTACCAAAAAAAAAATTAAATGAATAAATAAAGACAAATACTTATATTCATAGTTTTTTTAAGCAATATTATTACTAAGTATATGTGTATTTTAAAAAAAAATAGTAGACATTGTTATTTACCTTATGTTTTGGATCGGCCTTCACGACCCAACTATTGGATCGATTTGCAAAGGTTCATCAAGGGATCACTCTTATGCCTCCCTGTAAAGATCACAAAGACCTCATCATATAGGATATCTCTCTCTTGCACAACTCACCATCATACACACACAATGATGAAGTAACTCCCCACTGCGCTAATGAGGAATTGACTAACGGTTAGGCTGACCTCTCTCTCATCATTAGGGAATATTTTCCACCTATATAAGTACTTATTCTCCTATCAAAGTGGCATGTGAAAACTTATATTTTCATGAGCTGTTATTTTGTCGTATTTAGAGCTATTGTAGCCATTACACACTCCCCTTGCTCATCTTCATTTGAGATTGCACTTAGAGTGACTCTCTAAGAGCTTTGATCCATGTCACTACCTCTTTGAGCATCTATATATCAAAATACTCCACCCCTTGAGGGATACATGCCTAATTCATACTATATTACAACTCACCTTTCTTAAGTTGTGTTCTTTTCTGGGATTCAAACTTCTGTTGCAGGAGAAGTTTTGATTTTCCTACTGATAGAACAAAAAGTGAGCCTTAAGTTTTTTTTTAAGTGAAGCACAGATTTCGATGTGAGACAAACAGGAGAAGACTCTTATCCTACAATAGGAGAAGTGTTTTTCCCTTCTTTTATATATATAAAAAATGACAGATAACTTTGTCGTAAAAATAATAATAGATTAAAAATAAAATATATTAAATATTGTATGTGAGGTAAGCACAAATAAATTATTTTATTATTTGAAATAAAATACTTGAAATAAGATAAGCCCTCCCGATGTGACATTTAAACGATATTTGTTAGAAATCAGTTAATAATGTATAATACTTTTATATCTTATCTGTATATGAAATATGAATAAAATTTAATAAAATTGTAATTTCAAAAGTATTTATTCTAGACCCTTATATCAAGTCTTACATCTAGCCAAGTTCCTTGGGCCACACTCACTCTATCCATAATCACTGAAGAAGATCCCATTAAATTAAGGGATGATCAGGCGGGTTCTGGAGGAATGTGGCAGGGGACCATCACCAATTGGCAAAGGCTACGCCACCATATCAAATGGGTCTGACACCATATCTCAACCCAAAACCTTAAGATATTGAGTACATGGATCTTCCCACTTATATGGACTTCAATTCGCATATTACCAACTAATGTGAGACTTCATCACACTTGAAACTTCTAACAATCTCCTCCTCAAGTGTGAAACCCCACATTGATATGCTCCTCATAGTACTCTAGGCTCAAGTACTTAACCCACCTCTAGTCAAACACCTAACTAGCCCGAGCCCGAGCCCAACCTGACTCTGATACCACTGTCAGGCGAGTCCAAGAGGAGCCCGTGGAGGGAGACCACCACCAATAGACCAAGCTACACCAACCATAGCAAGTGGATCCGATACCATGTCACAATTTTAGGTTGTGAAACTGTCAAGAGGGTTCCGGAAGAGCTCATAACGGGGGGTTCACCACCAATGAGCTAAGGTTAAACCACCATATTAAGTGGGTTCGATACCACACTTAACCCAAAACCTTAAGGCATTGGGTTCATGGCTCCTCCCACTTAATGCACTTCACTTAACCACCAATGTGAGACTATCACACTTGAATATCCAACGAGGATAAGAATAATGGTCTCCCTAATTCCACTATAATTATAGGATCTCTCTCATATGTATATCATCTTTTGTAAAATGTTTCTAGTGTTATAGACATATTGATTTCCCGGTACATCCTTTACCAAATATGGTAAAAAGTAATATAGTTACAGTCTCCCTATGTTTATGATTATTTTCTTCCATATCCTTACTCCTAGTGTATTGAAAATGGAAATGGATCCTCTCATGTTAATTTTTTTTTGACATGATCATGTGGAAAAATCACAATCATATAAAGGTGAATCAATGATTATGAGTTTGTAACTACCTATTTTAATATTTGTTTTCTCTCTTCTTTTATTATGATTGATCCACCTTTGTATGGTTATAATTCTCACATGACTATGTCATATTTTTTTAAGATGAGAGGATCCACTCCACTTGAAAATATGCTCCACCTTTTACCTCTATTTTCCTTTTGAGTTTCCAGGTATTCATCAGCCGATAGCCAAAGACTAATCCTTTCAAAGCATAGAGATTATTGAAGTGAGTATTGCCTTTACCAACAAAACTTTTTCAAGAATCGAACCCCTATCAGTATGCTTAAGGGACTCATCCATCTACCAACTTTGTCAAGCTTTGTTAGTATTTTTTATATTTAAAGTGGCCAGCAATGATTTAGGTCAAGTACTCAATTTTGCATAAAAAATGCATCTTTTTAACTTTTCATTATGAAGTGTTTTGAAGAGATTAATTGATAGTCACAAGTTATTCATGTTTATTCCTGTGTTCTAATATCTTAAAGCAATTAATGTTTTATTTATTACCATTGAAATTATGGTAGATATGAGAAGCCGTGTCTGGCCTTTTATTTTTGGAAAAAATTCACCAATGCCCATGTGGTTTTTGCTTCAGAATCATCTATGCCCCTGTGATTTTTTTTATCACATATGTCCTTGTGCTTTGTAAAAATAAAAAATCACATGAGCATATGTGATAAAAAGAAAAGACTACATGGATATAGGGCTGTGCATGGGGCAGGTCGGGGCAGGTTTTTGTGTTGACTCGACTCGACTTGGTTTTATAGGTCAGGTATTTTGACCTGACCCACTTTAATTTAATCCAAGTCAGGTCTGACTTGCTTTGGATTTTTTTAAACTAGTTCTGAACTAGTTCAGATCTGACCTGACTTGGTTTTTAAAATAAGTCTGACTTGGTTTCAAAATTGGGTCAGATCTGACCTGACCCACTTTTGACTTGGTTTCAAAACTTGTTTTTAATTTGATTTTTTTATAATTATTGATTTAATTTTTAAATTCATGTAATTTAATTATTTATTTGTTTTAAAATATATAAATTATATAATAAATTTGATATTTGTTGAATAAATAAAAGAATGTAATTTTTAAATCCAAATACTATATTTTATCAAAATAATTCAGTTTACGATAATATCCGAAAACTAAAAATTTAAAAAAATTCAGTTTCCTGAGAATCCTGAAAAATATCTCCTACCAAACGGCCCCTGACACAAAATCCTGAAAAATACGATAAAATCTTTGCATTCTGCAAAATATATATTGCAATAGACATAAAATAAAATTAATAATTAAACGTTAAATAGAGATTAAAACACAAATAAAAAATATTCTTAAAAACTTAGCAAACCAGTTCAATGACAAGAATTTGAAGTTTAGAACAATCCTCTAGCAATTCTACAACCTCAAGCCAATACATAAGATAATAGAAATTTTCAAGAATTAAAACACAATGTTTGATACAGGGGTTCATATCCTCCTCATTAAACATATTCATATCTTCAACATCTATCAGATAATCCAGAGCACCATTCCCCTACAAGAGCTGCAATAAGACATGAGAAAAAGTCCACCAGTGCTTTGGCTTAAAAGGAACCTTTCAGCACCAGCCAATGTGATTGTTCCCCATGAAACAACCTGAACAAGACATGTAAAACACAAATCTATCAGCCAATGTGTAGTTTATCATTTAAGTAAATGAAAGAAATAGGTAGATGAAGATGCTTATTATGAGTGTCTACTCCAACTACATCATTAAACATATGTACATTGATTAGCCATCAACAATTGATGTTTTATGCTGATTTTGCTTACCACTTTGGAGATACATCAATAAAATAATTTCCACTTTGTAAGAGAGAGTGTAGTAGCTTCTTTAGTGACTCAACTATGCCAGCAAAAGATGGACGTTGATCAAGGTCACTACCAGGTAAATCAAAGCATGCATCAGAAATAAAGTGATGCTTAAAAACATAGAAAAGGCAGTAGTTAGCAAAGCAAAATAACACACGAATTATGCTGATTTTGCTGAAATTGGCTATAAGCCTATAAATATAAGTAATCCCCTATGACCTCAATTACCATGTTTTGTTATAATCCATCAATAGCAACAGAGGTTGAACAATCCACATTTTGTTGGGATAGGGAAAGCATCTTCGTCCCTACAAAAGAAAAAAACCATCTAATTAGTTATAAAATCAAAGTATAATAAGTAATAACTATCAATTAATCTTATTACATTACCATGTTCAACTTTTTGAAGCTCCTCCTCTAAGCCATCAGTTGAACGCATTTCGAAGGGAGTTCCTTTCAGCCAATCCTGCGTGCAAATAAGGGACTCCACTGTTTGAGGTGTTAAGCAACTACGATAAGGATCAAGCACCCTTCCTCCAGTACTAAATGCGGACTCAGAGGCTACAGTTGAGACAGGTATAGCCAACACCTCTCTAGCAATATTTGCTATGATTGGGAATCGACTTGACTGTACCTTCCACCAAGTCAAAATATCAAAATTTGGAGAGGGATTCTCCAAAGCTTCCTCTAAATACACGTCCAACTCAGATTTACCATTTGACTTTCTCATTTTTCTTTTCCGAAACAGCACACCGTATATATCATCATCATCATCATCATCATCAAGTTGTGCTCCTTGTGAATTTCTTTGAGACCCTTCTTCTCCATCATTATATGCCAGAAAAAGTAAATTCAAAGAAGAATCTAACTTTTTTTTCAAGTTAGCCAGCTCACCACAATCAAAATGTCGATCATCATCACTCAACAAAGTTAAAATATCCATTTTGCACCTCGGATCTAACACAACTGCAATTAATAACAACATATTCCAATCATTCGCATTTCCCCAATACTTATCATACTTCAGCTTCATCTTCTTAGCCATCGAACTTATACTTTCATTATTATGCTCACACATTTGGCGAATCTTTTTTCCAATTTTAAACACCTCTATCATGTATATATTACTGGTAGCATAAGATGTGCCAGAAATACGCAAAGTGACTTCGTAGAAGATCTTCAAAAATGGTAAGATTGTACGAGCATAGTTCCAATCTTCAATTTTAGGCACTCATTTTCCTCTTTGTAACTCAAAAACATACTTTTTATCCTCCAACTCAAGTAGTTCAAATGCCTTTTGGTGCTTCAATGCCGACTCTAGCATTAAGTATGTTGAATTCCACCTAGTCTCAACATCTAGAGAAACCAAACAATTAGATTCAATCTTTTGCTTTTCAATGCATACCTTGAATTTAGCTAGTCTGGCCGAAGAAGATTTTATATATTTAACTGCAGCTCGAATTCTCAAGATGGAATCATCAACCTCTTTTAATCCATCCTTCACGATCAAGTTTAGAATATGTGCACAACAACGCATGTGCATATAATCGCCATTCAGAATCAAAGTGTCATTTAACCTCAATCCCCTCTTTAGGTATTCAATCCCTGTATCATTTGAGGAAGCATTATCAACTGTTAGGCTAAAAACATGATCCAATCCCCATTCATTTAAGCATGACACAACCATCTTTGCCATGGTTTCTCCTGAATGATTATGAACTTTACAAAAATTCAAGATCTTCTTATGTAATGTCCAATTTTGATCAATGAAATGGGCAGTTAGACACATGTAGGACAAATTCTGACAAGAACCATGTGTCAGTGGTGAGGCAAACTCTTCCACAATGCTTCACAAGAAACTTTTGTAAGTTCGTTCTTTCCATATCCCATAGTAGCAAAATGTCACGTGCTATTGTAGTGCGTGAGGGGACATTAAATTTTGGCTGCAAAGAAAATACAAACTCGCGGAAGGCTTCATGCTCAACAAATCGAAAAGGAAGCTCAGTAGCAATGATCATTTTTACAAGTTGTTTCCTGCAAAACTCTTGATCAAATCTTGCGCACAAAGGAGAAGAACTAACATGTCCTTCAGCAGCTGAGGACGAATCTAATTTCCTTTTCTTTCCAGGTTTATTTGGATTGTCATTGCACCGATTCAAATGATTTTTCAATGAAGTTGTCCCATAACTAGCATTGAGTAAGTTAGCACAATATTTGCATTCAGCTTGCTTGTTTGGATGCATTGTGAAATAGTTCCAAACTTTTGATCTATTTTTGCGAGATGAGACATTTTCATCGTTAGATGCATCAGGTAGAGTAGAAACATGATGCTCTGACGTCTCACTTCCTGGAAAGTCATCATCCATCTGTTGGAAAGCAAAAAAAAATAAAAAATATTCAATGTACAATTGTTTCAAGCATTTCATCAAATAACGCAAGTACAATGCACCTACCAAAAAGTGGCCATTTAACTACATTCACCTAAGATGTTAAATGGTAAAGGTGGCCATCGATTTTTTTTGAGGACTGTAAATGAGGATTACCCAGTTCGGTGAAGTGAATTGAGACTATTCTCGGAGTTTTAAGTTTTCTTAGTTCGTGCTGCCTTCTGCTGGAATTGTTTTGATGTGGTAACAAAAACAGGGATGCCTTTTCTTAATGTGGTTGCTTTGGATGTGAGGGAAAGCAGGATGTTTGAAGCACTTGATAGTCATGGGGAGAAAAATACTAGATATCAATTACTTTGAAGCATAGATAAGCACGTTGTTTGGATTATAAATAGTAAAGGTGGCCATCGATTAATTGTTAATACAATTCACCTACCAAAAATGTAAAACTCAACCATAGCAAAGCCTTTATATGAAATTCTCAAAAAACACAAGTTCCATTCACGAAAGAAATAATATGACCAAAATATTTAAAATAATATTCTCATTGCTCTCACTATTTATCAACAATTGTTATAGATTTAAAATAAAATAAAATAAAACTCTACTTGTGGATGTTGATTATATTAATTCAAGCCGAAGCAAGATCACAGTGATGGACGCAACATCTTCCTGCAAGATGAAATCTGTTGAATTAAATTAATAGGCATACTGGATTAATTATGCTCTTGTACTCACAGTGAATCAACCATTGCAGAATGCCACCCCAATTCGTATTTGGCATCATTTAACACCCAAATCACACAAAGCTTGCTCTGAATGGCGTTAAACCCAGTCCCAAAGCTTGCTCTGACCCCTAATCTACGGCCACGAAATCTGCACATCAAGTAAACAACAAAACTCCATTAATGGTGATTTCGTGTTCGAAAACAAAGCCAAAAGGAGAACCTAAATCATTACTCTACCTTGATTTTGCTTGGAGATGGAGACTGAAGACTCAGAGTGAAGTGTGAACGACGAAGAAAGATAGGGAGAACCGGAGAAGAGAGAACCTAATCCCTAATTTGCCTTTAGCGTGATTTTTTGTTTTGTTTTTTTTTTTATAAAGTGGGTCTGGGTCAAATTGTGGGTAATGACTTAATTATTAAAATAAAGCAGGTCTAAACTTAACCCATATATAAGTAGAGCAATATTTAAAACCAGTTCAAAAAAAGTGGGTATTTATGGGTCAGATCAAGGTCAGATCAAGGGCAGAACAACTGAACCAGTTTTTTTGCACAACCCTACATGGATATAAGTAATTCTGGAGTAAATCACAAAAATATTGGTGAACTTTTCCCTTTATTTTTTCAAAATAAGCAAAGTTAAACTATAATTTAATCTTTATGAGTTTAAGCCAAATTCAAAATATTATATATAATTTAGGCTAAAATTAACCCAACCCAACCTATTACACTTACACCCCTTATATAAGAACGCATACCACCAGATTGGCGTTCAAGTCCCTTCGCTGCACTAACATCTTAGACCAAATACCACGGAGAGGTTCAAGCCATCACCTGGTCGCTTTCCCTAGAATTGTACAACAAACTCTCATTTCACCAACTTGACCCAAACATTGGCACTATTTGCGAGCATAATAAGTTTTGATCCCTACCTTTCAAAATGGTAACGATGAAGATTAGCCCAGCCTAGAACCCCAACATAGTTCAAGATCCTCTGAACACTTCCACAATACAATCAAGTCAATCAGATGATGATAGCTCAGTTCACGCATGAGAGGTGAGGTGAGAGTATGTGTTCGATTCTCAATGTATTTAAGCCTTAATCCACCCGTCCCAAATAGGATTAACTCCGTAAAGGATATTATGGTTTATAAAAAGAAGAAGAAAAAAGTTACAATCAAGTCGACCTCCACCACAAGCTCCTCAGTCAACCAACCATGAGATGTGGGACACGATGATGGCTAGGATTGCGTACCTAGATCACCATGCTTTTCGGGGGAGCAATAAACTCATTGACTTGCCGAGTTTTCTTGTCACTCCTTAAAGGGTTCACCATACATTGGTTCAAAATTTCGAATATTTGCTGCCCAACTCGGTCAATGGCATCAACGATTTAATTGACAGATCCTGCTGAACTTTGTTAATAGCAGAGTCCAACCAAGTCATCCCACATCTTATACAAAATTACATATTAAGGTTCAATGGAGACAGTGCTTGTAATAGGTCCCTACTGATTCTCAAAAAAATTCGATTTTTCAAATATATTTATGTAATTATGATATTGTTGTCTCAATTTCAACTCCATTTCCGGCATCACTCTATTATTTATAGAAATGGAGTTTCATTAATAATTCCATAATCGAAATTATTAATGAAATTCCAATAACGATGTGAATTTATCTATAACAATTTAAAAATTTTGTTTTTAAATATTATTTATCGATTCATCGTTTGAATTTGATATAATAATATGAGTGACAAAACTCTTCAAGTTTAACACACTTGTGTTACCGGGTTAACTGTCTTATGTTAATATAAGCCAAAAAATTATATTTTTTATTGGGAGGACGGCCAAGAAAAATTTGAATGTCTATTGAGATATTAGATAAAGAAGTATTATTTTTTGAAGAGATTTAAAATTTTAATCTTAGACCCGCCTCTAGGGGTGTGCATGGGTCAGATCGGGTCAGATTTTTGTGCCGACTCGACCCAACTTGGTTTTTATAGGTCCAGTATTTTGACTCGACCCGCTTTAATTTGATCCAAGTCAAGTCTGATTTGGTTTAGATTTTTTTGAACTAGTTCAGAACCGGGTCAGATCTGACCTGACTTAGTTTCTGAAGTGGGTCAAATCCGACCTGACCCGTTTTTGACTTGACTTCAAAACATGTTTTTAATTTGATTTTTTTTATAGTTATTGATTTATTTTTTAAACTCATGTAATTAAATTATTTATTTGTTTTAAAATATATAAATTTTATAATAAATTTGATATTTGTTGAATAAATAAAGGAATGTAATTTTAAGCCCCTGCATATGTGAAGCAAAATTAGTGAAAATTAATAAAAATTAAAGGATGAGATAACGTTCTTCCCATCTTAAGATGACAAATCACTAATTTTAACAATACGAAAAAGATCGTATTTTCGATAAAATTTCTACGTTGCAAACGACAAAATTTTCGTCACAAAATTATTTTTTCGTCAGAATACTTTTTGTCGAAAAGCGACGTAATTTTTTCTCTAATGAAAATTTTTACAAAAATAAATTTTCTATCGAAATTTTCGACGAAATTTAGTTTCCGTCAAAAGTTTTGACGAAAATGATTTCCTCTATCAAATGTTTTAAACGAAAAAAGAATTTCGTCAAAAGTTTTGACGGAATGTTTTTCGTTCAAAATTTCAATGAGAATGTGTTCTGACGAAAATTTCGACGGAAATTGTTTTGAGGGAAATGTTTCATTCGAAACTTTCGACGAAATTTAGATTCTCTAAAGAATTTTGACAGAATATTTTTTTCGTCAAATTTTTTTTTCGGAATATTTTTTGTCAAAAATTTTTACGAGATTTTTTGATAGAAATGTGTTCCGTTGAAAATTTTGATGGAAATGTTTTTTATCAAAAAACTTGACGAAAATATTTAGTCGAAAATTTTCGATAGAAATGTGTTTCTCTAAAAATTTTGCCGAAATTTTATTTTGTCAAAAAGTTTAACGAAAATGTTTCCGTCGAAAACTTTCACTGAAATTTGAATTCTGTAAAGAATTTTGATGAAATTTTTTTCTGTCAAAACATTTCGATGGAAATGTGTTTTCTCAAAATTTTTGATGAATATGTTTTTTTGTGAAATAATTTGACGAAATTTAGATTCCGTAAAAAAATTTGACACAAAAATTTTCCGTCAAATTTTTTTACAAAAATGTTTTTAGTTACAAATTTTGATGAAAATATTTTTCATCAAAATTTTTTGCGAAATTTTTTGATGGGATTATTTTTTGTAAAATTTTTTGACGTAATTGTTTTACGTTAAAACTTTTCTTGTAACGTGATTGTGATTTTCTTTTTCTTTTTTTTCACATAATGAGTGTGGGTCAAGTTTGGGTTAATGGGTAATTATTAAAACAAGTCAGATCTAAAACTGACCCAAATAAAAGTAGGTCAGTATTTAAACCCAGTTAAAA
This sequence comes from Gastrolobium bilobum, assembly GCF_033153095.1. NCBI lineage: Eukaryota > Viridiplantae > Streptophyta > Magnoliopsida > Fabales > Fabaceae > Gastrolobium > Gastrolobium bilobum. The sequence goes on from NW_026898693.1 coordinate 182,041, forward strand.
AAAATATGTATTTATGGGTCAGGTCAAGGTCAGATCAAGGAAAGGGCAAGTGAATCAATTTTTTTGCACACCCCTAACCGCCTCGAACTTTATTGTCTTCTGTGAAGAATATCTATGTTTTATCCAGAAATAAAATAAAATAAAGAAATACCAACTAAGAACTAATGATTTTTTTTTTTGTATGCATCTAAGAACTAATGATAAATGTCATTGTTGAAAGCAATAATCTTTGACCGCGTTTGAAGCTAAGCATTTGTATTGCCATGGCAATGAAATAGATTTATTTATGAAAAATTTATTTCCCATACAAAAAGTAGGAGAAACTCATTTAAAAAAAAAAAGAGAAAGAAAAAAAATAAATTTTATCCACTTTTTTATGTGTTGTATCAGAATTGAAATAATTTATCTCATTTAAACATGATATACACATTCCCTTTTTTTTTCAAGATCATTTTCTTTACTTCTTTGTTTATAGATTTCTTTGCCTCTTTTGTATTTAATAATAACAATAATAATACTAGTAGTAGTAGTTAAGGTAATATTTTTTATTATTTATTTTTTAGAAACTATTCATTCTAATTTATGTAAAAAGATATTAAAATATTTTTAAAATTTTTAATATAAACTTAGGCATTATCTTACAATTTTTGAATATATATTTTTAATTAAAAAAGTGTCCCGTATTTGTTCCTTTTATCTCTCTCCCCTACTAAGGGAGAGACAAGTTTTCAACGACAATGTAATGCAGCAGTATTTTTAAGTTTACTTTGTCAAGCTTTAAGAAAATGACAATCAAAGGAAAACTAGCATGCACATTTCCCTCCAGCTAATAAAATTGGTAGCGGAGAACATAAGATAATGATCCACTTATACAATAAAAAGTCACGCAATTAATTATTAATCTTTTTATATCGAATAACTTATATAATTAATAAGATTAATATTTCTTATATTGTAAGAGATAATTTTATCTCCTATACACATATAAAAGTATATGAATTAATATGGAAAGAAAAAAAAAATATGAGTCACATATATTTTTATGTATATACAAGACATAAGATTATCTCCTATAATATAAAAAATATCGATAAAAATAATTAGATATAAATGAAATTACCACCCGATTATAATGGAATGCGTCACGTCAACCTTCTTCTTTCTCTAAAACCTGAATAATCTGTTATCAAAAAAAAAAAAAACCTGAATAATCTATAAACAATGAGATTGATTATATTTATAAGTTTTATATTTATAAATTCTTACAAAATTATATGTATTTTCTGAGGAGTACACTCTCAAGCGAATATATTTTCCGAAATACATAAGTTTGGTAGTAACAAAAAGTTTGTAACCATATCACTCCCCATAAACAATATAGCAAAAACCCATTGGATTTTCGACAAAAAAATTAATTTATTGTATTTTTAATAAAAAAAATTACGAATTTATTGTTGTTTTGAAAATAATTACACATGTATTACACAATGTCACTCCAAATTGGAAGTCACAAGTCACGCCCCATATAGGCGTCACCTCCACGTGGGTCTCGTCTAAATGGGGCGTGACCTGTGATGCCCAATTTAGTCGTGTCACATGCAAAAATGATGTCCAACCAGGTAGGGGTGTTCGCGGTCTGGATTGGATCGGTTTTGGAAGCAAAAATAATCTGATCCAATATCTTCGGTTTGATCATTTAATCATCCATTCGGTTTAGATTTTTTTTCAAATCCGATCCGATCCAATCCAATTTTTTTTGGTTTGGATTGGATCGGTTTTCGGTTTTTTGAAAATCCTAAAATTTGTTTCATGATTATTGTGCAAATAAAATCTTTTGTATATATTGGCTTTGTAAATTTTTTTATTTTTGAAACATAAAAGAATCAGTAAACGATAATATAATTTTTTTTTAGCAATGAGATATAAAGCTCTACACAGATAAAATTTTGTTGATGAGATGTGATTAGGTTTTTTCTTGGGTGTAGTTGATGGGTTAACAGGTCTTGGGTTTAGAAATTTTTGGGCTATGATTGGGGAAAAGTTCAAGTAGGTAGAGAAAAATTAATATATTGGATCGGTTTGGATTGGATCGGTTTCCATCAACCCATCCGAAAACCGATCCAATCCAATTAAAATTTGCAGTTTTTTTTCGGTTTTCGATTTTTCGGTTCGGTCACCGCGGTTTGAATTGGTTTGGATCGGTTGATGAACACCCCTACAACCAAGGCGTGAATGTTGCAAATATATCTATATAAATCCTTATAATTCTATACACTCTTCACAACTCTTCTCTACCATCAATTCTTACTTTTACATACAAAATTATTAGCTTATTCATAGACTTTTATTTTATTTGTTATTCCATTTTAAAATGAGTTCACATTCTGATTCTGTTCGTGTTGTGTTACATTACAATGGTAGGAAGATGGAAGGACGATGATGTGTCATTTTTTAAGGTGAAAAAAGGCCAACACGTATCAAACGCAACACAACTCAACAATTGATGAACTGCATCAGAGAATTCGTCAAAAATTAACTCTTCAAGGTAACCAAACTATCACTCAAATCACCACAAGTTAACTCTTCAAGACTACGACCATGGTGGCCATGGCCGGTGGCATGCATCGCGATCAGGCAGTATACGTCTGTCCCAAGCGTCGTCAACACCCTGTGACGCAGGAGGTGGCGCTGGCGCTGGAGTCTTATAATCATCCATCACTGCCTGCATAAAATCATCTATTGTTGTATGTGGCTTCATAGATGATGAGGTCCCAACTCCGTAAGAAGGTGCATGTCCCGATGTACTAGACTGCATGTGGGGTGATGACACAACGCGGATCTGAGGTGGAGTGTCATCTGTCTCCTGACTATCAAGGCTATCTGGGTCAAGGCCCAGCTCTGTGCATCGTGCATGAACATGCTCCTGAGTCCACTGCGACATGTCTAGACTAAGACCCTCACCCTGTGTATACGGCATGTCCCCTGTTGCCATGGCCATTAGAATGGCCTTAAACACTGGCTCCTGTGAATCTATATACGGATGTTGGGACTTTAGCTGGCTAGGTCCACCTAGCTGCTGAGATGGCTCATAGTACATGGGTTGTGACCCTTACGTATGACCAATTACTAGAGGTCGGAACCATCCGTGAGTCTCTATGCGTGGTCTGGGTCCAACAATAGGAACTAGGACGGGTGGAACCCTTTCCCGACAATGACCTAACTCGCGTCCCTCCTGTCTAGTACGCGGAACCTCTAGAGACAACTGCGGTCCAGGCTCTGTCTAGGTCGGGGGTGCCTGTGGTCCAGGCTCATCCACACGAGAGGGCTCCCTGAATACCCCGATAATACAACTAATCTCCTCGTGAATGTACTCTAAACCGTATTGGGGAAACTCCTTAGCAGTGGTGGCATAGTACTACATCTCCAGCCCATCAATCTATACATTATAACATATAAACAACTAGTCATAGGCAGCTCATTAATAGTGCAAATAAAAAAAATGTTAAACTTACCATGCGTCCTATCTTCGCAGCCTTCCTCGATATGTATCGTTTTCCTCTAGCTCTATACCACTCCATATACTTGTGGTTAGGTGACATCAGCCCTGGCAGTGGAGGGGGCACAATGATATGCTTCTCCTTGATCTGCCATCTGTGTATCCACAGACGCAGCTTACGAGTCCAGTTTTCATCTTTTTTTCTCGCGCAACGTATGATCATGGAAGCCTTTCAACTTTCTAGAAACATCAGGAATCAGCTGATCCAAACCAAACTGTCGCATACACCTATCAGGTTGGCTGGCCGCAACTGTGTGAAAGTAAATGACATGTGTGACAACAAACCAGAGATATTGCTGTTGTGGAGATACACCCAACCATACGTAATTTATGTATGGTCTCCAAACCACCTACACACAAAAAAAATTCCATAATTAAATATGTAATAAAAAGAATCCAACACTTCTAAAAATACTTCAAAATACATAAAACCTTACCTCATCTCTACATAATGTATCTATGGTTTCCCGATAATGCATAACCTCATATGGCTTGAACCTCCGAAGAGTATTAAACCTGTCATCCAAAATAAACATCATTATTAACAATACAATTCGCAAATTAATAAAAATACACAATTTTCAAAACACACATACCGGCATCCATAGTGCGTCCCAGGACCATGAGGAGGAGGAAGGGGGAGCAATAGGTGGAAATCTGATCCAGGACTAAATCTAGAGAAGAATGTGGCACCCACCCATGTCAGATCTACCGGCGTCTGTACACTCGCACAAATTCCTGAACAAGTGCGCCAGTACCGTAGACCCCAGCTATATCAGCCAATATAGTCAAACCCTCATCCGAGCAACGGGACTAGGCGACAACCCATGCTGCTACCTCCTGATCAGTCACATAGAAGCCAACACCCTAACATACACACAATATGCGCCCTCGTGAAAAAAATCTCTCGATCGTGATCCCCAGCTACGTCTCCTCATCGAGCATACATCCAATCCAAGTACGAGATCCATAAGTCGCCAGCACCATGAAACTCACTCGCCAGAGGCCTAGCACCAAAAATTTCCTCACAAATGGCCGGCCAATCCTCAGATGTAGATCCGGTAACGACTTGCCCGTCAGTAGGCAATCCCAGTATACCAGCCACATCCTGCAAGGTGATACTCATCTCACCCTGTGTCATATGAAAGGTATGTGTCACTGGTCTCCACCTCTCGACCAGAGCACTAATCAATGCGACATCAATCTGAAATACATAATACAATGATCACATGGCATGTCATTAAACTGTATAACAATATAATATATTACATCCTAAAGTGCATACTTGAATATGTCGCATGCGTGCAACATGTATAAATCCTTCCTGGGTCAGGTAATCCATGACCACATCTGGAATAGCACTGATAGATGGCCCCCGTGTATCTTACCGCGCCGGGTCTTCAGCGACGTACACGCTTCGTATTTCACTCACGCTGTGAAATATGTGCACTCTGCGTCCTCTTCCGAAGGACCGCCCACCTATCTGGCCTAGGTATGATATACATATTAGGATCGATAGGCTCTGGCTCGTGGTCGGATGCAGAACCCCCAGATGATGATGAATCAGCCATGATAAGAAATTATACAAAATATTAAATTTATTGTAACCATTAATTTATAATCAAATTATAGGTACAAGTGTAATGCAACATTAAAAATAATTTAAAAACCAACTACTTACAATATGTAACAGTAATATATATTTAAAAATTAAGCACACACCCCTACCAAGTGAATCGTCGAAATGAAATTATATTATAATCGTAATTTCAATTACTTCTAATATGTCACTATTCATTACCTAAGTCACTATCAATTTTATTAAGCATATTCTTAAGTCATTAATTTATTCGTAAGTAAATAATATTATCATGGCTAGGTCACTAATTAATTCGTAAGTAATTAATTCCTAAAAATAATTTAAGATATTCCTATCAATTTTATAAGGCTTTAATGTTTCTACATTGAACGTAGATAAGTTATCTACATTCACTTCCAAAACGATGTCGTTTTGAGTTGAAAATTAAAAAATTATAAAGAAAAAGACTATTATAGCCCTGAAATAAATTATAATTACAAAAATATATTGATTTCTGCCTCAAAACGACGTCATTTTGAGCTCAATGTAGATAAGTTATCTACATTGACTGTAGAAAAAATGAACCCATTTTATAATCAAGTTTATTAAGCATACACAAAATTCCAGCAAACTACCAAATTTCTAAGTCACTAATTAATTTGTAAGTAAATAATATTAATTCTTAGGTCACTACAACGTTCCTAAGTCACTACAACATTTCTTGATCACTAACAACTTTCCAAGTTACTTATAAATTTGTAATTCACTAATATACATAACAGGTATTAAAATCTTATTTCTTTGACAAAGCTTCGCTAACCAACTTTTCCCCGAAGGTAGAGAGCACTAGCGTATTAGAGGAAAGTTAGAGACAAAGAGTAAAATGGTAAAAATAGAAATTTTGGAGTATTTATAGAGTACAATGGATCACGCCTATTTGGAGTGTCACTGGTTTGGGCGTGACCCCTGCTGCCGGAACCAAAAAATAATTATGCAATACATCCGTAATTATTTTTCAAAGTGCAGTAAATTAATTTTTTGGTCTTGGATAGTCATCTTTCATGTTCCCTTACAATTTCTTGGCAATCAAACAGGCCACTCTTTCTTCCTTCCTTCTTTTTTCTCGAGGACCAAACAACTCGAATATTTGCTAGCTTTTTGTCCCCTCCCCTTTCTTTTATTTATTAAAGTCTAAGAAGTTCTCTACTTTTTTATTTTTTATTTTATCTTATTGTTATTATTATATTGTACATGCAGGGTATTGAAGTCTCTCCTTGGTTCAGAATTTTTCTTTATTTTTTAGGTGGCAAATCTCGTCTTTGACTTGTGTAAATGCAAATCTGTAGATACGTTCCGCGTTGTGTCAGTGGCGTGCATGGGGTGAGTTCCTTGCTCTCTTTTTTGTTTGTCTTTATTTGGTAGCTGAGGAATATAAAGGACTGAATTTTCCATTTGACTTTGACTTTTTTACTGTTCTACTTATTCCTTAATCTGAGAGCAAATAACTTTTCTAGATGTAAAATTTATAATTGTATTATTTTGGTTCACTTAGCTTTCTGAGATAGTGAAAAATTCAACTGATGTTGAGTTGAATTTTTATAGTTGAGTTGGTGTTGCTGCTTTTGTAGTTCTGGAAATTCAGGAAACTAGAAAGTTGAAATTTTTATTCCTTTTCATCTTCTCGACCCCTCTGGGTACGTTAAGGTCATTATCTGTAGTTTGTAGTCTTTTTTTAATCATGTTTGGGAATCTTTGCTTGTACTTGCTTGGTTTTTAAGCAAGCATAATATATGGTGAAAAGGGTAACGTGATGGGGCTTTATTGTTTGTCATTCTTTCATTGGATTCTTTGGAAGTTGATATAAGATACGTAGAATTTGCTTCTGTTATAGGGTTTCACTTGGAGTTATGTATTCTAGGTGTTGCTTGTTAGCACAAAAGGGTAAATGCTCTGGGAAGAAACCCCACTGCTCATTTTTACTGTTTTGTGGTGCCTGTTTTGGTGTTCCTGTGCTTTCAGCCATGGAAAAGTTAAAGCTCAAATGCAAGGGGCTTTTATGTGTAAGAGAGATTTATTTTAGGCTAATTTTAATTTCATGAAATTTATTGCTGCATTAATTGCAAACATATGTTTTTCCATTGTTTAGAGAGGAGAAGCTTACCTTCTTTTATTTCTTCTATCTTGCTGTTAAAGTGCATTTTTTGTTGATTCCAATCTTATCACATCATGCTTGCTCCTTTTTTTGTGTTTTACATCAATAAAAGTGCGCGATAGCAACTTATCAATGTCACCTTCTTTTAATTCAAGATGGAAGACTGATTATAGTTAATAGTTGATGTTAATCATGCTTGTGGTTGAATTTCCTGGTTTGTAACAGAGCAGAGGTTGTCTTGGATGCTGCTCAGAACCTCCGAATAAAGCATCTAAAGGACTAGGAACTCAAGAAGATCAAACAGTTAATAAAGACAATGGTTCAGAAGATTTCTGGAGCAGCAGCACATTTGAAATGGATCATAGTGCAGCTCAATCCCAGAGAAGCATCTCGTCAACTGGAATATCAAATAATCCTTCTGATCCTCAAAGTAGTGCAGACAGTCAAATTGGTCCTCCTGAATTTGTCAACCATGGCAAGTTTGCTGTTATAAGTTTATTATCTGTTGGTTCTCTGCTGTGGAAGCAGTCTTTGCTTAAATGTTCATAGAATCATGTAGGACTTATATGTGCTTTGCTAAGGTATGAGTTATTTTATTATTTTTCGTGAAATATTTGAATCAAAAGCCTTGAGGGTGAGCCTTGGAGTAGCGATAAAGTTGTTCTTTGTGATCGTGAAGGTCACAGGTTCAAGATTGAGAAACAGTCTCTTTGCAAAAATGCAAGGCAATTGCCTTTATCCCTACCATTGCTAGTCGGGGTTTAACAGAGAGTTTTTTTTGGGGTGGTATTATAGTCAATTTAGTTATGTGTAATTGCTGTTTCTGGAACTTACAATAAAAAACTATTTTTCAGGATTTTAGTTGATCTGCACGTATAATTCTTTATTTTCATTTCATTTGAACAGAAAAGTTTGATGGATGCAGGTCTTCTTCTCTGGAACCAGATAAGGCAACAATGGGTTGGAAACAAAAGGTCTAAGACTCAGACAGGAGTTAGAGAACCAAAAATAAGGTAAATAAAATATGCATTCAGCAGTGAAGCCTCAAATGTTAAGTTGCAATATGAACATCTTACAAAAGAAAAAGAAAAAATTGTATTCACTTTCCCTTTCATGCATTTTCAAGCTGTTAGAGGAATGAAGTTTGCTGTGGCTAATTGCTTCCATGTATTATCTGCTGCTTTTCAGTAACTAGTATCAGATCTTTGCCCATTTTTATGCTAGTTACATGCGAAGTTTTTCCCTTCCTAGAAGAAGCAACCAACCATGCTAACTATTAGAATATCTAGAAGGATATCTCATAATAACATGAATATGTCTTAAATAATTTAGAGTATCTTAGATGATTTTTTCGAATTGATTTTTATATTTCCTTATATTTCATGATTTATTTCCTCATTTAATTAGGATAAGAGTCTACTATTAGTATAATTAGGGGTTATTACTTTGTCTTTTATAACACATCCTTCATTTCAAATCAATATCAATTTCAAATTATTTTATCTTTATTCTCTCTCTTCTTTCTTCCCTACTTAAATCTCAATAATTTCAATAATAATATCAGAGTGGTACCATCCTCCTTATCCTATCTTTTCTTCCTAAACTACCGAAATTCGTATAATTTCTTCCTATAATTTCATGGCTGACAATACTATTGCATTGTCTGAGCATGTTTTAGCTGTATAGCTGGTGCTTATTTTCACATTGACCAAGCTTTTACACTGTACAGGGAACAAGTCCTAACTGAAGAAAGCCTCTTCCATTTCTTTTCTGATTTTTTCTTTTCTTTTTTGGGCTAATTATTTTAGGGATAGGTTATATTTACAAACTTTTTGTTTACAAATTTTTACAAACTATACTATGTACTATGGGTAGTACATGCTCAAATAGTATGTACTACGCGTAATACATCGGGTAATTTGTAAACAAAAAAATTATAAATATAACCTTGCTCATTATTTTATTATAAAAACTGCACTATTAATCACGAGCTGAGCATTCATGATACAAGCAGGGAGATTTGTTGTGAGACGGAAATTGGGATTACTGTCAAGCTGCATTTACTTCAAAGTTAATTTTTTATGATGTTTATTGATATTTGTAACCCAAATGGTTTTACATTATATCTCTCTGACATATCTCTTTATACAAGAGTCTATTTGGGATGAATAATATATAGACCCCACCTACCTAGTCTAAAAGACTCCACAATGATTAATTATTTATTAATAGAATCAGGATGATGAGGATGAACTCGTGACCAAGAGGTCATGAATGCTCTGATATCATGTAATGCAATTAATTCCACCAAAAAGTTTAAGTTATTAGATGAAGGCTGAATTAATGATTTTGTATTATATCACTCTAACATCTCTAATTCTGAGTTTATGTTCTACAGTTCAAATGTCACCTACGACAATCTACTTGGGAACAACAAGCCCTTTCCCCAACCCATCCCTCTCGGAGTATGATTTCCTGAACTTGGTTCTTTTATCTATTAATATTCTTGTATTTATTTTTGATAATATATCACTAATTAATTATAATATTTTTTGTGACAGGAAATGATTGACTTTCTTGTTGATATTTGGGATCAAGAGGGTCTGTATTACTGATCAAACAAAATAGGCATTTTTTTTTCATGGATTTTACGGGAGAGGTGAGGTGGAATTTGTTCATTGTCCTACTGGATTAGTTGTGAATGGTTCTTTCAACTTTTTTTTATTTTTTTCATAATTCTAAATGAATTAGATTAGATTAATTGTATAATTCTTCCTAGTTTTTTTCACTGGGGGTGATATCATCTGCTGCAAAGGGATAATTTCAAGCTTCAGCTGCTGCAAGTTTCTGACTCAAACGCTGATATTTGAGAGGTGATGTTATTGTCATTAGTGACACGAGAAATTTAATGAAAGTGAACATGAATGTAATGTAAATATAAGTAAGGATGTATTACAAAATTCCAAACCCTCGTAAAGTAAAACGCGATCTTTCACTTGCATATTACTTTGCAACATACCAAATCCAAATGAACCCAAAAAAAAAAAAAAAAAACCAATCCTACATGTAAACACTTAATTTTTTTGTCAAGATAAATTTCTTTATTTTTATTATTCTTATTTAAAAAAATGCAAAGAAGAAGAATTACCGTTGTCCTATTTTTAACTCAACCTAATGTTGAAGACTGATTAAATAGCAAATTGGATTCAAAATAACTCATGGTCCATTAACTTCAACCTTAACTCATTTTTCTCTAGAATAGTACAAATGGGATCCATTAACTCACTTGGATTGAGCTTTTCCATAATTTATTTCTTTATTTAGGGAATTTTAATAATTGCTAGTTATTTCCTTTTTGTTATTTTAGATTATGTTTGAGTGTGCGTTGATTGTGTGTTATCTCCTTTGATTGCGCATGATTATAGTTATTTACTTTTTTTGTTATTTTATTTTTGCCTATTTAAGGCTTGAAGAACCCTATTGTTATGAGATTGTTTTTAGTTAAAGAAAATTAAGAAAAGAGAAATAGTGCTTTCTCACAATCCTTGTTTCGTTCTTCTTTCTATTTAGCCAATAGGTTATTGCTTTGGCATTATTTGGTAATCAGAGCTCTGGTTGTCACATAAATGGCTGAACAGAACAATGGCGGTCGAGGTCGAGGTCGTGGACGACGGGGTCAAGGCGGCGGTAGAGGGCGTGGTAACATCCTTTATGGTGACGGCGAAAAACCATACATTGACGCGCGAGACGCCACAATGGTAGCAATGACTGCTACAATGACAGAACAAGGTAGACGAATTCAGGAGCTCGAACAACGGTTAGCCCAAACACAGTTGGACGAGTTAAATGAAGGAAGGGAATCTGAAAGATCATCTCATGAGGAGGAAAGGAACGAGAACCCATTCTGGGACTGGAACTAGGAGCGACGAGGACGAAGTCAACCTGGAAATCAATCTTTTTTTGCCAATATTGGGGTGAAGATTGAGATCTCGAAATTCGAGGGCACCACTCATCCAGATGAGTTCATTGACTGGTTACACACTGTCGAAAGAGTCTTTGATATCAGAGACTTGACAGAAGACTAGAAGGTCAAACTGGTCGCTATCAAACTGAGGAAGCATGCCTCAATTTGGTGGGAACATATTAAGAAGCAGCGAAACAAAGAATGGAAGTCAAAGATCAGAAGTTAGGATAAGATGAAGAAACTGTTACAACAAAAATTCTTACCCATTCGTTACCAACAAGAGGCATTTATTGAGTACCATAAACTCAAGCAGCGAGACCTATCAGTTGAATAGTATACAACTGAGTTTGATCGTTTACGGATGCGCTGTGATATTGCAGAGGAGGATGAACAATTGGTTGCTCGTTACCTAGAAGGACTGGGAACTGAGATCTCAGATGTTGTATACCTGCAACAATATTGGTCATATGAGGACGTACGTCGACTAGCTTTGAAGGTAGAGGAGCAGTGTAAGAGAAGAGGAGGTACTTCAAAATTTCAATCCAGATTTTGTGACAAAGGACACTTATCAAGCTTGACAGCCAACACTAGTGTGGGGATGGAACTTTCTAACCCGAAACTAGTGAGCAAGGGGGGAGCGATCAATGGTGAAGCAAGCAAGACAAGGACTACGGCAAAGAGGTGTTTCAAGTGTAAGGGATTAGAACACTTCGCTGCTGATTGTCCAAACCGGCAGTATGTTACTCTTGCGGATACTCAAGCCCATGATATAAGCCCCACCTATGATGAGTATGAAGAACATGAGGTGGATGGAGGTTCTGAAGAATGTGAGATTATTTTCAGTGATTCAGGCGAAGCCTTGGTTATTCGAAGGGTGTTGAATGTTGAATAATTGATGATGAGTCGTGGCATCGACACAATATATTCTACACCAAGTGCACCAGTGGCGGAAGGTGTGTAATATGATCATTGATGGATGGAGCTGCGAGAATGTAGTCTCTAATACCATGGTCGAGAAGCAAGGATTGAAAACAGAGGAACACCTACAACCATACAAGCTTGCTTGGCTGAAGAAAGGAAGTGAGGTGAAGGTGAACAAGAGTTGTCTTGTACAACTTTCTATCGGCAAAAGGTACACTGATGAGGTGTGGTGCGATGTTATTCCAATGGATGTGTGTCATATCTTGTTGGGGAGGCCGTGGCGATTTGGTAGGAAGACAAAGCACGATTGCTTCAAAAATACTTACACTTTCAAGAAGGACGGACTAACTATTACCTTGGGTCCATCTGAATTGAAGGAGGAGGCGAAGAACACTATGTTGTCCAGAGTAGGTTCCCAAGAGGAATCTACCAATGCCATTGAGATTTTTGCTTGTGTGGTGATAGAACAAAATTCTGATGTTTCTGACATTCCTTTGCAGGTTAAGCCATTGCTAGAGGACTTCGTTGATGTGGTTTCTGAGGAGATGCCATTGGAATTGCCACCTATAATAGACATCCAGTATTGTATTGACCTTGTGTCAGGCGCTGTTATTCCCGACAAAGCTACATATAGGATTAGCACCGAGGAGCAAAAGGAGTTACGTTCACAGGTTCATGATAATATTCAGAAGCAGAATGTGAAATATAAACAACAAGTTGACAGTTATAGAAATCAAGCCATTTTCAAGGAAGGCGATATGGTATGGATCCACCTTAGGAAGGAACATTTTCTGGCTAGCAGGATTGTTAAACTACCTAGAGCTAATGGTCCCTTCAGGGTGCTCGGGAAGATCAATAACAATGCTTACAAGATTGAACTTCTTGGGGAATACAATATTTCTAGTACTTTCAATGTTGCTGACTTGTCTCCTTATCATAATGATGAAGAGGGCATAATATGCGAGAGTAACCATGAAGATTCGTTAGATTCGAGGACGAATCTTCTTTTGGCAGGGGAGAATGATGCACCTGGGTGACTCGCTTGGATTGGAACTTCCATAATTTATTTCTTTATTTAGGGAATTTTAATAATTGCTAGTTATTTCCTTTTTGTTATTTTAGATTATGTTTGAGTGTGTGTTTATTGTGCGTTATCTCCTTTGATTGCTCATGATTATAGTTATTTACTTTTTTTGTTATTTTATTTTTGCCTATTTAAGGCTTCGAGAACTCTATTGTTATGAGGTTGTTTTTGGTTAAAGAAAATTAAGAAAAGAGAAATAGTGTTTTCTCACAATCTTTGTTTCGTTCTTCTTTCTGTTTAACGAATAGGTTACTGCTTCGGCATTACACATGTTTCCCTCTCTAAACGTATGTCACAGACGAACCTGCCAATCTTTCCCCAACCATTTCCATATCTGAGATACCAACTGCATTTCACAGATTGCTGCACCACTTTTGGTGAGCCCAATGATCGCCATAAGCCAATCATTTTCCAGAATAACTTTCCTATGACCATTGTTCCAAGCCTTCTCCAGGCCCTCAAAATGCCCCACAACTCTACTCTGAATGATGAACAGATGCCCAGCTTATAAGTAAATCCACCCATCCATTTGCCTTGAGAATTTCGTATCACTCCACCACAAGCAACCCATCTTCCGGGAATTGCCAAGAAATATTGAGATAACTATAACCTAAATTTGCATGCAATTTAACTAGATTGACAGCAGCTTCCTCCAGGTCGAGCACTAACTTCTTGATTACCTCTATTTTAATGCCAACAGGTGAGACTTCTTCCCCTTTATTCATCTTATTTCTCCAAAACCAAATCTTCCATCAAGTAGAAAGAAACATAAGAGATCTGTTTATTTGATGAGCATGCATCAATGTCCAAATTAAAGAAATTCGTTGCAAGCTGAGAAAGGCTTAGTAAATTCCACAATATTCTGGTACTGTTGCAATCCCTCAAAGCATGTAGAATTGTTTATGTCCCTCCTATACAACAAGGGCAACTATTATCACCATCATTCCATGTAGCGATCCTACCCTTTGTAAGCAGCCGTTTATGTATCTCATTTTTAAATACTGTGTAAAGTTATCAAGCAAAACAAAACAGGGAATGATCCGTATACAAATTTTTTTACAAATTACATTATGTAATTCCGGAAATACATAGTGTAACCTAGTGTATTTTCGGGAGTACATAATATAGTTTGTAAATAAAAAGTTTGTAAATATAATCCTCCCCAAATAAAATAATTAAAATCGGAATTTTTTTCTTTTTTTAAAAAAATTCTTGTAACAAGTTAAAACTTTGATTGTATGGTTTATTATCCTTAAATATTTTTTTTTGGTGAGCTATCCTTAAATATTTTACTTGTACGCAAATAGTCATACTATAGTTTTATTTTTTAAATAAAATTATCCTTTTTAAAAAAAAAATTACAATTAAAATTAACTGACTTGCAAATATTTTATAAAGAATGAAGAGATTTTAAATTTTTTATTGCATTAGGATAAACGAATTATACTAATAAAGTATAATTAGTATTTTTTACTCGTTTTTAATTTTTGCTTATTTTTTAAATTTCCTAGTGTGTCTCCACCTATATGGATAACACTAATGGAAATTTTTGCCGCTAACCTCAAGTTGTTTCACCAAGAAATTTAACCATAGGCCTTTTAGCCCAGCAGCCCAATCTGCACAGACCTTTCAGCCCCAAATTGTTTATTTTTTTTATTGACCAAATTGGTTATTTTTAGACCGGACAAGAATCGTTTATAAATTTTTTTTTATAAATTTTTGCAAATTATACTATGTACTTCCGAGAGAACATAGTGTAACCTAGTGTTCTCCTAAAAGAACATAGCGTAGTTTGTAAACAAAAAAATTGTAATTATAACCTTCCCTTTTTAATTATAATGGGAAAAAAAATTATTGACCAAATTGCTTATTTTCAGTTATAATGGGAAAAATAATTATTTTTAAGATTAATGATTTAGAACTATCATGTTGCATGAATAGCAGCATCGAACTTTATGATTTTTTTTTTTAAAAAAAGTAAAAAAAATCTGTGATCCCCACATTTTGTGTTTCTATAACATGATGTATTTACTTTCCTGTAACATTATAGTTATAAATTCCAATAATAAAGTACACGATTAAGCACCGGATAATTTTTTTAAAATGATAAAATAATCAAGTAAAAAGGATTAGAAAGAGCAAGTAAACATTTTAGGAAGAATAGATATCTATGAAAAAAATAACAAAAAAAAATACGTTAACACCATTTAAAAAAAAATTTAATAGCATGCACAGATAATGGTATTATTATAGACTCGTGCACAGAATCTGGTAAATTCTTATACAAAATGATTTACTTATTTATTTATTTATAATATGACATTGCATGTGTCTCTGTCCTAGGTAGCACCGATACTGACACGGGACACGTGACACGATATGACACGACACTCCGACACGTGAATTCTAAAAAATGTTAGATTTCGATATGTTAGGACACTTTTTGATATTAAATAATATTTTTAATTTATGTAGTGTATATTATATTTAATATTCAATAATTTAACAAAAAATTAAACTAAACTTATAATATTCATCAATTTTGTAAAGAAACATAAGATATTCCAAATATTTATATTAAATTCAATAAAATGGTAATCGTAATTCAACGAATCTAATAGTTGGAACTAAAAACTCAACGCAACGCAACCTTTGAACCTTTTTTTAAATTTCTATAACGCGTGTTGGAGTGTCGGTGAGTGTCGAGAAGTGTCGGACACGACACGTCAAGGTTTTTGAAGTGTCGGTGCTTCATAGTCTCTGTCATTAGAAAAATGGAATGATACAAATACAAATCATTTTTTTTTTTTTTGAAAACAAAATACAAATCATTTTAATTTCTTCATTTTGTCTGTTAACAAACAACAAGGAGGAAGGGTTATGTTGGTTCGCAGGCAATTAGAGTCAAACATGTTAAGAGAGTCTAAAAGGGAAGAGTAAAACAAAACAACCACCAGCAAGTGGCAAATTAAAGCACTTAAAAAAGGGGTGCGAATGTGAGTATTGAAGAATTGTTGTGGCCTCCAATTTGGACCTAAATGCTGATGCTCTGATCATAAAGATATATAATTATTGGTTTATAAACCAATAAGTTTCACGATTTGCATATGCTTTTTGTGAAGATAAGGTAAAGGTGGTCACTGTATTGACACTGTATATTATATAAAATAATGTTTAATATAAACTCGATTTCTAAATAAATATTATATAAGGTGCTCAACTCTAAGTGTCTATTTGTATTTTTTAATAATATTTTTTAATTTTTTAATTTAAAATATTTAAAAGTTAATTTTATTATTATTATTTATTGTCACTTCTCAAATAACTATCTTCTTAAAACTCTTATTTTATTATACAGTAGAATTGCTAATCTCCCATACTTCTTTCCTCTTTAAACTACTTCGATCTAGTTCATTTTCATGATGGTTTAACATTTTAAAAAATAAAGCATAATTTGAGAATGCATCGTATTTTATCACAATATAAAAATTACATATATGGTTGTGCAATGTCTTGTTAATTGTTGTTGTTGTGTTGGGATGTGAACATAGAGTCTGGTTAATGATAGGTAAGTTTCCTTGAACTATACCGAACAAAGTGGAAAGCCGTGGTTGTATTGTATATTTAGATTGCTGAGCAACCAGCATGATGCTTCATGTAAGATTTAAATTTAGAAGTTGTATGTAATTTTAAAACACCCAATCAATACATTAGATCACCTATAATTGTGTACTTATATTGACTATGATGGGATATTCCTTTCCATTTTTTTAGGGACTTTCATTTTTAAAGTGGGGGACTGTAATACTTAGTATTCATTTGACGGTTTTCTTTCTTCTTATAAGTTATAAGTAGAAATTTAATCAAATAAATTTTTATAAAAGTTTTTATTTAAAAAAAAGTATTTTTATAATGAATGAAATAAAAAAAAGCTATAAATTCCCAGGAGGGATTTTTTTTATAAAAAAAATGTATATTAACTTTTTCTAAGTCCTCATTTTTTTTCTATTATTTCCTTATTCTAAAATTATATGTACAGAATTTACTTACTACTCTGATGAGAAATTATTAGATCTCTTCCTCCCCTTCAAAAACGGTGAAAACGTCATCAAGAAAAATAAATAAATTATATTTTATTCATTCTTGAATCGATTTTTTCTTTAAAATCATCTTTAAGACCTTTTGCCTTTTATTTCTTATTAAGTTTGTGTTTATCTACATAATAAATAATAAAAGTTACATCGTAATTTTTATTAGAAACGGAGCTTATAAAAATTATTTTACCAAATAACTTATTTTTAGCTTGGCCTTTAAAGTGATTTTTAAGTTTAAAATTTTATATAATCATAAATAGTTTTTTATTTTATTTTTTAAACTTTGTTTTTATCATTAATTCAAAAATAACTTTTAGTTTAAAAAAATGTGCCAATGAGTCGGGGGAACCTTAACCCGTATATTTAGATATTTTTATTTTTAAAAATATTCTAATTGATTCATCATTTTGCGGCTAGTCCGATTCGGGACGAGTTCAAAATTAAGCTTTAACTCTTCTCAAAGGTGATATTAGAGAGGATGAAGACATACTTTCATCCCCCTGTGCCATATTTAATACCGTATATTTAGATATTTAAACCTAGCTAGCAAGGCCTCCTATAGTGGGCTATTAGGCAATATACACTAATAATTTCTCTGATCCCCAGTCCAACAAGATGCATCGATTATTAATCTGTTTTTATGAAAATCCAAATATTATAATATATATATATATATATATATATATATATATATATATATATATATATATATTGTGGGTAGTCACGCTACAAAATATTCTTAATCTTCAAACCTCATGCAACCATCATGCGTAAACGCAATATATAGTGGTTCAAGTTGGCGGGTTTGACGTTTATCAAAAGCAGTGAGTAATAAAAAAATTGATTCGACTAATATAACCGAGGCATGTAGACTAAATATGCTGATCAGAACGATATATGTGGTGATGATACGTTAGGAAATACATATAATCAAATAGAGCTGTCCATATGCTTCCAAAATTTGGATGAGTTGGCAGCATCACCAAAAAGATATTGAATCCTGATCCCTAGCTAGTTGTAAGGATCCAACTTCAATAACAAGAGAAATGGGGTACGAATTATCACTGTATATTATAAGTTAAAACACAAGTGGATGACATGCTTCAAGGAAAAGGGAATCTCTTTTTCTCTGTATGTTATGACTATATCATCAATCCAAATACAATGCATGTTTTAAGGGTGAGAATTGATAATTATAGACAAGCTTTGGTCAGGGTCAAAAGTGGTTGGTTGGCAAAGAATTTCTATTAAAACAAAAGGTGGCTTATCTTTAGCTTCAGCAATGAACCTGGAAATGCTAAAACAATCCATGGAAACTGAGAAAAAAACAATCAATACTTACATTACATCCCCTCTCTCTACAAAGAAAACCCATCCCACGTTCCTCATACACATTTACATGCATTTGATATATGTACAAGGGAAAGTTTGTCGGTATCTATATTAAGGGAAGCTTGTATATTTGATCAATTAAAATGTAATAACTAATTTGATATTTTTAGTTTAAATTTTATTAAATCCTTCCTCAAAGTGATTGACTATTTTTATTGATTCGGTACATAATGAGTTTATAAAAAATATATCTCTTATACAGGTTTATATTATTGCATATTATATGTTTGTGTGTGATTTAACTGATTTCTTTGTGTCTGAAAAATTAATCTTATACTAATTATTCATATTTCACCATTTTCTATCATTGAAATTTCAGATTTAATCCAATGCTTTAACATAATTTCTTAATTTCTAAATTGTCTTTTATTCTTTAAATTTTTTTAGCTTATACCAATTATTAAATGTTGAAGCATATACAAAAACATCAAGTGGATAATTCTTAGATTAGATCTCCAGCTATATTGCCCTGGCTTTGGCTTTGTGCCACCTCAGAGACCCTCCTGTTGTCATATTTACACGCGAGTAAAGTAACAATACTTTTTTGTTAAGCTCGTGTATCCACTGAAGTATGCACGAGCATGCGCGCATACACGAGTTTAATGTATCTGACATCTGAATCTGAAATATATAGAACAAGCTCAAAATTATAATTTCCAGAATATCCGTAACTTTCGGTGGCTTAAGCACTACACGATTGGGCAAATTATGTTGATTTATGTATGGACATTATCTTAATTCTTTTAAAAAAATTGTATTTAATTATTTATATATATTCACATTAGTATAAAAATATATAAAATAGTCATACATAACAGAATGTGTCATCCAAAAAACTAAAAATATGTGAAGAAAACCTTTCAAATATATATATATATATATATATATATATATATATATATATATATATATATGTGAGTTCGTTTTTTATGCAATCAATGTAGATAAGTTATCTACATTAAGTCCAAACGACTCGTTTTGGGACGAAAATCAAGGTATTTTTTTAATTATAATTTATATTAGAATTATAATAGTCTTTCTCATTATAACTTTTAATTTTTCAACCCAAAACGACGTCGTTTTAGGAGTGAATGTAGATAACTTATCTACATTCACTGTAGAAACGTTAAAGCCTATATATATTTATGGGTTCACTTTTTTTGCTAGATAAGTTATCTACATTGAGCCCAAAACGACGTTGTTTTGGGACGAAAATCATGGTATTTTTATATTATAATTTATTTCATGGCTATAATAATAGTCATTTTCATTATAATCTTTTAATCTTTCAACCCAAAACGAAGTCGTTTTGGGAGTGAATATAGATAACTTATCTACATTCACTATATAAACATTAAAGCCTATATTTATATAGTAAAAGACTAAAACAATTAAGGGAAAAACGTTTGTCCTTTTAAAGGATATAACTTTGTGTCATTTTAGATTCTAACATTTGATTTTCATCAATCAACAGTTAGGATTTATTGGATTTTATTATGAATTACTAATTAATTAATAAGTTTGAGCCAATAAATCCTAACCGTTGATTGACGAAAATCAACGGTTGGGATCTAATATGACACAAAGTTATATTCTTTAAAATGACAAATGTTTTTCCAATTAATTTAATATGCGTAAAATGTCTATTAATTTTAAATTTAAAAATAGTCTTTTAATTTTAATATTTTAAATTTTATCAAAATATAAAAATATCCATGCATGGAACTAAATACTTACTGCTACATTATTACAGGAAAACCATTAAAAATTTGTCAAGTTGGTTTTAGGGATTTGTTATAATTAATCATAATTAGTTTTTAGGAAAAAATTATCCCTTCCTTTATAACAAGTAAATAGCGACATATAATTACAGTGTCTATTCTTTTTTAAATTATCATTGTAATTAATAATTGAAAATTCATAAATCAATATAATAAATGATAAATATATTTTTTTTAATTATTTAAAATTATAAATATATAAGGTTTTATATACTTGTTCAGTTATTTAAAACTTTAAAAATGAAAATGAAAATTTCAAACATTTTTTTATATTTTAAAAGTATGAATTGTGTGGCATTTAAAATTTTATTATAAATGTAATGTTCATACTAAACACATTCATAATGTACACATGAATTTCACTTATTTTTAAATATTTTTCAAGGGATTTGTTCACATTATTTAAATATGATAACAGTCCTTTGTTAATAAGCGTTTTGTTATAAATATATATTAAAGATAAATTTGAGTAATATGATTATTGTTTTAAATTTTTTATTTACATTTTAGTTTTTTGAAATCACTTTCAATTAATTGTGAACAAAACCAAATTAACTAAAATCTAAAATAAAAAATATTTATTCCAAATTAATTGTCAATCATATCTATTAATAATTAGTTGGACAAGAAATAATCAATTGCACATATATATAAATAATTTCTTATTAAATATACTTTGATTTTATTTATATTTTGGTAAAAAGGATACCTTGTAAAAATATTTCTCACAAACTCTGATGAATTTTTATTTTTGTGTAATTGTCTTTTCTTTTTTTTTTTGAAATATTTCAATCGGCTCATCTTTCGCGACTAGTCCGATTCGAAGCAGGTCATAGATTAAAGCTTTAAACTCCTTCCAAAAACGGTAACAACCACCTGTTCAGTTTTCTGGCGTCAACTGAGCTATCATCATTTGATCTGTAACTTAGACCCGTTTGTTTGACCTTTTAAAAAAGCAGCTTTTATACCTTACTTATTTTAGAAGTGTTTTTTATAAAAGTTAAAATTATTTAGATTTTTTAAAAAAATATTTGTCTTTTAATTTTTACTTTTTTTAAAAGCTAAAATTTTCAGTTAAAAAAAATAGGTTTTTGACTTTTTTTTATGACTTATATTTTTTTAAAGCAAAAATCCAAACAAACTTACAATGAAAAATGCTTTTATTTCTTAAAAAAGACAATTTTTGAAGAAGAAAAAAAGCTTATCTAAAACGGACCCTCATGATCCTTAATACCTCTTCACTTGGTGGTTGTCTATTAAATTGGAGAAACTTTTAAGTTTGTGAAAAAAATGTTATTGTGAGATTAACATTTCTCTTCTTTTGACCAAGACGCTAATGCACTTGGCCGGTGAGTCAGCAATTTAGCGCACACGGCAATTCAAAATAATTACGAAGTAGTTAGTGACATGAACTTTTTAGGTCAACAATTGTGTGGGTCACTTGCATTGTATAGTTAATAATGGTGGGTTGGGTTTGTCGCTTTGTCTTGTGGTAAGGCATAAAAGGAGTTTGCTGCGTCCCAAGTTGGGTATATCAAATATTGTGGTTCTAATTGAAAGCGATATTAACGTGGATCATACATCATTCCAGGTTCATGAACTGCTTTTTTCTTTGCTTTTCAAAGTGTTTTTAATAACGTAATTTTCTTAGAAGTGGCAATTCATGTCAACACATCACATGAATATGAATATATTTAATATGAATTTGACAATAATTTAAAATTGAGTTATGATTTTTGACACGAACACGCATACAATCTACTTATTTTATGGATTGACACGATAAGACACGATTAACCTGCAAACTCATACACAACACGATAAGACATAAATAACTTGTTTACGACATGAATAACCTGTAAGAAGATTAATGATGGTCAATTTTGGATTTGTGGATTGACACGACACGAATTTGAAAATGAGTTAACCTAAAAAAACATTCTGTTATGAAAAAGTAAACAATACATTTTTACTTCCTAATTTATATGTAAAATTTTAAATGGTGAATATGATTAACAGTTTATTTCAGTAAAATGAATAAATTATGCATAGAAGTTTTTTGCTATGGTAGATTTTAAATAGCGAAAAATTGTGATTAAATGAATTCAGTAACTTGCTTGCGTTAAATGTTTTAAATGTTTTTTATTTAAATTATTTTTGGTAACTATTCAATTAATACCACTTCGATTAATATGAAACCTAAATTCACTTGATGGGGTTACTTAAGTGCATTTAATGTATTTAAAACTTAAATTGGAAACATTAAATTCCCCATTTTTTAATAATTATTTTGTCTTAACCACTCAAAACATTAATTTAAAATCTTTAAAATTATTATTATTTAATATAAAATAAACTCTTAAAATAGTCCTTAATAATAATTAGTATTTTTTCTTTGTAAATAGTCCTTGAGAAATTTATCATTGAATAGTTTAGTTTAGGGAATGTAAACCTGCCCACCCCCAACTTAACCATTTAATAACCATAAATGTTGATCATATTGGTATTCATGTAAGATTAAAGTCGATACCTGAGTGCCCAATGGTTTGCATTGGTCAAGTTCAAACCTTGATTAAAGTAAATTCTTGAAATTCTTTGGGGGTTATATTAGGTATGGCTCGTACTTCGCATGTTAATGAGAGCCTTTATTTACAGGATCAGCAGAAAGACAATTAGGGTCCTGTAGAGGCCAGGTATTGTTATGGAGCTCTGATTTAATATAATTTTTTCTTTTTCTTAGTAGTTTGGGCTAGGATCCATGAACAACTGATGTTAGGATTTTCTATTTCTATTTATATTTTCCTTATAAACCAAGTGACTTGTAAACGAGTGGCGGTGAGGTGAATATAGTACAGACAAGTAGGACGTAGCTTACATTGGGTGAACCAAAGTAAATCACTATGTCAATTTTCTCTCTCTCTCTCTCTCTCTTTTCGTTTGCGATTTGTGTGCTATGTAAATTGTTGATTTCCCACATTTGGTATCAAGAGCTTTGGTTTTGCAATTGGGGTTTCTGTGGCAGATTAGGGTTTCGCAATTTGGGATTTTTTCTTGGTGTAGAGAAAACTACGAAATTGATCTGGAAAGGATGTCGACTGGCCAATCACGGATCGAGGTTGAAAAGTTCGAAGGAAATGGGTTCGACTTATGAAAGTTGAAGGTGGAGGCTTTGCTCGTTAACATAAACGTGTGGCATGCGATCAAATATGAGAAGTCATTGGTACAAATGAAAACCGTCAGTGACAAAACATCGAAGAATGGTGAGTCAAAGGAGTTGAAGGCGTGGACCAAAGACAATTGAAAGGCGCAAAGCCTGATCTAGTTATGTCTGACAAATAACGTTATGGTGAACGTAACTTCTGAGAAGACAACAAAGGATCTCTGGACAATGCTGAAAAGTCTCTATCAAAGCAAGTCACTCGTGAACAAGTTGTTCTTGCAAAAGAAGTTGTATAACTTGCGGATGAACAAAGGTGATTCTTTCTCTATTCATTTAAATGATTTTGACGCTATTTGTGCGCAACTTTCATCTATAGATATAAATCTGGATGAGGAAGATAAAGCTTGTACCTTGTTGTGTTCACTGCCAAACTCTTGGGAGCACAACATTGTTTCAACCGGGACTGACATTAATAAATTGTCATGCGAAACAATTGTTGTTGCGCCTATTGTCTGAGGAGAGGAGAAAAGTAGGTTTTGAAGGTACCAATAATGAGGCTCTGGTTGTTAGAGGGAGAAATGATGACATATTGAAGTCTGGTCAGAGAGGAAGATCGAGGGGACGATCAAAGTCCCATGGTAAATTTGAAATAAGGTGCTAGATGTGCAAACAGGTTGGACGCTTAAGGAGGAATTGCAGAAATAAAAGCATAGGTCCTTTTGAGAAGCGGGATAATACACCACCTTATGGTTCTGGTATAAAGAAGGATGATGGAGATAGTGCAGGGGACCTATACATGGCGTTCGACAGTCATAGCGACTGCAAAGACTGGATCATTATGCTTGAGCATCGTTTCATATGACACCTCATAGGGAGTGGTTCTGCACCTATAAATCATATTCTGGTAGTACAGTCAGAATGAGATATGACATGACTCATGCTATTATGGGACGTGGGAAGGTAAAGCTGAAGATGAATGACAGAACAGTTAAGAATCTGCCATGCGTGATGTATATTTCAGGGCTTACTAGAAATCTGATCTCCGTTGGTAGGATGGCATATGCATGTATTAATTTCAGCAGTGACAAGTATTCTTGCAAGCTAACTCGAAGAGCTTTGGTGATTGCAAGAGGAGAACACCATGGTAAACTATAGAAGCTGCTGGGCAGCACAATGTTCAGTGGTGAAAGCTACATAGCTGAATAGGCGAAGAAGGGCACTATTATGTTATGGCATAGGAGGCTATGGCATATTGGAGGAAAAGGTCTGGAGACTCTAACATCAAAGAAGTTGGTGGATGGAATTCCGAGCTGCTTTATGGGATTTGGATTTTGCGAGCATTGCCTGCAAGGGAAGCAAAATCGAGTATCTTTTGATTCCATAGGAGGAAGAACTGAGGGAATTATGGACCTGATACACATCGATATATTTGGCCCCACGCCTATAACATCACTTGAAAAATCAAGGTATTATGTTTCTTTTACTGATAATTTTTCAAGATATATGTGGTTATATTTCTTACTCAACAAGGATGAAGTGTTCGATAAATTTTGTGAGTTCAACGCTTTGGTGGAAAATCAGTTTGACCAAAGAATCAAGGTGTTGAAACTGACAATGAAAGGGAGTTATATTTAACAAAATTTGATCAATTTTATACGAGCAATGGGATTGCAAGGAAGAAAACTACGCCTTACTCACCTCAATAGAATGGGGTGGCAGAGAGATTGAATCGGTCTCTCGTAGAGAAAGGACAGAGTATGCTGAGCGGTGCAGGCTTGGTAGCTGAGTTTTGGGCGGAAGCAGTGGCTACTGCTTGTTATCTGAAGAACAGGTCTCCTACATCAGCCTTGAAGGAGAAGATTCTGTATGAAGCACTGTTTGGAAAAAGGACAGACGTATCTCATATCAGAGTGTTTGGCAGTGAAGCATATGTGCATGTACCCAAAGAGAGAAGAAGCAAGTTTGACAGTAAATATGAGAAGTGTATCTTTATTGGGTACAAGGATGGTGTCAAAGGGTAAAGTTGTGGAATCCTAATACTTGAAGTGTAACTTACAGCAGAGACGTTGTGTTTAGGGAATCTAAGTCGAATGAGATTTTTTTGAAAGATCCTGAAGAGCCACAAACTGTGGAGTTAGATGTGGTTTGAAAAAAGATGCAATAAACTCACAGGTTGGAGTGGAAAGTTCAAATTCAAAAGTTGCTGAACATAATGAGGTTGAAGATGAAGATTCTGAAACTGAGGCTGAAGTCGAAGCACCAATGCTAAGAAGGTCCACAAGGAAACAAGACCATCTGAGAGGTATACACCTGAAAACTATATTCTCTGTGCTAGTGATAATAGTTATACCCTGAATATTACAGGTGATGATCTAATCACTGTGAGACAAGCTAGAAACTCGGAGGATGTCAAACAGTAGGAGGAAGCAATGAAATATAAGATAAAGTCAGTGATGAAAAATTAAACTTAGAGTTTGGAGAAACTACCTGCAGACCAAAAGACGGTTGGTTACAAGTGGGTGTTCAAGAAAAAGGTCGGTGCTAATGGAGAAATTGAGCGTTATAAGGCTTGGTTGGTTGCAAAGGGATATTCACATAAAGAAGGGGTTGATTATGGTGAGGTGTTTTCACTTGTTGCAAAGTTAAATTCCATAAGGTTGATTTTATCTGTAGTAGTTGTATATGACCTAGAGGTGGAACAGCTGGATATGAAGACGATTTTCCTTCATGATGATTTGGAGGATGTTATTTACATGAAGCAATGATAACTCTCTAAAATAGAGTTATTTTTAGGCTTATATGTGATGATTTGGTGCCACACTTGTGCATAATTCTCTTGATTTTACATGATTATTGCATGAATTTTATATTTTCATGATTTGAATGAGAAAAATGCTAAGTGTTGATATTTGAAGATAATTTGAGTGTAAAAACCATTTATTTCATTTTCTATTTTATTGCAGGTCCGTGCTGTAGCATTGGAAAACAGTGATGTAGCATCGAAGATGAGTTCAGCAGCATGTCTAGTTGACATCATCACCAGCAAGCTATGGACCCAAGCCCAAATTAATAGAGAGAAGCTTTTGAGCACGAAAATAGATATTCTGATCTGAATAATCACTCAAGGATCTTCAAGAATCCTAATCAAATATCCCACAAATCAGCGCGCACAAATCCAAAGCAAATCTGAAGTATATTTGGAAAGATTTGGAGAAGATATGCAGCAGCATTATGTGTTGTCCCTGATCAGCGCTGCAGCAAATAAGGAAAGAATCTCCAATCAGTGCTGCAACAAAACAGAGCTGTATCTTCAATCATAGTTGCAGCAAATAAGGAAAGAATCTTCAATCAGTACTGCAGCGAAACAGAGTTGTATTTTCAATCATATCTGCAGCATATAAGGAAAGAATCTTCAATGTTGCAGCAAAACAGAGTTGTGTCTTCAATCATTGCTGCAGCAAAATAGAGCAGATTTGAACATGATTTGTAATGGATTTGAAGAGCTAATTGGAGCCCAATTCATCAAAGTCTATAAAAAGAGGAAGTCTACACACATCAAACAGGTTGAAGAGTCTCTCTTTGAGGCTGGTCAGCCTCTCTTTTAGAGAGAAGATGGGCTTTTGGAGAGATCCAAGTGTGAAACACTTAGAGAGATTTTGAGGTTTGTTGAGAGAGATCCAACAGATCAAAGGGTGAGGCTAGAGTTTAATAGAGAGATCATTGAATCCGGTGGATCCCTGCACTGTTTCGGCGGCTGAGATACGGTGGATGGTGGCTGAGCCCATGGTTGCTGCGAGAGCAGTGCTACAGCAACGCCCCTGTTTGTTTTATTTTAGCTTTATGGAATCTTTATCCCTCTTTGTTGTTTCTTTCTATTCAAGTATGGCCTAAATTGTTAGAATTGAGTGATAGAGTACCCTTATTGTGATGTAATCAGTTTGCCTAAACTTTGTTACATGATTATTCTTTTGGTTGTTTAATAAAGTGTTTACATTGTCTTTAATCTTGTTGATTCATTGAGAGAGAGTTGCAAGATACTTAGGATTTAGGCTATAGAGATATAGGTGAATCCTGAAAGTTATTAAACATTGTGGTTTAACTAAGTAAAATTGGTTAATTATGGGTAGAGAGATCATTCACACCATAAAATCATATGGAACTTGAACTTAATGATTTATAACTATGTTGGCCATAGAGATGTGGAACTTAGTATACATGTATTGTTGGTTAGAGCCCTTGCATGCATTAGTGTTCTGATTACTGGTTGGATGATTGTTGTTGCATTGTGACTGCATTCTGGTGAAACTGCATTATTGGGGAAATTGATCCCAATCTACTTTGTTACTTGACGTCTTTGTTCTTGAGTGCACTCTTAGTTTATTTTTACTTTGCTTTTAGTTATTAGTCAGTAGTTAGTATTATTTTACTCTTTAATTCTTAATTCACAAAACTTTCATAAACATTGTTACCTTTATTGCTTCACATTGATCCCAACTTTATAGTTTTCTTCGTGGGAACGATATCTGGACTAACACATCCACTTTATTACTTGTTGACACGTGCACTAGCGTAATGTGTGATTGATAAAAGGGGTACACAATTGCACAACAAGCAACCAGAGGGGTTCATAGTAAAAGGAAAAGATGAGCTAGTCTGCAAGTTAAATAAATCTCTATATGGCCTGAAGCAGTTCCCCAGGACGTGGTACATGAAGTTTGACACTTATGTGATGAAGCTTGGCTTTGACTATTGTGATGTTGATCATTGTGTTTATGTGAAAAGGTTAGAAGGCAACATTATTATTCTAACTTTGTATGTTAATGATATGTTACTCGTTGGAAACAATTTGAAGATGATCAGCATTGTGAAAGGACTACTGACAAAGAAGTTTGAAATGAAAGATCTAAACGCTGCAAATGTGATCTTGGGTATGCAGATTAAGAGGGAGCGTGACAAAGGAAGATTATGGTTGAGTCAGCGGAAGTACATAGAGGATGTTTTGAAGAAATTCAAGATGACTGATTGCAAACTTGTGTTGACTCCCATGTCTATTGATTCTAAGTTATAGGCTGACCAGTGTCCCAAGACTGAAGAAGAAGAAGAAGAAGAAATGGCATCAGTTCCTTATGCTAGTGCAGTTGGGAGTCTGATGTATGCAACAATCTATACTCGTCTTGATATTGCCCAAGCAGTGAGAGGATTGAGCAGGTATATGTCTAAGCGAGGAAATGAGCATTTGATGACGGTGAATCGTGTGTTCCACTATCTTCGTGGTACATCTAACATTGGGTTATGCTACGAAGGCGTAAAAGGCTCAAGGAGACAAACATTATTAGAGCTGAGATACTTTGTGGATACTGATTGGGGATATGACATTGATATTATAAGGTCTACAAGTGGATATGTTGTTTCCTCATTCAACGGAACTATCAGTTGGATAAGTAAGAGGCAAAACACTGTTGCTTTATCTACTACAAAAGCTGAGTACATGACCTTGTCATATGCTGTCAAGGAAGCTATTTAGTTGCGAAGGTTGTGCAAAGAGCTTGGCTTTGCACAAGGAGAGATGATAGTTGGGTGTGGCAATTAGAGCGTCATTTTCTTGGCTAAGAACCTAGGTTCCCATGCAAGTACCAAGTATATCGGCATATAGTACCATTTCATCAGAGAGAATATTGAAGACAAGGTTGTGTTGCTGGAGAAGGTTGACACAAAAGTCAACAATGCTGATTTTCTGACAATGGCAGTGACTTCAGAGAAGTTTGAATGGTGTATAGCTGTATTGAGATTCAAGAAACATGTGAAGCATTCACCAAGTGTGAGAATGTTGGGTATGGCTCATAGTTCGCATGCTGAGGAGGGCCCTTGTTGTCGAGGTCAGCAAATAGGCAACTGAAGTCTCGTAGAGGCCAGGTACTGTTGTGAGCCTCTGATTTGTTGTAATTTCTTTTTCTTTTTCTTAGTAGTTTTGTTTTGGGCTTACGAATAGTTGCTGTTAGAGTTTTCTAATCCTATTTATGTGTTCTTCTTGTAAACCGAGTGACTTATAATGAGTGGCGGTGAGATGAATATAGTACAGACAAGCTGGACGTAGCTTGCATTGGGTGAACCAAGGTAAATCACCATATCAAAATTCTTTCTCTCTTTCTCTTTTCTTTTGCGATTTGTTTGCTGTGTAAATTGTCGATTTCCAACAGGCTAGATGGAAATCGCCTCCTCCTTGAAAGGGAAATGATCTCACCAGTCCTTCGGTGACAATGGTACAATGCACCATCTATTCTAATAAGGAGCTAGTCTTAGGACAGTACTTTAAGGATAAGATGGCTGAAGGAAGTTATATGAGAATACCTCTAGGTTATCTATAAAAAAAAAAAGAGACTAAAGTTTGTAAACACATATGCTAGAGTGAATGAATAATAGATTCAAATAGAAAAAATGTGTATATTATTATTGCATAGCCTCGGAGACTCATATTATCCAAGCAAGAACATTATTCCATAATGTTTTCACTGTTTGATTCTTATAGTGAAATCAAAATATTTCAAATTTTTTTTCTTTAACAACATGCCCCCTTTTATTTTTTTTTTTTTAAATGTACCAAATATAAAATAAAATTTATCTCTCCAAATATAAAATAAAATAAAATATGGGTAAAGTATTTTTCCAGGAGATAACTTATCTCTAATGATCTCAAAATTACGTCATTTTGAATTAATGAAAGATATTTTTGTAATTTTATTTATTTTTATCATATGAATTTTATCGAAACACCCTTCATTAATTTTCCTAACTTACTAAAACACTTTTTATTAATTCAAAATGAAGTAATTTTTGAAGTAACCGGAGATAATTTATCTCTGAAATACTCTACCCATAAAACATAATCAACATTTATAACTTTTTAGGAACTAATATAAAATTTTTATAATCTCAAGAACTAGTGGATCCATCTCTTTTTATCTAAATTAAATTTAGGGTTTTTTTTTTTTTTTTTGAAATATGTATAATTTTTGAAAAATATGTATAATTTTCGAAAAATTCTTACCAAATTATGCTTCGTATCCAAAAATAGCCGATCCCTTTTTCTACGACTTTGTCAACTAGTCTCTCTCAGAGGTCTCAACTTAAAATTTAAGAAAATCATTATTTCTCATAAAAAAAAGATAAAAAAAAACACAAGTGGTTTCTAATTTATAGAGTTCATTGGTGGGGGGAAGAATATGACAAAGAAACCCCACTTTCCATTTTCAATGCACAGCAGATACATTGCATGTGGTGGGAACAACGTTCAATGTACGGGAATCCATTTCTATTTCCACTTCCAATAAAAGCCTTTCCTTTCACGAACCTCTACCCTTCATTTTTCTTCTTCATCTAACCTTTTTCTCTTCTCTCTATTCTCTTTTTTTGCCCTATCTCTTAGGGTTTCACCGTTTTTCTAGCTCCAATTTCTCTCTTTCTCATGCATTCTTGCTCTCTAGACTCATACATCGCCATCGCAGTCACCGTCTTCTTCTTCTTCCCCGTCTTTTTTGCTCTCTTTCGAGGGTTCTTTCGTGGAGAACAGCGCAGATTTGATCTCCCGGGGTATTTTGAGCTGCACCCATGTCTAAAGTCTTCGGCTTTTCCGGTAAGTTCATCGATTTATCGCGTTTGATCCGATTCATGGCTTTATCTGTTGTGTTTGTGGTT
This sequence comes from Gastrolobium bilobum, assembly GCF_033153095.1. Classification (NCBI taxonomy): domain Eukaryota; kingdom Viridiplantae; phylum Streptophyta; class Magnoliopsida; order Fabales; family Fabaceae; genus Gastrolobium; species Gastrolobium bilobum. The sequence continues at coordinate 213,416 of NW_026898693.1, forward strand.
TTGCCCCAAAAAATTGTGACATATAGTTGTGTATATGATGCTTTTGTGGTGCATGAGAAGCTTTTTTTTTTTTTTGTATATATATAATAATTTTGATTATTTTTCTTTTAGAAAAAACTCCTGGGCTGCCCTTAATTTGTTCTGTGTCATGGATTATCATGTGGTTGAGTAAATATGTGAAATTTGAACTGTGTAATGAAAGTTTTGTATGTCATATGCTGATGATCTAATGTTATATATATTTTATTTTCTCGTTGGGGTTGATAAGACTAGTATTTGTGTTTTGCATGACAAATCCTTTTGATTGATTAGCGGATCTGATAAGAGATATAAATAGGTTCATAGTCCTATTTGTTGCCAAGTTAGTGAGATATTTCAGCATAGGATTGTTTGAATAATTTTGTTTTTAGTTCTTGGTCTTTGCTTCGAATTGGATTTTGTTTTGTGATCCTCCTAGCATATGGTTCTACTTTGAGTAATTTATTTTGTATACGTCTGATGTTAGCAATTTTGTTCAAAGTTGATCTGAACTTGGTGTTGGTTTTGGAGGATGCAACAAAGTTATTAGACACACCTGGAGTTCTGTTGTTTGCTCAATTATTTCTTTCATAGAATAGACACTTCATTTTGTTCCATATGCTGGTTATATCTACATGTTTCATTATGTTTAAATGCTCAGTTTGTTCTTTGCTGACTTTGCGCATGCATTTGGGTTCTCAGGAGGTGATGATTTTTGCCCTGGGGGGTCAATATATTCCAACCCCAAGGAAGCAAGTTTCTTCCTGTCTCTTGGCCATGAAGTTGATGTTTACTTTCCTCCTCGGAAGAGATCACGCATCAGTGCGCCAATTGTTTTCAATGGAGAATGGTTTGAGCAGATGCAGAAAACATCTATTGAAGCTTTGCCAGATGAATGCCTCTTTGAGATCTTTAGAAGGTTGCCTGTCGGCAAAGAAAGGAGTGCATGTGCTTCTGTGTCTAAGCGCTGGCTTATGCTTCTAAGCAATATCTGTAAGAATGAAATCTGCAGCAACAAAAATACCCTCCTAGAGGAGAGTGAAAAGGAGGGTGATGATGAAGAATTTGGAGGTGAGGGTTACCTCTCTCGAAGCTTGGAAGGAAAGAAGGCAACGGATGTTAGACTTGCTGCCATTGCTGTTGGAACTGCATCTCGAGGAGGATTGGGGAAGCTTTCAATCCGTGGAAGCAACATGGATCGTGGGGTGACTACTCTAGGTCTCAAAGCAGTTGCTCATGGATGTCCTTCTTTAAAGGCTCTTTCTCTATGGAATGTTGCTACCATTGGTGATGAAGGCCTAATTGAGATTGCTAATGGATGTCAAAAGCTAGAGAAGCTTGATCTTTGCAAGTGCTCCTCAATTTCTGACAAGGCTTTAGTTGCGGTTGCAAAGAACTGCCCGAATCTGACCGAGTTATCATTAGAATCTTGTCCTAACATTGGTAATGAAGGTCTACAAGCTATTGGGAAGTTCTGCTCCAATCTAAGGTCTATATCTATCAAGGACTGCGCTGGTGTTGGTGATCAGGGAATTGCTGGCCTGTTTTCTTCAACTTCTTTGGTTCTGACAAAGGTGAAGCTCCAGGCACTGACTGTTTCTGATCTCTCTCTTGCTGTTATTGGACATTATGGCAAGACCGTTACTGATCTTGTCCTTAATTTCCTCCCAAATGTCAGTGAGAGGGGGTTCTGGGTTATGGGTAATAGTAATGGATTGCAGAAACTAAAGTCACTCACAATTGCATCATGCAGAGGGGTAACAGATATTGGGCTTGAAGCTGTAGGAAAGGGATGTCCAAATCTGAAAAGTGTACACCTTCATAAGTGTGCATTTCTTTCAGACAATGGGTTGATATCATTCACCAAGGCTGCTTCATCACTTGAGAGCCTGCAATTGGAAGAGTGCCACAGAATTACCCAATGTGGGTTTTTTGGTGTCCTTTTCAACTGTGGCACTAAATTGAAGGCTCTTTCTCTGGTAAGCTGCTATGGAATCAATGATCTGAATTTGGTATTGTCACCGGTATCTCCTTGTGAATCTCTCCGTTCATTATCCATCCGGAACTGCCCTGGATTTGGCAATGGTACCCTTTCTGTACTGGGAAAGCTGTGCCCTCAGATTCAGCACATTGAATTGAGTGGACTCGACGGAGTGACAGATGCAGGGTTTCTTCCACTGGTTGAGAGCTCTGAGGCTGGTCTGGTTAAAGTTAATCTTAGTGGTTGCATAAACCTTACAGATAAAGTAGTTTCATCCTTGGTCAATCTGCATGGTTGGACCCTTGAGAATCTGAACCTTGATGGTTGTAAAAATATTGGTGATGCAAGCTTGATGGCAATTGCTGAAAATTGCTCATTGCTTTGTGACCTTGATGTTTCCAAGTGTGCAATCACTGATGCTGGGATAGCAGCCCTGGCACAGGCGAAACAATTAAATCTGCAGATTCTTTCTTTGTCAGGTTGCACTTCGGTTTCAGACAGGAGCTTGCCGGCTTTGAGAAAATTGGGCCACACCCTATTGGGACTAAATATCAAGCATTGCAATGCAATCAGCAGCAGCACTGTTGACATGCTTGTGGAACTTCTCTGGAGGTGCGACATCCTTTCTTGAGCTGGAAGAATTAATATCGCTGTGCAATTTAAGCCAGGATCAGAACAAGCAGGAGGCTTGTTAGACAGCTGTTATGATTAGTATTTCACAGTAGTTTTTGGGTCCATTAACTGTGGGTCTTGATCATCCAGTGACTCGGTTCCCTTTTTCCAGAGTATGCAGTCATTTAACCTTTTTTTTTTGCAGTTTCCTATAATTGGAAATCTGTTAGAAGTTTTTTTGGCATCCTGTTGTGGATAGCCACCTTTTAAATGGCTGTATATCTCTGAGAACATAGCCACCGGGTTCTGGAGTTAGGAATCTTTCTTACTGATGTTGGCACCTGATGTTTTTAGCTCCGCTTTGCATCAGTTTTGCCACCATGTGCGTTTTAGTTCCCCATCTAAGTTTTTTACAGTTATCTGTATCAGAGTCTGTCTAAAGTTGTTTACCACATATGCCACGTTTTTGAACCATGTTCTTCACGTGATGTTTGGGTCTCCCTTTTATTCAAGGGGCAGTTTTATATTGCAGTGTATGTGCTGTTTTTAGGCTGGTTGCAGTTGTCAGTTCAGAGTTATGATGCCTTGTCTTTTCTGGGGCTTTGGCCGTGGCAGCAAGTTATACGGGTCTGTCATGACAATCTTCTCCCTTTGGGAAGGATTGTTTTTTATACCAAGCCCTAGTTTTTTTAGGCTTCATTTTTTATGAACTTGTCACTGCAACTTCTATATTGTGTGATGATGTTGAAATCTGCCCTTTGTGCTGTATGTTATATTGTGAAAAGTAATGAAATAAAATTTGCAGTCTCATTCCAAAAGCAATGTGTTGATATCTCTGTGTGCTTAGATTATACTCTTTTTACAAGAAATTTTTACAATTTTCTCATTCCCATCAAATAATATTTATTTATCTATATAACGGAAGCTTGTTATATTTTAAAGAATCAATTCAAAAAATTAATTTTAAGCATGAGGTGAGTATAATAATGATTTTATATTATATTTTTTTAATAAATATATAGAGGATAGTTATACTTACAATTTATTTTTATTTATAATTTTTCACAACCATAATTTTGACTGTTGATTTTCGTCAATCAACGGATATCATTTATTGTGAACTAATAATTAATTAATAAATTTAATTTATGAAAATAATAACCGTTGATTGACGGAAATCAACAGTTAAGGTTATGATTGTAAAAGGTTATAAACAAAAATAGGTTGTAAGTATAACCTTTTTTAAATATATATTAATAATTTTATATTATATTATATATTTCATTTATGTTTGGCTAGTCAATGTTTTCTGTGTATGATTTGATGAGAAGTTTAGAGAGTGTAATTGAGTTGGTCACATTGTTTTGCTCATAGAAGTGATAGCTTTTGGGCTTAGATGTATCCATATGGTAAATCCTTGGCTTGCTGTTTGAATGTTGAGTTGGGAAACTTTTAATATACTACCACGGCACCCAATTCTGTATACATCTATTCAATAAAAATTAAACACCTAAGCACACACAGTAAAATGTAAAAGACAAAAACACTGTTTAAACACACATGTTTAATTCTTAATGGCAGTAGTATCTACGACGGTTGCACGGAAGATGTGCTCGTTGAGTTGAGACCGGGGAGAATAGTGAATACTGTAGCAGTACTTGACTCACTTGTAGAATAATTTGTGAATCATGTATGTTGCCTTTACTTTTCACAAACTTGGGATATTAGGAATCTTTTGGAATATTAATCGGTTTCAATTAAAGCTCTTAGGTTCATGGACAATATTGTCAGAGACTTCAATGTGGCACATGCACTTCACATGCATTGTCAAGTAAAGCAATCATTCATTCATGTACCAACTTGGAAAGTCTCCACTTTACTAGACATATGAAGCTTTCCTATGCCCTTCTAGCTATGCTATAAAGACAGGAGTAAGCTAAGCTTGGAAGACGAAAAAAATTTCAATGCACAAGAAATATCGAACTCGGTGTTTTTTTTTATTAAATAAGAATTATTATTTTTTATCCATATTTTTTTTATATTTTTCTTTAAATCTTAAATATTTTTTCTGTTTAATAAAAAGGAGCACCAAATTCGATGATACATGCATTGAAGTTTTTAAAACAAGCCCCACTTGGTAATTTAAAAGGAATTCTATGGTTTTGGTTACGGATTCTCGAGCGCATGTAATCTAATTATCTAGTCAGCATTATGATTGTTATGTGATGGAGATTGATCACAGATAAAAATATCTTGCTGTGTTTGATTTGAGAAGCATTTTTTTAGTGGCAAATCTGTAGTGGTTAAGAAGGGTATCCGATGAAGTGAACGCTTTTTTTTTGGTCAACTCTTTCAACTGTGTCTATTATTATGGTTAAGACTTTACATGCTGACACCAATCTAACAATTCATGCTACAATATTTTTTGTTTCCTTTTTTTTTTCTGTTGACAGAGAATATGGACAGAAATACTCCTCTCAGCCTCTAATCCTCGTTGATTATCTTTCAGATATGGTTAAAAATAAAGTCACCATCAGCTTCTATGCAAATGAACAGAAATTAGATAAATGCATTGCATTTCTAACAATCAATTTTGTTTTTCGAAATGCTTATGTAAGCATGACGGTATTGTAAATGACCCATTTTTTTTTATCTATCTTGTGTGATGTTTTCACCTGAAAATGAGAGCGGTGATAACTTTTTTAATAACATAATTTTAATCCAAAATTTTAAGACATTAATAAAATTTAATTAATTATTTTATATGTTTTGTATCTGTATGTGAAAAGCCTACTCTAGAACACAGCCTAATGAAAATTGATATCTTATATCCTATGGTTAATGTTAAAATATAAAATTATGTGACCTTTTCAAATAATGGAAAAAATTTATAGTGCACTCGGACCACCGTGATTAGAGATGTAAATGGGTCAGGCCGGCCTATAGGAGCTATCACTTGGCCTATGAAAAGCCTGACCCGGCCTGGCCTTTAAGGTAATTAGAATAGTTACATGCTTGTAGGTAAACCTGTTTAAAAACAAGGCTGTAGGCTAAATATAAAAAGCCTCGCCTGTTTAAGTTTTTAAATAAATTTTTTTTTTATCATATAATGTTGTCAACACACACACACATATATATATATATATATATATATATATATATATATATATATATATATATATATATCAATGTATGCTTAAGTCGTACCTAACTAGCTAATTGAACTTGAAATGTAATCAAAGCATAATAATGAAATATAATAATGAAATGTGGCAGAACAGCTAATTGGAGCTTCACAAGCCCTTGGTGTTTGATGTCCCCGTCCCTGGATCAACACAATTGTATAACAATTTTATAATCTGTATTTTTGTTAAAAAATCTATTTTAAGAATTTTTATAATTTGGACTCATGCTGGAAATATTGTTTAATGAATGAGATATTTATTTTTTTATTTAATTTGCAATATGGTAGCCTAAAAGGTCTCATAGGCCATGTAGGTTTTTATTTTTAAATAACAAAGCAGGTTTGGCCTTTAAATTAAGTCTTTGATAGCTCGTATGCTAGATAGGCTGAACTTTTTTTTATGTAGACCTAGGCCATGAAGGAGAAAGCCTGGCCTGCCTTGGCCTAATTACACCCCTAACCGTAATCCTTCAATTGAAAAATTGACATGTGATTGAATTTTTTTTAAATCTCTCTCCTCATCTCTCTCTCTCTCCTATGCTCCACTGAATATTGTGTGTTCCAGGAGCACTAAATAAGCTCTCCAAATAATGAATATAAATATTAAGTTTTTGGGCTTTTATAGTATTGTTCTCAATTAAAAAAAAAACACCGGGTCTCTCTTAACTTTAGGCTTCTGTGCAAAGTGGTATCATAAAAGTATACACTTTCAACTTGTTCTAATTAATTCCTAAACTTTAAAGTATTCTAATAGATATTTTTATTTAAAATCTGTAAACTCGTTAAGTGTGAATTAACTCTAATATTTCACACATATTAAATTTAGACCCTTGATTATTTTATTATTAAAAATCTTATACATTTTGAGTATTTAAACTGCCCAAATGAAAAAAAAAAAAAAAAAAAACAGTGAGGAGACCACAACCTTGTGACAAAAAGAGGAGAGCAATTCTTTCGATGGGCTTTAGGCTTTGTATGGTGGCTCATAGGCCGTGGCTAACAATTTTCATTTAGTGGTGGCTCACACGTCGTCTAGATAGTTCCGTTCGTGATAAGCCATTAGGTTTGGTCTAATTGTGAGGAGTTTGGGTATTTTGTATTAGGTTATGTATTTAATTTTCATTTATATATATATATAAAGGTAGGATCTTTTTACACCAGTGTCAAATTTTAAATTTGACACCATTGTTTTTTGATCTAACGGTTCTCAGATGAGGTGTCAAATTTTAAATTTGACACCAGTGTCAAAGGATCTTAAAATTTTTATATATATATATATATATATATATATATATATATATATATATATATATATATATATATATAGAGGTAAGATCCTTTGACACTGGTGTATCTGAGAGTCATTGGATCAAAAAAGATCAATGGTGTCACATGCTTACAAATCAGAATCGTTGATCTTTTTTGATCTAACGGCTCTCAGGTGTCAAAGGATCCTACCTCATATATATATATATAAAGTTAGTTCCATTCGTGATTTCTTGGTGGTTGAATGGCTGGGTATTTTAGGAATAAGAAAATTAGGGTTATGTGCAAGACAATAGATATGTGGGTTTTTTTTTTTTTTTATACAAGATATGTGGCCTTTTGATTTGGGTCTTTGTGTTGGTATTGGGTTATGCTCAATGGAATGGGATCTAGTGCTAGAAATGGGGTGGTGTTGTTTTAGGTGGCGTACTTGGGTGAATAGTTCGAGACTTTGAGGTTAGTTGTTATGGGAATTTGTGGTCAATGGCGGCCCTTCACTCTCTTTTGGCTTCCTTTTATGGAAAGATCTATTGGAGTATTAGTTAAGCTTTAGGATTAATTAAGACAGGTTTGAAGTTAACGGTGGCATTTTGCAAAAAGCCCAAAATTTAGGAAGTTTAGTGCACTTTATGTTATTTCTTAGTTACATCATCCTCCTTTTAATGGTTCTCATAGTTCATGTATGAAAATGAATACACGTTATGTTTTATCGAGGAATAGTACCACAATTACATAAGAAATTCTTTTTAAGTTGTAATAAAGTAATTGGTAATATTAATTATTTATGTAAAATTCAATAGCCAAGATTCACTTATGTCACTTCTTACAAGTCCTAATACATTTAAGTTCTTATTTGATATGCGTATTGGATCATTTAAATAGAGTCGACCCAATGATGGATTATGGAGAAATATATTGATTTAGATAATTATTTATTTAAGGATTATTACATTATTTGAAATTGTTGTTACGTCAGCATATTTGCAAATAGATTATTTCTCAAGCCGTGATCAAAAGATCATGAGTTCCAATATAGAATACACCTTCTTTACAAATATATAAAGGTAAAACTGTATATAAAAATTGTTTCCATCCCTATACTAGTTAGTCTAAGTTTAATGGAAAGTGATTTTATTTGAAAATGTCGATAGAGAGAAGAAAAATTGTATTTATTGGCTCGCCTGCATGGTGCATGTCTAATTATAGGGTAACACTGGGGGCTGGAAAATCTATTCTTATAGTGACAAAAGAATTTAATCCATAAAAAATCAAAGATGTAGGACAAACAGCAGAATTTGATCCATATGATTTAGCTACAAGGGTGTTTCTCCACAAACCAAACAGCTTGTACATGCGACAATGTCAAATTGTTTAACAAAGCAAGGCCTGAACACAAAGCAAATAACTTGAACCATCACATGGCAAACTTTCTCAAAATTTTCCTCAAAATATTCACTAAATAGACAAGTTCTGCATACCAAAATACCATCAACTAGAATAACCTGGCAAATTGTTGCAAGCAGGAAAGAGAATGAACGAGGGCCAAAACAGCAAGCTTGGGAATAAACACATAAAAGAAAACATTGCTGCTTGGAAAAGATGACAACACAAAACCAATAATGCAAAATCTGCAAGCCTTCATTGTCAAATAATCTGAGTCATATGCTTCTATAATATTCACCAGAGGAATCAAATTCTCCAAAAGTAACCTACTGTTTGCTTAATCCTCTGCCGCAATGGGTTCTTGTGCCAAGGCAAGCTGAGGATTCTCTTCAACTACTATATCACCATTCACACGAGACTCTACTTCACTTGGCTTATCTGAAGGAACCACATTCAGAGGCAAAGCATTACTTGTCTCACTGGACAAGGTACTGTTCTCTTCATTGGCTGCAGTTATCTCAATTCTCTCTTCCACTGTAACATTGGATAAGATGGTATCTTTTTTTGTTGCACTAGATAAGGAAGTCTTTTTATCATTGATTGCCTTAGATGATTTAGGTGCAGTTGTTGAATTGGATGAACTGACCCTTTCACTAGCCAGTCGAATAGGAAGAGATCTTCGTTGTGGCTTCTTTTGATGGACAGCAGTAATTCCTTTAGTGGGTTTACTCTCTGACACTTTCTCATCCAGACTTAATCGACCTTGTCGAGAACTGCTGCTAGTGTTTCCATCTGACTCTGAATTTGTTGAACTCTTCTTACGACCAAGCTTGGGAGATTTTGCTCTTGTAGTTGGTATCTACATTAGAAATGTCCAATGCTAAAGAAGTTTAATTATCCAAATGACAAGACCAAACTTGCATTATCAAAAGGTTAAATTACTCTGTAGGTCCCTATAGTTATAATGAAATTTTAATTTTAAAAATTTCCTGTAATCTAAAAGTGTTAAGAGCTTTTAAACTATAAAAAGTAATTTAACCTTATCAAAAGAAGATCAAGTAAATAAGCAATGGTCCAGATTACAGAAAATTTTCAAAATAGGATTACAACTATCATCGTTCACAATGACATGTTTGATTAGCAAAACAAGGAATGCAACTTCAATTTACGAGTGACAGAAAACTGAAAATTTGGCATCACTTTATTAGGTAAAAAGGAATTAGAAAGGCATAAAAAGCAGATATGAAAAGAACATGCACATCCTTGCAAGGTATTTGTCGTCAACAAACTGAGTACTCCCACTAAACCATCTACTGATAAGAGGGTTGGTTTTAAAAAAAATTCTGAGTCTAAGCAAGTGGCATCAGTTTAGATGCACTCAATCAGCTTATTCACCTATGTGGATAGATAAGTGAAAAAATCATCTAGGACAACAAATTAAAAATAATAAAATGTTTTCAATCAAATAAAACAAATTTGAAATCTGATGAAAAACCCATAATTTTAAAACAACATATATGCTTAAATCACCAAATCACAATCCAAATCTAAAGGTGTTGTAAATAGTAATTATGTAGTCATTTATTAGTAATTATGTAGTCATTTATTTGTATTTATTTAGTCCATTACTTGTATATTGGGCCAAGCCCATTAGGTCAAAATTAGGTCAAGAAGTCTCTATAAATAGAGACCCCTATATACAGATTCAAATACAAATGAATAATATTTCAAAACCCTTTTTCAAGTTGGTATCAGAGCTCTCGATCCTGAGGGCTCTGCTTCCGCGCCTATTGTCTTTTTTTTTTACAAAACCCTAATTTCTTTGCCTCTTGCCGCCACCGGAAAAATTTTTCCGGAGACCTTTTGAACCAAGGGGACCACTGTTGACCTTCTTATTTTTTTTTCGTTCTATCATTCTACTCAACGTTCCTCCGCCACAAACGATCCAAACACCTCCGACCGCCTTCAACCAGTTCTGTCTTCACCGTTTAGAACCCTTTCCGGTGACTTTTCAATCGCAACCACCCACAGACAGGTGCGCGCTCACCGGACGACCACACTGGAAAAATTTCAGCCGGAGAAGCCTTGCCACGCGCTCTCACGCGCCGCCTCTTTGTCCGAGAGTGAAGCCCACGCGCTGCTGCTTTCTCCGGCGCGTGGAGGCGCGTCCGGCGGTGTTTCTGGACCAGACCACCACTATTCTTCTCGTCTCCTTGTTCTCTTTCTGGATCTGTGTTTTTTTCTCAGATCGGACATCGTTTGGTATTTTTTCCTAATTTTTTGGGTTCTTAGAGCCTTTTTCGTTGACTGTTTTTTGTGCAGTATGGCCTCTTCTCAAAGGAGTTCCTTTACAAAGTTTTATGATGGTGCATCTTCTAAACCTAAGAGAGATGATCGATGGTGTTCTTATTGTAAAAGAACAGGTCATATCAAGGATTTATGCTTTCGCCTCCATGGAAAGCAAATTGTCTTAGAAAAGATGGCAAGGATGCGTGGTCAAGCGCATTTTACTTCCTTTGGAATAACTCTTGCACCTAATGAGACCCAACCTGCATTTCGTCTAGATGAGTTAGAACGGCTCCGAACCATCCTTGATTATCTGAGTAAGCCATCTGATACTAGTGCTTTGGCTTTGACTGGTATGAGCCCCAAAACTCATTCTTTCCTTTCTTCATATGATTTTAAACATTACTGGGTTGTTGATTCTGGTGCTACTGATCATATGGCTTGTTGTGCTGACTCCTTTGCTTCTTATCATCCTACCATTGGAACTCATACTATAGCCATAGCTGATGGCCCACATACATCAGTTGCGGGTTCTGGTGACATAAACTTACAGCAGTCCTTACATCTTAAAGATGCTCTTCATGTTCCTAAACTCTCCACGAATCTTCTTTCTATTCATAAAATTACAAAAGATCTGAATTGTACTGTAACCTTCTTCCCTACCCATTGTGTTTTTCAGGATCTCGCCACGGGGAAGACGATTGGTAGTGCTAAAGAGCAAGGTGGGCTGTACTATCTGGTGTCACAATCTCCCACAAATAAAGTAACAGGTCACATCTTGATGTCTCATGGTCAATCAACTGCTGATTCTTTGATTTGGCTTCATCATAAGCGCTTGGGACATCCTCCATTTGGTTTACTCAAGTCTTTATTTCCGTCATTGTTTTTATCTAATCCTGTTGAGTCTTTTCATTGTGATGTTTGTGAGTTTGCTAAGCATCATCGTGTGTCTTTTCCTTCTAGTAGTACTAAGAGTGTTGAACCTTTTGATCTTATTCATTCTGATGTTTGGGGTCCTTCTAAAGTCCCTCATGCTTCTGGAAATAGATGGTTTGTTTCTTTTATTGATGATTGCACTCGTGTAACTTGGGTTTACTTAATGCATGAAAAGTCTGAGGTACCACATCTGTTCTTTCAATTTTATAAAATGGTTGAGACCCAATTTGGTAGAAAAATCAAGAGACTAAGAACAGATAATGGTACTGAATATGTTAATCACAGTTTTTCCCAATTTATACGAAATCAAGGTATGATTCATGAACTTACTTGTGTAGACACCCCTCAACAAAATGGGGTTGCTGAAAGAAAAAATCGTCACCTTCTTGAAGTTGCTCGTGCCTTACTGTTTCAAACACATGTACCCAAATGCTATTGGGGAGATGTCATTCTTACTGCAGCGTTCTTGATCAACCGTCTACCCACTCGGGTTCTCGATCATGTAAGTCTTATTCACTCCATGACTTCTTTTTTTCCTTCTGTTCCAACTTTGCAAAGTCTTCCTCCTCGAGTGTTTGAGTGTGTTGTCTTTGTTCATGTTCATAAACAGCATCGCAGTAAGTTGGATCCTAGGGCTCTTAAATGTGTCTTCCTTGGATATGCTCCTGATAAGAAGGGCTACAAGTGTTATCACCCTGGTAGTCGAATTTTTTTTGTTTCTATGGATGTTACATTTCAGGAATCTGAGTCCTTTTTCCAAGGTCCTCATCTTCAGGGGGAGAATAATTCACTAGAAGACTCATCACCTTCCTTCTTTGAATTTGAATCTTCAGTGTCTACTCCTTCACCTGAGTCAGTGTCTCTTCCTCTTGTTCCTGTTCCCAATGTCTATGTCTGATCCTCCTGTGACTGATCCTCCTATGACTGATACACAGCCCACATTGCCTCAGCAGCAACCTCAATCGTCTGAACCACTGGTAAGTCCTGAATCTCATATTTCTGATCATGATACTTCTGATGACTTACCCATTACTACTGATTCTGATGATTTACCCATTGCTCTTAGAAAAGGAAAAAGATCATGTCCCAAGAAATCTTGTTCCTCTTGTACTCAATACCCTATCTCCCATTTTGTCTCCTCTGCTAATCTGTCTGTGCAGCACAAAAGCTTTGTTTCAGCACTAGACTCTATTGCAATCCCAAAATCAGTACATGAAGCCTTGAAAGATGGGAATTGGGCTCAAGCCATGCAAGAGGAGATGAATGCATTGGAGAAAAATAAAACATGGGAGGTTATTGATAGACCTATTGGAAAGAAAGCAGTAGGGTGCAGATGGGTTTATGCCCTGAAATATAATTCTGATGGAACTCTTGAGAGATACAAAGCTCGATTAGTTGCCAAAGGTTACTCTCAAACCTATGGCATTGATTATGAAGAAACATTTGCTCCAGTTGCAAAGATGAATACGGTGTGAGTTTTGTTATCCCTTGCTGCCCATTACAATTGGGATATAAACCAATTTGATGTGAAGAATGCTTTCCTCAATGGTGAGTTAGAAGAAGAAGTCTACATGGAAATTCCGCCTGGTTTTGATTCTGTGAAGGGAGAAAATAAAGTTTGTAAATTAAAAAAGGCCTTGTATGGATTGAAGCAGTCACCTCGTGCCTGGTTTGGAAAGTTTACTAAGGTTATGATAACCTTAGGATATAAACAAAGTCAAGGAGATCACACTCTTTTTTTCAAGCACTCCCAAAATGGGAAGCTTATTGTGCTCCTTGTATATGTTGATGATATTATTATCACAGGTGATGATTTTGTGGAGAGACAGATTCTGCAAACACGGCTTGCCTCTGAGTTTGAAGTCAAAAACCTTGGGAAACTGAGATATTTCCTAGGGATAGAAGTAGCTCATTCGAGCAAAGGAATCTTTATCAGCCAGAGGAAATATGTTCTTGATCTTCTCAAAGAAGCAGGAAAGCTCGGGTGTAAACCCTCTAATACTCTTATTGAGCAGAATCACAAGATGTGCTATGAAGAGGAGAGTCCTCCAGTTGATAAAGGACAATATCAACGGCTAGATGGGAAATTGATATATTTGGCCCATACTAGACCAGACTTAGCTTATGCTGTTAGTGTTGTCAGTCAGTTTATGCACGATCCAAAGGAGAAACATATGCAGGCAGTGGAGAGAATTCTTTAGTATCTGAAAGGTACTCCTGGTAAAGGGTTGTTATTCCGACGTGATGGCAATCTATCTTTAGAAGTCTACACAGATGCTGATTATGCTGGATCCGTGACTGACCGTCGTTCTACCACTGGTTATTGCATGTTTCTTTGTGGTAACTTGGTGACATGGAGAAGTAAGAAACAAGATGTGGTCGCCAGATCAAGTGCAAAAGCTGAATTTCGAGCTATGGCTCAAGGCATTTGTGAGTTACTGTGGCTAAAAATTGTACTTGATGATCTAAAAATAAAATGTGAGGGACCTATGAAGCTGCTATGTGATAATAAGTCCGCTATTTGTATAACTCATAATCCAGTTCAACATGATCGGACTAAACATATTGAGGTCGACCGCCATTTCATCAAAGAGAAACTTGATAGCGGGTTGATTACCACTCCATACATTCCCACTGGGCGTCAATTAGCTGATCTATTGACAAAGGGACTTCCTTCAGATAGATTTCAAGAACTTGCTAGCAAGCTGGGAATGATAAATATCTATTCCTCAGCTTGAGGGGGAGTGTTGTAAATAGTAATTATGTAGTCATTTGTTAGTAATTATGTAGTCATTTATTTGTATTTATTTAGTCCGTTACTTGTATATTGGGCCAAGCCCATTAGGTCAAAATTAGGTCAAGAAGTCTCTATAAATAGAGACCCCTATATACAGATTCAAATACAAATCAATAATATTTCAAAACCCTTTTTCAAGTAAAGGTTTCTCACAGAGATTGATGGAAGCAGGTAATTGCACAAGATGATGTAATATTCTAATTGATAGTCTACTTTTTGAAAGATAACATTTCATATTTACCAATTGAAATTGACATAATAATAAAAGGTCACACGTTCGAATCCAAAAATCAGCCTCTTTGCAGTTATGCAAGGGTAAGGCTGGGTACAAGGAATGCCCTCATCCCACCCTCGCTAGTTGGAGTTTAATGGGGATTGGTTTTTTTTTAATAATGTACATCAATCTAACCATGTATTTCACCTCCTCACAAATAATGGCTGAACACCAGAAAACAAAATTTTTTTAGCAATGCCAGAACTATATACCAAATCTCCATAATGAGCTAGTAATGCTGCTTTCAAAATGGAAGTTTTCTTCTATTTTTATATCTGTCACATCTACAGGTTTATGCATTAGACAAAAAGAGCAGAACTATGGGAGTAACTAATAAGTGAATCTATAATGTGTGAAGATCAAACGTTTTGTAATTACAGGGTATTTAAGAACAAGCAATAAACTTAATAAGATAGAAACCAATTGATGGAGAGAAGTGGGAACATGAGAGTGCTATTTACCAATTGTTTTCAGAAGATTATATGCTTTCTCTCAAACAACATGTGAGTGTGTTTGCACCAGTTTACTTGTGGATTCACAAAGCAGCACATATACAACATATACATTACATATGGCTTCAACACAATTAAAATTTTCTGAAATTAATTAGTGCAGACTGAAGAGTACACATGCAAGGCATGCATGCAACACAAAAACACAGAGAAAGAGAGAAATTTACCTTCTTCAGCTCCACCTTAGGAGGAGGAGGCTCCTGGTAAAAAGTTGGCATTGGAGTTGCTTTAAATGTTAGACTCTTCCTCAGCATTTTAATCTCAGCTTCTTGGCTCTCCTATAAAGGAGGGAAAGAATGACGTGATTAAAAGGCAAACTCTACAATTTACATTTCAGGCCAGATATCAAATATTCTCACCATGGTTTTTGCTTGCATGTTACTTTTCTCCACCTCCTTTGCATGAATCTTTTCCTCAAGCTTAGTGTAGAACTGCCCACCAGAATATCAATTCATTTTTTAAAACTACAAGCTTATTCAAAAGAAACCTGGACAATGACACAGTAGGTGGAAAAAAGTATGTACTAACTATTTACCTCTTTTCTTCTCTCAGCTCGATCACCGCATCTGAAACTGAATCCGTAATTTGGAAGTGTCCCCACCCTGCGAGATTTGGCATCTTCTGCATTGGTACTTCTAAGTAGATTAAGTATAAACTACAATAATAGAAAGCATCTGATAGAAACATTGATCTCTATGAACAAATCAAGTCAGAAGAAACAGGGGCAATTAATAGAGGTTGTGGGAAATGTTAGTGGGGGGTAGTTTTAACTGCAGTAGTGGGCAGTTATGGAAAGAGATGGTAGTGTAGGATTGTCTTTATAAGGCTAGGCTGTTAGTTAGGAAGGTAGGTTGGTTTTATGTAATTTTCTGGTCTGCTTACGCAGAGAACTTGGAGAAGGGTCTTCAAGTTGGGGCAATTCTTGCTCATTGTGTTCCCTTGCATTGTATATTTTCCTTTTACATTAATAAAATACCTCTTTCCAGTAAGATAGGAGAACAGAATCCTATCAGCATCACACTCAATAATAAGATTAAATAACAAAGAAATGCAGTAGTTTCCTATTTTCACTCACTAGGAGGAATAAATAAACCCAAAAAGAAAGGATACAATGAAGATTCTGCTTCTCCTTGGACTTTATCAAGGGGACCTTTTTTCAATGATTTTGGTTTTGTATTCTGCCTGTATCCAACAAATCACAGTCCACCAGTTAGATATTTACAATCATCAATTATATGTATTTCTCTTAGGATGAAACATTGACAAATAAATGCAAGCATTACATACATTGGTACTTCAGAAGATGCTGCATCAGACTTTGAAGGGTGCTGAGAAAAGCACATTACAAAAACTATCAGGGAATGCCAAAAATATAATTTTTGTTACCCAAAACATAAAAAAGATAAAAGAATAAACAAAAGAAGCACAATGATCTGAGTTCCTTAGTAAATATTTTAGAAAGCAAGCACAGGTAACAACAGAGTTTACCTTGGACAATTGAGTCTGCCGTTCACTTAATGATCTGCTTTTAATAGACTGCTTTGGATGAGAGTCTAAAGCTTTAGTACCATTTGAAACAGCAGATAATGCCTCTTTATCTTTCCCATTTTTGCTCCTTTTCATCAAACTTGCACGAACACCAGTGGAACTTGGAGCCTTTGCATTCTTATTCTTGACAGGAACTGTTTGTGCTCTCAATTTCCCTGTTTGATCAGTTATTTTCCCTTCCTCGTCCTAGAATTGAGCAAATGTTAGAGATTCAAATAATATAACTAACTTATCAAAATCAATTCAAGAAAACAAAATCCTCTAAACCTTAGAAATGGTCATATTGTTTCCATCCATGTTGTCGTTTGATCCTTTGATTTCCGCCACAGATGTGTTATCAGTTGCAACGCTATCTGACCGGTTGAAATTATCAGAATTTCCACTTGGAGCTACAGATTCTGTAGTTTCAGTAACACCAGGGTCTAAATCATTTGAAACAACACGAACCTCTCCAGAATTAGAAGGTTCATCATGAACACCATTTTGGTGGACCACTTCAAGCCATTCAGCAGGTGACACGTTAATTGGATCCATCATTCACACTTAAGCTACAAGTTACATAGAAACAATAAACAGTGGCTTAGAGATGATTAAACACGAGAAGACCACAATAAACAAATTCAAATCATTAAAGTTTAACCATTCCTCCTGTGTTTATATAAAAATTTAAGTTGCTGCCCATACAGCCAGGCTGATCTTAAAATATACATAGACAAATTCACAAACAATTTTTTCTTTTCCACTCTTAGACCAAATAGGGATTACTGTCTTCCAGAAAATAGTGTTCATCAGACAGCACTGGGTGTAATAGCAACTTACCCACTTGAAGAAGAAAGACAGGAGTGAGATGACAAAATAGTAGACCTGTCAGGTTGTGCCAGAAGTTATTTACCAGTCAAATGGGAGTAAGCAACGCAACACAACACAACACAACATAATCATCATAATTCAGAAGTTTCAGTTAATTTTATTTTGCCTGGGGTGAGACAGTTTAAGTCAAATATGATAAAAATATAAACAACCCGTTTTCAAAGTCATGGACATTAATCAATAATGATAACACGAATGTAGAGCAATTTGATGGTATAATCTTCTCTTGTTTGCCTAGTGCATGAAGAAAAATTGGGAAGGACTTTTTTAATGAGACACAAAAAAAGAGAGGGGGAAAGATGAGACAATCAAGCTTCAAAGTTCAAATAATTGAGAGTGAGAAACCTAATTGAAAGCTCTAAACTGAATTTCTTCTGCTGCATTTGCTTAGCAACCAAGTAGAAAAACTCTTTCTATAAAACTAATTTAAACAAGATATGATTGATGACTAAAAAAAGATTCCAAAAAATCAAAAAATCAAAAAAAAAATTCCAAGTATCAAATCCAACACTGAACTCCTAATGCCACGAAATAATCCAATGACAACCCAAGTTCCGTTTTTGAGACAGGAAATCCATAAAAAAAAAAAAAAAAAAACAAATCAAAAAATAAATAACCACAAAATCTTAGGATTTCAGACCAAATATTAAAAAAAATGAGATTTTTTTGGTCCACAGT
This sequence comes from Gastrolobium bilobum, assembly GCF_033153095.1. Classification (NCBI taxonomy): domain Eukaryota; kingdom Viridiplantae; phylum Streptophyta; class Magnoliopsida; order Fabales; family Fabaceae; genus Gastrolobium; species Gastrolobium bilobum. The sequence continues at coordinate 231,761 of NW_026898693.1, forward strand.
TTTCAGTCCTCAACAGTTGTTAAGTGAAATTCCACGCCGTGACGGGTTACCTGGTAAAAGGGTAGTCAAAACGCCATCAAAAGGTGGGTACTGAATACCATTGAACAAGCAATGACTCGAAGAGTGTGCAGTGCAGAGAACAGAGATCTTGCCCCCAGAAAGAAGAAGAAGAAGAAAGGGACAACCCAGAATAGGGATGGAGTAGAGGATCACGATCCGAGGATCCACACACAATCCAGCAACAAGATCCGTAAGATTGAAACTATAGATGTTGCTGACGATTTATCTTTTTTATATTATATGTGAAAACAAAAATAGAGGCAAAGAACGAAGAGCGTAAGAGAGAGAGAGAGAGAGAGAGAGAGAGAGGAGCGGTTTTGAAATCCAACTAGAGGTGAGGTTGCTCTTTCTCACTGTAAATGGCGAGTGAGTGAGTGAGTGAGTCTCACACGGACACAGACAGACACAGTCACACAGAGACAGCGTCAGAATATACGGTTGCGTTAAGATAAATAGATAATATACGGTTTTTACGGTTCCCACGCAGGCACGGTTACTAAACCACCGCCCTCACTCTTATTAATTTTTGTGTTTTTTTTGTTTTGGTGAGCTTAATTTTGCGTTTTATTTAACATGATATGGTTGAATGGAAGAATTATAATTATATAAAAGAAATTAATGTTGATAATTTTGTAACTATTGATTCTAGGGAATAACATCTATCCTTTTAAAGGATATAAGTTTATATCCTTTTAGATTTTAACCGTTGATTTTCGTCCATCAACGGTTATAATTTATTGGATTAAAATTATTAATTAATTAATAATAAATTTAGCTTATTAAGTTTGACCCAATAGATTATAACTTTTGATGGACGGAAATCAACGATTAGGATTTAAAATGATATAAGTTTATATCCTTTAAAATGATAGATGTTTTTCCCTTTATTTTAATATATTTTTTCTCTCCCTTTTTTAGTATTCTAATTTTGTAGTCTACCCTTTGCACAAATTTTCAATTCGTATCCTAATTTTTTCAATACAAAATCCTAACCTTTTAGAATTTAAAAACCCTATTACACAAGGATTCTCAAGTTACTCTCAATTTTTAAGAAAAAGAGATACGCTGGTATCCCAGTTTGTCAGTACAAGAATTGGTATCCAAGTTTTTCAGTACAAACTTTCAAAAAGGTCAAAAAGAAAATTACAATTAAAGTGATTTACCTCAGTGTTTTTTCCTTGGAGAACTAGTCATTTTGCCAAAGGATGAATGTATGAATGATTATTTTCAATTGATGTACGACAAAGAATCCTAATTTTGAAAACTCAATTCTTTTTTTTTCTTGTATATTTTTCTCTCCTCTCTCTTTTTGTATTCTCCCATTTCATGAATAATATGCGATGAGCCATATTTATAATAATAACACTTTCTCTCTCCTAAAAGTCCAAAGATATAAATTTGAAATTTGAAATCTTTTCCAAAAACCAACCATAAATTTTTTACCCTTAAATGAAATCTTAAATGTAATTTTCAAAAATAAGATTTCTTATTTTTTCTAATAAAAAATATGTAAAGCTTAAATATCTTAATATGTTATACAATGGAATTCTAATCTAAATCTTTGACAGAGAATATTTTATTTATTTTACATGAAATATAAAATGATAAAATCTATTCTAAACTTTACTTGATTTCATACTTATCTCTTCATAATATCTTTCATATCTTCTTCAATCTTCATGCAATATTCAATTATCTTGAATACTATTTCAAATCAGAATAAATATTATTCTGAAATCTCAAACAATAAGTTCATTAGTAATTTCAAGACAACAAATTGTTATCAATTAAATTAGGGTTTTCTTTTTCTACAGTTACTGTAAATAAGTTATCTGCAGCAAGCCAATACGACGTTGTTTTGGGACGAAAATCATGGTGTTTTTGTAATTTTAATTTATTTCAGGGTTATAATAGTCTTTATATTTATAATTTTTTAATATTTCAATACCAAAACAACATCGTTTTATGAATAAATGCAGATAATTTATCTGCATTAACTGCAGAAACATTTATCCCATTAAATTGATTTTAATCACCAAAATATATTTTAAATCAATTAAGTTATAACAAATATCCAACATTATAGACAAATTAATTATGATCAGAGATAAAAGAGAAAAATGTTAGGATATAAATTGATAAAATAAATGATTAGTTACTCTCACGTGATATTGTTAAATAATTCATAAGAGGATTCACTCACAAAAAATAAATCACAAAACACATAAATTAATAAGTAATTTCAAACTATTTATAAATAAATAAAAAAGTAATTTCAAATTTGATACTCGCTAATTCGAGTCCTGGATATGCAACTATAGCAAATTTGATAGGGAGAATATAATTTTGCCATTCCAGTGATTCTGATCGTATCGAACTGAATTTGTCAAGTAGTGATATATTAGGAAAGAAATATAAAAAATAAAATGTTTGATATATTAAGAAATTAAAAAATGTCTTTTTTTTAGAAATTAAAATAGTTAATTGAAGCTATTAAATATTTATTAGTCAGTGTCTTAAAACCGTTATAATTTTTTCCTATTTTTTAATCTGATTATATGTTGTCAATCGAAAGGTCAGTATATTTTTTTTTACCATTGATAGTTAGATCAAATTTTAGTATTATTGTTGAAACGGGAATAAATGATGAATAGTTATTATTTCGCAGAATAAATAAAAAAAAAAAATTCATTCTCTTTTTTATTTTAGAGAATATGCGGAAAAGATTTACCACCTAAATTTAGAAAATGATCCGGCCTTTTGTGTTTATTTGTTATTTCTTTTCTAATTCTTATGTTTAAAAAGAAAGAAAGATATAGATAGATTATTTTCACATATTTTAATTTATTGGATTCAACTAGGATGCATCATGCATGTGTGAAAACTGAAGATAGCATCATTTGGGCTTTTTGACCCTTTTGCCCTTCATTAATTAATTAATAACCAATTTGTCCCTGATCCAGAACTATCCACCAACCTGCCCTCTTTTAGTCGACTACCTTGCTTTTTTAGTCGAGCAAATGGTCAAAATTCAGAATGTAGACTACACCAAATTTAGTCGACTAAAAAATCATCTTGATCGACTAAATTTTTGGGATATTTAGTCGACTAAGGCACGATATTTAGTCGACTAAATATCGACGGATTTGTTTTTAAAAACCCCCTCATTCGGCAGAGGGGGGGTAGTAAACCTAATCGACTAAGGAGACGGCCCAAACCCCAAGTTCGCAGGAGCAGCTGAAGAACGCCACAAACCCTTCCCTCAGGCGTGTGGATTGCACCAAAATACGGTCCAAATCGTGAAATCTCAAGGATAGGTAAGGTTTCTTGACTTGCATTGTGTTTTAGGTTTTGGAATTTTTTTTATTTGTTTGCTGTCCGAATTTTTGAACCCTAATCAAAGCATTTGTTTTAGGTTTTGTAACCCTAATCTATTAAGGTTTATTTTTTTGCATTGTGTGAATTTTTTTGTTTGAAAAGTTTGTATGTGGGAAAAGTTTGCTTTTGATTTACAGCCCTTATGTTGCAAGTTTTCATTACCATCATGACATGTTTCATTGTAGGTACCCTAAACAAATGACGGGCCGCAGAAGACCAAGCGATGAGGGCAATGAGTCACTTGAGAGACGCACCAAGCATAGGCAAGAGCGGCCTTCTTCGTCAAGGCCACAAGACGAAGAGCCTGATACTGTTGACCTCCCGTATGGGTATCTGTTTGAGGACGACCCTGTCGTCCACGCTTCATTCGTACGTGACCATTTGAACCGGCCGTTATGTGCTCCAAAATCTTTGGATACAGCCTTTTTTGATAATGAGGGATTTGAAATTGTGGGGGTGTTGGAGGCGGCACATCTGAGGGTGTTGGCCGAGACCCTATGTCCGTATTCAGAGCTTATTGTGCGGGCCTTCTACCATAACCTCAGCTACGTACAGGGCGAGCTGAAGTCGAGGGTCTGTGGAATAAAGATCATCATGACGGCACCTGCATGGTTGGAGATACTCGGCTATGATTTTGACTCTTCTCAGACTGTGGCGTATGACGCTGATAGTGGTGTAGTACTTCCAGGATATGTACGAGAGGATGCCGTGCAGGAGCAGAGAAAAGTCCGTGGGGAACACTTGCACTATACGGTGGGGTTGCTTTCTGTGGAGTTCCGTATACTACACTATGTCCTCACCCACGTTCTGTTTCCGCGATCTTTTAATCATTCCAGGGTGTTGGAACATGACATTCCCATTATGTGGGCTATCCGACATGCCCAGATGGTGAACTGGAGGCACTATATCTGTTGGTTTATGTTTAAGGCCAAACTTAAGGGTCATCTTCCATACGCCTGTCTGTCAGCCTTATCCGTATACACTCGACGTTCATCAACACATTGGTCCGTATCAATCTTGAACGCAGAACCCACATTAACCTGCGTCATGTATGTCAGCCAACCAGGCAAGAATGCATACGATTTATCCCAGTCGCCAAATAACTTGACAATGGCTTTCATTTTAGCCTTCCAAGCTTTCCTGTAAGATATGTTGTATCCATACAAACGTTGTACCCTCTCTTGAATAAGAACTGGCTTCAATGATGGATCTTCTTTTAACATACCTATATAAAAAAAAACACCGACCAACAGTCAGAATACAAACTGATTAACGTAAACATACCTTAGGAAGTTAGATATATCGAATAATACATACTGATAATGGTTGCACATATCACATCAGAATCCAATTGTCTATGATCCCGGGTAAGACCTTGGTTTAGGCAGGTGTGTTCTTTAACCCACTTACTGACCACCCAAGTATTTCCATTCTTCGGCAACAATGCCCTCACATACCAGGGATATCCGTCATTATGGTGTCGACACTTCATCACAAATCTATGGTCATCACTTTTTGCCACAACGGCAGTACGGTGAGCCTTCATACAATATAATTTGACTGCATGTTGCATTTCAGATTTGCTACGAAACTCCTGATACAAATATAAAAGATCCCCTAACTGCCAGCCACCGTGATCATCATCGTCACCATACAATATCTCCGTCTCATCATTAGGGTGGGCGCAATTAATGAAGGAATAATATGAGCTTTCATTCCAAAATGGCTCGACCTCAGAACCTACGGATGCATTATAATGCCACCGTCAATACCATTCATAACAAAAAAAATAATTGCTAAATTAAATCTTTAAAAAACGAATCTTACCACTGCTAACAGGGTCAACACGAAGTGGTCTCGTAACCTGCAAACCCGGGGATGGTGAGCTTGTGTCAGCGTCGAAATCACCCTCTACGTCATTATCTGACATGTCACCTAGCGGAATAACACTCTCAGGTTCACCGTCCTCATCGTTGTCCATATCGGCATCCTGTTCATCCTCATCTATTTCCCGCAGTGTTATCTGACTTATGACAGGTGCAGATAAATCGACTACTCTATCTTCATGACCAAAATACGGTTCACTTCTTGTATGCATGGGTGCAGATGAAGATTGACCACAATCTAATTCAACATATATCTCAATAAAATTTTGAAATTTTCGATCAACAATTGCATCTATGACACATTTGACATATTCATCATCACATATATCGTTACCCATGTAGTAAATAGCATCCTTACCAACTGTAGTCTCTACCCTGGCAATCATCCGTTGAACGCATTGGCTGCCTTGCAGACCCAATTTTTGCTGAATTCTCCCCTTTAACTCATTGTATGTAGTGCCCCGTTTGATTTTCAACATTTTTGTTTTTCCTTCAAATTGAACACCATTGGGGCCTTCATAATGCTTTCCATCATAGTAGATCATTGTCACATACATGTTTGGACTTGTGCTCATCTTCCTCACGAAATTGGGACTAGGGTTCTGAAATTGGGGGTTTGGGTTCGAATTTTGGGGGTTTGAAATTGTGCAATGACAATGATTTCACAATATTAGATCTGTAGAGATGGTGGGATGAAATACAATCGGATTGAGAGGATTACACATGAACAAAGGGAGCTATTTAGGTTTACACAACAACAACAATCGAAATGAGACCGAAAACATGTAAAATATAGGGTTTTAGTCGATATTTAGTCGACTAAATATCGTGCCTTACTCGACTAAATATCCCAAAAAGTTAGTCGATCAAGATGATTTTTGGTGTAGTCCACATTCTGAATTTTGACCATTTGCTCGACTAAAAAAGCAAGGTAGTCGACTAAAAGGGGGCAGGTTGGTGGATAGTTCTGGATCAGGGGCAAATTGGTTATTAATTAATTAATAAGGGGCAAAAGGGTCAAAAAGCCCATCCATTTGTATCCAAAAAAGAAGATAGCGATCCAATTTATTTGAGTTTAGAAAAAAAGTTAAACCTCTTAAAATGAAATTAATTTAAGATTATCGATTCAACTTTGGTTAATATTTATGAAAAATTTCCTTTGAACCTTTTGAAGATTATTTAAGAAATCTTTGTTAACAAAATAAAATTAACTTAAAACACTTTCACACTAAAATAAACTAAATATATTTTTCTTTGATTTTCCAAGACTAATACCTTTTTCTTTTCCAGTAGTGGTATCTTTAAAAATCTGAACTTTTACCCAGTGTTTCAAAACCTCAACCCACCCCCCGGGTTGACCCGGGTCAACCCTGACTCCTCCCCTCTGAGGGTTGGGGACACAAGTTGGACCCTATATGCACATCGATCCCTCTAACTCTCAAAATTCGGTCGGATTTCAGTGACTCCCGAGTCAGAGGGGTCAAAGGGGGTCAGGTCACTGCATGTTTTTTTTTTTAAAGAAAATTCCATGAAACAAATTCATTTTATTAAAAAAATAAAATAAAAATGCTTGCAAACCTAAATCTAATCGTTCTCTTCTCTCCCAGCGACCTAGATTTGTGGTATCTTGATACTTGGGTATCATTAGAATATGAGTTTTGTACTTTGGTATCTTGATACTTTAATTAGGTTGTGTAATATTGACTTGTGGTTATAATTGGTGAATTATATTAAATATATTTTGAATCTTTAATGATTGGTGATTTATTTTTTAATATTTTCATATAGGATATATATATACTTATATTTTTTTAATATATAAAATCAGGTCAGCGTAGTGACCCCGTGACCCCCCGGTTGAACCCGTGACCCTTGACCCTTGACCTCGGCCGGATCGATGGCCGGGCTGGGTTTTTAAACACTGCTTTTACCATAAATTAGGTTTAATTCTCATATTATTATTTTTACTAGGCGATATGATCATATTTCAATCATGGCATTAGTTCGCACAATGGACCCGTTATGTAATTGGAGTTCAATCGATATTAGCCTATACTTATTTTTTTTCCTAAGGTATCCTCCAGCCGACAGCCGCAGATTAATCCTTTCGAGGCGGGAGATCACATTAAGTGGGTAAATCTCTCCCAACAAAACCTTTTCCATATGCACGACTAGGAATCGAACCCCTATCAGTATGCTTAAGGAATTCAGCTATCTACCAACTGAGCTTTATTGGTATACTTATTTTTTTTTTATTTGAACTAGTTTTTGAAAATGTGTGTAAAATATTAAAAGATTTATGACTCTTAGGTTTTAAACCTATGTTTGGTGCATGAATAATAAAGCACTTACTACTATGTTAGAGTCATTTATTTGTCAAAATATATCTATTAATCTATTTATTAAATAATTTAATATAAATTTAATTTAACTAATTGAATCATTAAACTAGTAATCCACTGTTTGAACGAACAAATGATTAACTTAATACTTTGGCTGGGCCAATAACCAATTCAAGTTTAATAATATTAATATCCACCATTGATTTATGAAAAACACATATTTCATGAAATATTAATATAAGCAAAGATAATAGTTAAAAACATATTGATAATATTTACGGCTCAAATATCCACCATTGATATATTTAATGAAAAGTGTTGTTGTTTTTTTTTGGTAATCAAAGTGTTGTGTTTTTATTCATGACTTGGATGGTTGATAGAATTGAAAAAAGTGAGTGGAAATGGATTTAAAAAAAAAAACAATTTAGACGTGAAAGATGTTTTTAATAGTTTAGTGAGCGTCTTGATATATGTAATACAAAAAGATTAAAGCCAGCACAATAAGTTGACGTTGAGAAAGTTGTGGCTATATTTTTTTACAGAACCATTCACAAAGGATTTAAAGAGAAATTTGACCATAAGAGATAAAAAAAGTTGTGAAAAATACAAAAAAATAAATAAACTTTTTTTAATAAAAAAAGTAATGTATAAATTATGCTTAGCTAATCTTTTGAATAACTCTTACATTTTGTTGGTCCTTTGATTAGTTTGTGGGTGATTACACTAATACTTTAATTTAGCTAATAAAAGGATGAATAAAATAAAAGGGATTGAAAAATGTAAGAACAATTTATATAGTTAGATAAATTGTATACATTCAATTTGCACAACAACAAAACTTACACATTTATTTAATTTACATGTTATATACTTAATTTGTGTGAACAAAATTATTATATTACATAATCATGTATTATTATATCGTCAAAGAATTAGGATTGACATAAAGATAAAATCATGGGTTGCATGATTCAACATTGTACAAACATGATTTTAGTATATAATTGCAACTAAAGCACCATCGCCCTCAAATAATTGATATTGCAACTAATTTTGCTTAAGTTTAATTTGAACTTTTTTTTAAAAATCATTATATTACATATTTATGCGTTATTATATCATTACATAATTTAATTTTTATTTATATTAATATAATAAATTTAGATTATTATCCAATTGCATACATAAAATATTATTTTAACATATTTAACAGTATCATAATTACTATTCTATTAACAAGTGTGTTAGCCTTTTATTCTTTCATTTCTTTTTCAAAACATTTATTATAATGTTAATGAGCGGTCATTAGTGATTATGAATTTTTATTTTTAAGTATGATTCATTTCATATTTCTTAGACATTGTCTTTGTATAAATAATTAAGGGCAGGCTATATTGTTTATCAGTTTAATTTTTCTATCTTCAATATCACTTTTGTATCATTGGGTGATATCTAAATCAGTGGCCACCAAGCATATTAGATTTCACTACTTTATCTCTCTTTTTAAGTATTGAGATCCGGTGTGCTTAGAAGTCATTGATTTAGATATCATCTAACAGTATAAGAGTGATGTTAGGAAATTATATTTCTTAATGTGTTTATGGGCTACATATTGTATAAATAATTATATTATACTATTTAATATATATTGGATAAATTAAGGTGATCGAATAAAGATGCTCAAATAGATTCTTAAGTAAGTATGAGACAAATGAGTAAATACCAGTGTTAGATTAACTAAATATAATGGGAGCTTACTGATTCAACAATAAAGAAAAATATTATGGTTTCCAATATGTTAAATAACAACCCTAGTTTTTTTTCCATAAAGAGATAGACAACACATTAAAGAATAAAAATTCTGGTTATTTGACTAAGGAAGATCACATATCCCAAAGGAGAATAACTAGGGAATAATTTCTTTAAAATAACCAGAATTTAAAATAACCATAAAGATCACATTAAAGATAGACAACCCTATTTAATACTAGTTTTTTTCGGGTTATTTTAGTTGTGACAACTCGGTAATCCGAAGCCTTTAAAATAATTTCTTTTAAATTATTTTCAAAAATTAAAACCAACCAGTACACAAATAATTTTTAAGAATGACGTAGCTTTGAATTCCTTACTGCACCTGAGGTTACGTCGGAGCGGAACTCTTTCCGTCAAGGTAAAATAAAGTTTAATAAATTATTTATCTTCTTAATCATATTTATATTTTAGGGGAAAAGCAAATATTTGTAAAAGCTATTAATAATTTGCACAATTAATTTAAGGTAATCGTTTTTAAACTGATGTGTCAAAGGTGCAGTAGGTTTAAGTTTTTACCTTTTCCTGCGCATATTTAGACTCCCAAATCTTTGATCTATAATTTTTAAGACCAGTTTGCAATAAAAGATTTTTCAATTTTTTTCAATTAAATAAAATTGGTGGCGATTCTATTTATTTTAATTTTTTTAATTCGGGTTGTTATAGGTATGATGACAAAAATGTTAATTTTGAAAAAAAAAGTTGAGTTTGGTTTTTTTTTTTTTTTTTTAAGTTGTAAATTAAACACATAAAATGAACTGAGTTTTAACATGCCGCCAACCGTAATCCTTACTATGGTACGTCAATGCCCGGAATTAGTGAGAAGAAAAAACACTAATAATTAGAGTTACAATCAAACTTCAGAACATAAACTACAAACTACCACCATGTCTGTTTGCTTGGTGGTTAGAACCTCATATCAGGGTTAGTTGGGAAAAAAATAATTAACATGCTGCTTAAGTTTTTTTTTTTTTTTTTTTTTTTTTTTTTTTTTAAATCACTACAACCATAATAACAAACTTACAGGGCAAATATGGTAATAATTACACCACCAATAAACTATAAAAGGAAAATTTTCTAATATGCACGTATGTCATGGAATATGATGATTATCACAAGCTCCACGCAGGATATGCCAAGTAAGAGTAAAGATTTTATATGTCGATGAGGACCTGTCTGAGTCTTATAACGATTGTCTTTCTTTGAGGCTAAAAATTGAATAATGCATGGTTGTTGGATTTTTGTGACTCTTGGTTGCATTTCATGTAACTTAGGCAACAATTAGAAACAAGTCTATTTGCATATACTTTTTTTTTGTTTCTGTATTTCGCTTTTTAAAAAAAAATAGTGAACAAACAATTCATAGAATCTTCCCATTCAAGGAAAAAATAAAAAGAAGGAAACAACCCTGGATGGTGCAGTATATAAATCAAAAGTTAAACAAGGGATCAAGCAAATAAAGCTGGCGTGTTGGACCCACTTTCACATTCAATTAAGATAAAGTTTATCATTAATTACGACTTTTTTGTGCAGGCTCCTAGTCCGATCAATTGATGTAGTTATACTTTTTTAAAAATATATTAATGAATAAATAAAGGGTGATATTTCTCATATTATAATTGATAAAATTATCTTACACATATAAAAATATATAGATCTCATATGAGATAATATTAAGGGAAGAGAAAAAAATATATAAATTTCATATATATATATATATAAGATAATATAATTATTTCTTATAACATGTGAAATATTATCATGATAAAATAAATAAATTGAAATGCAAAGTAGTGATAATTGAAATGTCAATACGATGTGGGGTTCTTCCTAGACTACAACGAGTAAACATCCCCATTTATTAGTTATGTAGGGCCAGTTTGGTTGGAGAAGGTTTTTTCTAATTAAAATTATTTGCTTTGCTTAATGGATTATAATACCAACGTGACAAGACATATATACTTTTAAGCCAAGTTGGATTCCACATATAAAAATTAGGATAATGTAATTCTCATGAGCAATTTTCCTGTAGTGAGAGATTATAGTTAAGGGGCTGTTTGTTAGGAAAAAAAAAATTAACCAGAAAAATAGGATAGGAAAAATAATAGGCAAGGTTTGATAGGAGGATCTGAAAAAGGTGTCCAGAAAAAAAAGCTTACCCTGATTTAACTTTGTTCATGAATAGGTTCAAAAATTTCGCAATCTTAGAAGTGGTTACCTTTTTTGCTAATTTAGTGGCAAATTCTTGACACTTTGTTGTGATTAAAATGCCCTCCATCAAAATATATTTATCGAACCTCAATTGGTGAGCCATTGTTTAGGTGTGGAAAAAGATAATTTCAATAGATATTTTCATCATTTTTTTACAATCAACTAAACATATCTTAGTAGAATTAATTCAAGTTTCTCTGTAAAATTTTGGGCTACCAAATACCTTTTCGTTACTTACCCGGCAACAAAAAATTTCGCATCATATTTTCATGCAATTTTTCTTCTCGGTCAAAAAAATTTTCTCTCGTACCAAACGCCCCCTTAGATCCACTTAAAACTTAAAATAAAAATAAAAATAAAGTGGATGTGAGTTTTGAGATGTCTATAGGGGCGTTTGTTTCGGGAGTTTCGTAAACTTTGCTGGGGAAGTGATTGGTGGATTGTTACATCTCCACGTTTGGTTCACTAGATTCATGAAATTTCCCCATCTTTCGTTCTTCCCCATGCTTCGACAATTGCATGTGATTTTTCGTAAAAACACTGTTGAGGATTGCTTCTTCGAAGGTCGAATTTTGTCTGAAATCCGGGGAAGTCAAAAAGTGATATAATTCGGTGACGAATTCACCCCTCGTACGTGACCAACGTTTGCCCAAAACTATACATCACTCATCCAGCTTGCATATGTTGTGAAAGCTGAAGAAATCCAAAACTGGAAACCGAGCAAAGAAGACCGAGCGAAGAAAGCATCTGAAGTCTAAATCATTTGTTTCATTTTCGCTGCTGAGAAGCTCCAAATCAAGCTCCACAAAGGTTCGATTCTTCTTCATCTTACCATATTCCTCTATCTTCTGCACACAAAAAAGAACTTTAAATTCTTTGAGGGTTTTTTTTTGGGGTTTAGTTTAGGGTTGGATTCACTAATAATTTTTTTCTTTCAATTTATTGATTGTTGCTTAGGAGTTGCCATAATTTTTTTATGGCAATGGCACCTTTTTCTTGATTAACCATACACTGTTATATGGAATATGAGTATCGTATGCCTGTGGGAATATATGTTAGAAATGAGACAAGACTAAAATGGTTAACTTCATGAGCCATTGCGCTTAAGCTTTCTATAAGGTTGAGCTAATTTTTTTCCTTTCTATAGGATTTTTTTAAGGTACAGTGACAACTCTAGTCTCAGCCTATGTCCTTTGATTCCACTCCTTGGTGCTCTTCTGGGAATGGTATTTGAAATTGTGCTTGTTTTTTTTTTATTCAAAGTAAACTTATAGATCCTTTCTTTTCTACTCCACTGCACGATGCTTTTGATGCTGATACTGCTATCTTTCAAAATCTATATGTTTTCTAGAAATTCCTAATTGGGGCATTGTTCTCCAAAAGGTTGCCATGGTTGTGCATAATCCTGAGAGTTATTTCAATACAACTCAAAAATTGAAGTTAAACCTATAACAATATCTATTTATATTTGTTAATAAGCTAATTACTAGGTATGTAATTAGAAGTATTTTAATTAGTGCAATAATAAACTTCATCATTAAATGTTATATTTTCTACATAAAATTAACGAAGAAACAAATGTTGAGATTGGATTCACTAACTTTTCAATTCACTTACTTTCCTCCCCATTTTGCTTGTTTATTTTTTTTTATTTGGTAAATATCAACAACTAATTGAAATCTTAACTTGCTCAACTAATTCAATTTTAGATTTGAGACTTTTTTTTCTCCCTAGGAGTTGCCACTTTCAATTTTTTTCTTTTTCTTTTCTAAGATTACTCTGTTATGAAGTAATTGTTTCTGAACGGCTTCTTTTTTTTCTCATTAGTATGTAATTGTTCCTGAACGGCTTCATAAGATTCTTATGAAGTAAAATACAATCTCAATGTGTTCAGTTTCTATATAAATAGCACTTATCAATTTTTGTCTATTTAGTGTTTCTTCACTTTCGAATGTCTGTTAAAGTGTGACTGAATGCAGGAATATTTGCAATGTATCATTCAAGAGGATGAGGATGGCAGTTATGTGGTAGGCATCCTTGACCACCACATGGGCATGGCCATTTTTAATATTGTTAAACTTGCTTCTATAGCTCTAAATATTTGCTGACATGTTACAACATAACTGCAGGCCTGCAATGCGCATAGAGTTAACTGGGAATTATGCAGCTGGGTTTGGCTTATATTGTCATACGAAGCTTCATGCTTGTCCCAGCAGAGTTGGGTTTAAGGTTTGTGTTATACTGTGCTCTGATGGAACAATATTGACATGATTGCTCTTTCATTTGTATGTAAGGGCACAACCTAAGAAAACCCTTAATGAAATGATGCAAATGTTTTAAATTAAGATCCTCATTCCTAATAGATTAATAATTTTGAAATACCAATTTAAATTTTTTAACACTGACGGATTTGTGCACTTTGATTGACCTTAAAAGTGTATTCTTACATTATGGTTGATTGTGGTTAATAATGGGGTCTGATTTGTTGGTACTTCTCTAAAATCTATAAGCTTAACTTATTAGCATTCATGTAGGTACAATTGATAGCATCATTCTGTAGCACGTTTTTAGGAACAATTGTGAGGATCCCCTGTGAGGTGTTAAAGCAAAGGTTGCAGATCACATTGGGTCACTCATTCCAGGAATTGAAAAAGCATTAAATGTAAATAATATTGTCTCAAGTTGTAAATGTTTATTAGCGTATTGTTTATAGTCCTCTGTTTTTATGTTTTTTTATTTTAATTCTTAGTGGGTCATTTATTTTAATTTTTATGTTTTCTGAACTTTTTTGCTGCTTTAGTCTATTCTGCAAACAGTAGTTTTGATTCTCTGCCGGAGTCTCTACTTGCCAGTGCCAAGCCTTCTCCGCATTCAGGTGGCATTGCAATAACTTCAAGACATAGACGTTGTGATCATAGAGCACGAAGAGCATGATGCCAATTTAGGACTGACATTAATTCATCACCAATTCCAAAGAGTATATATAGCACAAATTACATAACTGTAGCAATTTGTTGGAGAAATAAAGCTGATATTTTTTATAATGGTCATGGAGTGAGGTGATTCACACAATCAAATTTTTTTATTTTTGTTATAGGGTGTTCTTGCACTTTGTTGGATGACTGATGCTGAAGCCAAGCCCATACTGTGTTGCTCGTGCAGAGACAATTGTGTTCACAGAGAGAAATCTTGATTGTAACCAGATGTATATAATGAATGAAAAATTTCAGTTCAAATGTGTACTCTTTCTTTTTGTGTTCATTCTTTTTTTTATCAGATGTTTTTGTCTCCTGCCTTTATAAATATGTTAAAAATAATACTGTTGCTTTTAATTCCTAAATGTGATAACTAGAGCATTTGATAACTACAAAGACTGAATGAGTATTACTGCATAATTCTTAATTATTAAGTCATAGTTGTTTTATGGTAGCGCATCTGCAATTCTAAATATTTTGCTTCATGATTTGGGGTGGAAACATAGCTTGTGGATCCATAAGAGATGACCAGTACCTTATGATTATTTTTTATTTTTTTTAAGAAAACCTTATAGATGAAATCTGTTGAGATATTTTGGCCCAAAAAGGCTTATTTTAATGTAAAATTAAAATCAAATATGCATTTAGTTTGCAAGAAAAACAAAAACGAATACTGCTCTTAACTAAATAAAAGGAAAACCAGCAGAATGAGGACACAGACCCTAGACCATACCATTTCATTGATTTTCAATCAACAATCCAGCGTGCTTTTAATATGGAAGATGAACTACGCAGAGTAAAGTTGTTTTAGAATTGAACCTGCGTCTCATCTACGGGTCTTGGGTTGCAGAAAAGCATGAATGACAACTGTTTCTCTATTCACAGTCATAAAAAAAAAGTTATTTCTAAAAGGGTTATTTTGTAATTTTACTAAATTTACCCATCAATATTTTATCTTCAACCAAACACACATTCAGGAATTTCACATAATTTTCCTGGTAAAATTTTACTCAACCAAACAACTTTTTTTACATTTTTCTACCAAACTCACTTTCCAACCATTTCCCTATCAATTATATTTCTCTAGTATTCAAAAAATTTCTCCTCAACCAAACGTCCCCTAGGGGAAGGAGAATTCTCCGGTGATACGAGAAACAATCCCCTCTAAGAATTAAGACCGTGCCAAACAAAGGTTTATGTCCACCTCAGGCTCAGATGCACTATCATCACCGGTGTCCATGGATAATTGAATTTTTGTGACATTCTTTATTTTTGTTTAGTGATTCACATCGTTATTATTTTAATTAAACAATGAACATAGAAATTCAAACTCATGACGCTCCACGTCCTAACAACGTCTAATTATTAATATCAATTCACTAGCTAAGCTTTTCAGGTATTTGGTTGGTTGAATTAATACGTCATAGACTCATAGTTTCCTAGGCATTAAGAAAAAGCGTAGAAATGTTGAAGGTTCTATAGACACCCCTCGCCCACTTCTTGTAGATTACTTTTTGTGCATGAAAGCTTGCTTGCGTGTAACTACAAAATTTGGGACATACATATATGGTAAAACACTGACATTTAATAAGTAAAACAATGACAAAAATTATTAACGTTGTATAAAAAAATAGACACGAAATTTTGATTAAAAAAATAATATAAAAGGATTGGTTCCGATTCCAGTCCCCATCAACCATTAAACAAAACAAAAAGGATCACGAGGTAAGCTGTTACCAATGAAGCCAGAGGATACTAACACTGACACTTCTAAAGGTCAATTCTGTACCATACACCTTTTCTACGAACTTATGACATATGCATATCCTCGCCGGCACCAGGGTCATTTTATTACAAGTGCTCGGCCAATCATTCTTTCTCGGCTCTTATTTTTTTTTATATATATCGTACCATATTTAGAAGGGAAGAGAGAGAGAGGTGGATTAATTTTTCATGTTACCTATTAAAAATTAAATCATTTACACTCCTTCTCTTGATAAACACGAAGAGGGAGAGTAAATGATTATTGTATATTTTATATTTTTATTTTACTTATTATTTAAATTTTTAAATAAATTAATTTTTAAATAAAAGATAATATATTTTTTTACATTTATTTATTCTTTGATAAAAGTAAACCCCATTAGATAATAATAAATAAAGGAATGATGACTCTTCACTATTTTTATCCAATCTTTTTTGTTTCTTTCTTTCCTTCCGTTGTACGAAACAACCCCTCAATTGATATCCGTTTAGGTTCATGTGTCTGTGTATTGCATTCTCCATCAAGTAAAATTACCCAAGCAATGTTTTGGACAAATACACGATATTTAAACGAATGACATAAATTAGTCCTGCTTTTATTTTTTAAATAAAAAAATAAAAATTGTGTATATAGTTTAGTTCTTATTTGTGTGGCAAGCTGTCAACTGCCCACATCAAGCAGTAGTTTGCTATTTTTTGCAATATGTTGTGTTGTGGGCCATAAAACTCATATTTTAGAAGGTCCAATAAAAGATAATATAAAAAGAAAATTATGTAAATAAGAAATGAAATCTTTTATTAATGACAATTCTATTCTAATAATTGTACAATTGGATTTGGGTCTCCAAACAGGCCATTAAGGACTCGTTTGGTGGACAGGATAAGATAATAGTACGATATGATATGGGGCTGATAAGGATAGGATATGATATGAGGCTGATAAGCTTATATCATGTTCTGTGTTTGATGAGCACCTGATTAGCAATCTGATAAGATTATGTAGAAGAAGAAAGAAGAAAGGAAAAATAAAACATAAAGCAATAAATACAAATATATTGGGTAGCGTGAGAATATATTGGGTAGCGTGAGGATATATTGGGTATTCAATATTGGTATCCTATCCTATCGAATCCTAACCCAGCTCCCCCTATAGGATAAGAAATCATGTATTGGATAGGATAAAATTAGACAATAAGATAAGTTAATCATATCTTATTGACCCACCAAACAAGAAATAAAAGTATGATATGATAAGTTATCCTATCCCATCTTCTTTATCAGGTGCTCCAAACAGGCCTAAAGGTTCAAAATTTCGCTAGCCACAAGTAAATTCTAATAAGAGGTAAAATCACATGTACCTAATGTCTCTCTTACTATTATATTGTCACTATACATACATTACCCCTTTGTCAAATATCGTTTTTATCAATGTGTATTGATCCATGACCTCAAAGATATATTTCCTTTATAGATATATTAGAAAGAGTACTAAATTCAAAAGTAACTTATTAATCATTGACTAGACACTTCTGTCACTAAAACATAACATGTTATTTAGATGTACATGAAGAAACTTATTAAGGTAGCCAATTTTTTTTCTCTTTCATGTTTGTTAGAAAAATATAATGTAAATTTTTTCATTCAAAACCTTAAAAATTTTGTTACATTTTTTTCTTTATATGATATCAGAGTCGTGTGATCACGGAATTACGAGTTTGATTCTCACCCTCTCTATTTTTTTAGTGAAATTAAGTCATTATAAGGTAGAATAAAAAAAATGTCTATGCAGCTTAAATAAAAAAAAAAGCGTATGCAATATTTACATTTCAAGTCTAAAAAATTCTTGCTAATACAAAATGAAGATTCATAACTTAAAAAGTTAAGCCGTTAAATGAGATGTTGTTTATCAAGCTATATGAGCTTCCGTTCCGTGAATAAACCTAAAACAGCTTTAGGCTTTTATTGTACAATCATCCTATAATCAACCCAAAAAAACTGCATCTTACTTAATTATGCTTCGGTTGGGGCTCATTACTTGAAACAGTGGATTTCACTCTTGAAAACAAAACTTCTTCAAAGTAGTGTCTTTTGCTGGGTAACGCAGTTTATGGCAAAAAAAAACAAAAAAGGCTGATGTACGCCAAATTTTCCTTTTGGAAACAACAAATATGAATGCAGACTACTAGGAGTGTTTGGTTTAGGAGAAATTTTTTTGACTAGGAAAATAGAATAACTAGGAATATGCTGGGGAAGTGAGTTAGTTAGGTAAGTTAAAAAAAAGTTGTTTGATTTGACGAAATTTTACCAGAAAAATTGGATTAAATTTTATGAGTCTTTGTTTTATTGAAGGTAAAATAATGATGGAAAAATGAATAGAAATGACGAAATCAACCCTTATACTTAAATTTTTGAATGTCAAGAACGTTTTTTAAAACACTTCCACTTGAGTGTGCATCGACCTTCGAACATTTTGACATCTGCACATGTGAGTCTCTTTCTCTCTACACATACAGATCTTGTGTTCTCAAGCTTTTTTTATCATGAGCTCAAAAGAACCATCGAATCGTATTTTCACCACCATCGAATCATATTTTCACCACTAAATCGCCCTCCCAGGAGGTTTTTGGTCATGTTGAGAAGGACATAATGGGGTCTCATACCCCCAGAATGGTCCGTAGGTAGTTTCTGTTTTGTTGTCGTTTTCCTTTCCTTTGTTATACATAATGGGGTCTCTTTCTCTCTGCGTGTCTCCTTTTTCTCTGCACATATAGATCTTTCTCTCCTTTCAGTTTTGTGACCTCACCACCAAAGCAGATCTTCAGTCATGGTTCTCGCCGATTTCATTTGCTAGTTCAGAGATGTACTTTGGGTGCGTATAGTCGAGGGTTAGATTGAAGGTAAATAAGTCATATTTTTGTTCAACTTTTTTCATTTCTCTAATTTTTTTGGAATACCACCTCGCAAATAGCTTTCTTCAACAGTGCAAAATCTTCTTTTTTACATGCAAATCAGAAAGGCTGGGGAACACATTTTGGTGGGTAAATTTTTGTGATTCTCCTACCAAACATTGGCAACATGAAATGCCAACATTAGATAGATGGGGATCCAAAAATAAACCTTGAACCAAACACTACCTTACGTTATTCTGGATATTCTTCGGTAGATATGTGATAGAGAATAATATAAACTATTAAAGAGACTCTTATCCAACATCTTAAGGTTATAAGTTATGATGGTTTTTAGAGTTTCAGTGATCACAAGGTCACGAGTTCTATCATCACCTCGCCTCACTTTCAAGTGAAATTAAATAAGCACAAGGTAAATCAAATATTAGACTTACATAATATTCACGCTTCAAGTACAAAAGACTCTTGTGTGAGAAGGTGTGCTAGAAAATAATATAAATCATTAAAAAAACTCTTACTCAACACTCTTAAAATTTTGGATTGAAATGATTCCTTACAATATATTGAGAATGTATCCCAAAAAATAAAAAAAAATTATAGAAAAGAACCAACCAAAATTATTGAGAACCATTTTTGGATGTATTCGGTCTAGTTTATGTGGGGTTAGAGATTGTGGTCCCTTGGTTCCTACTAATTAACAATATCTTCTACCTACACGAGCAATCTGTTGGATATTTGTTATACCCCAATTGTTTAATTGATTTAAAATATGATTTAATGATTACAATCAATTTAATGTTAATTTAATTGATAATATTTTTTGTCTTAAAATTACTAATGAGCTGATTGTTTGAGATTTCAGAATAGTATTTATTCTGATTTGAATTAGTATTCAAGATAATTGAAGATTGCATGAAGATTGGAGAAGATATGAAAGATATCATGAAGAGAGAGAAAAACATGGAATCAAGTAAAGATTAGGATAGATTTTATTTTTTTAGATTTCATGTAAAGGAGAAATAAAATATTTTTTGCCAAAGATTTAGATTAGAATTGCATTGCATAATAGAATAAGATATTTAAGGTTTACATATCTTTCATTTGAAAAAAATCAGAAATCTTATTTTTGAAAATTGCATTTAAAATTTCATTCAAGAGTAAAAGATTTCTGATTAGATTTTGGAAAAGATTTTAAATTTAAATATTATACTTTTTGAGCTTTTAGGAAAGAGAAAATGTTATTATTATAAATAGGGCTCATTGCATATTATTCATGAGTGGAGAAAATACAATATTCATAAGAGGAGAAAACACAAGAGAGAAAAATATACAAGAAAGAAAAGAGAGAATAAGATTTTCAAAATTAGGATTCTTTCTTGTGCATCAAGTTTTCTTAACGAACATTCATTAATACATTCATCTTTTGACAAAGTGAATATTTCTCTATAAGAATTCAAATTACCTATCTGCTTATTCAAGAAGCACATGGTATTTCTATTATTAAATCTTTTTGTTAGCTTAGAGTTAAGCTATTGTGCATTAGTGATTGATTCTGTCTGAGTTGACAGAAGATGAGTTATTGGTGAAGTGTCATTTGGGTGGCTGAGTAGTCATTCAGATTTGGGTGTGAATTGTATAAGGGTAGTGTAGGGCTAACCTTGTACTATTGTTTTTGGCTCTGTCAGTGAAGTATTTTTGACCAATTGGAGAGTTTATCCAGATTGGTGCCGTGGGTGTTTACTCCTCTTGAGCCAAGGAGGTTTTCCCACGTAAATTGCTGTGTGATTCTAGCATGCTTTATTTTCTATTGATTATCTTTGGACATCTGTTTTTGTTTTAAAAAGAGGCGAAAATTTTATAAACTCAATTCGCTCCCTCTTGAGTTCATCTGAGACCAACACAATCCACCTCACAACTTCAATATTTGATTTTTTAAGATGATATTAGACTGATTTTTATAAAATCATCATTGTTATACTAATTTTCTTAATATAATAAAATTTCAGCATGATTTATTATGAACATATGGTTTATACATGGCAAAAGACTTTGTACTTCAAGTATAAATTACCTTCTGCATGTAGGGGCACGACCTGCATATACCTAATAAGTTAATCTTCTTTATTTAGTTTTTTTTTTTTTTTTTTAAAGTTACGCAGATATTATATACACGAGGACATTCTATTGTCACATGCAAGTCCGAAGGTTAATTTTTTCCAGTTATTCATTATAAAGACAAAAGGATTCTTTTTTCAGGACCTGGCAGTTGCTAATTAAATGGATACAAGGTATCACAAAGGAGCCCAAACCCAAGACACAATCATTCTATAATAAGCATTTGAACAAGTTGATAAGACTTCTTCAAATGCTTGTACTAAATTTTACAAGTACTGAAGTAAAAGTATGAGCATTGCTTTTACTAGAAATCTAGAATTGTGGTATTAACTATCAACTATCAATATGTTTATCAAATTATTAGTCCAAATAATATATATATATAAAGATTTGTCCATTTAACTTCATCACCCTTCGCAGGTTGCAGTAATTAATGAAAATTTGTAATTATCTTTCATTACTAAAACTGCAAAAGAAAGTTTTGTCTTCATGCATCACAGTGCACAAACAAGTAGTGAAGGGAAGATTAGTTGAAAGTCAGCGATTTGTATTACAAAATTTGAGTAACTTGGAAACAAAATTTACAATGACATATTGACATGAACTATATATAGAAATTGTATACAAGAGTAACTAACTAATCGTGAAAAGCTCTGCATTTGATGCCAATTTCCTCAACAAACACCTAAATGGAAAAAAAAAAAAAAAAAAAAAGGTACAGCTACTGTTATCTTGGTCCTGAAAGCTGAACAGCAGAGAGATATGCATCACTAGTACAATCTGATGGTCCTGAAGAAGTGCCACCCTCGCTGGTGGGTTTGAATAAAGTTGAGTAAAGGCGAGAAGCCATGGGAGAACAAGTTGGTGGCTTAGGAACAGTACATAGACCCTCTAGCATTTGAACAACTTTGGTCATTGAAGGTCTCAGAGACATGTCTTCCTGTATGCACCACAATGCAACTTTGACAGCAATGTGAACCCTCACATCCACACCATTTTCATATGTTTTCAACTTTGAATCAAGAATATCTTTCACTTTCCCTTCTTCCATCATCTTAAAAGCAAAAGTTGGGAAATGGGATTTCTCTGAACTTTTAGTAGGATCATAATTTTTCCTTCCACCAATAATCTCTAGCAACACCATCCCGTAGCTATAAACATCACTTTTCTCTGATATAGCATAGTTTGTGATCCACTCTGGTGCAAGATACCCCCTGGTGCCCCTTAGTGTTGTAAAAACATGACTTTGTTCACGTGTCATGAGCTTAGCCAGACCAAAATCTGAAACTTTGGCAGAGAAATTATCATCTAGAAGCACATTTTCTGGTTTGATATCACAATGAACAATCTTTGAATCACAATCTTGGTGTAGGTAAGCAAGTCCTTTTGCTGTTCCAAGTGCTATATTAAACCTAGTATCCCAATCCAACAAAAACTCTCCTTTGTTTTTATTGAATATCCATCTATCCAATGAACCATTGGCCATGTACTCATAAGCAAGAAGTCTATGAGTTCCTTCAGCACAGAACCCTTTAAGCCTAACCAAATGGTTATGATGAATGCTACCAATTATGCTTACTTCAGCCCTGAACTCTTTCTTCCCTTGGCCAATGCCTTCCAACTTCTTCACAGCTAGTTGAGTCCCATCTGGTAGAACTCCTTTATAGACTGAGCCAAAACCACCATGCCCAAGCTTCACTGAGAAGTTATTGGTTGCAGTTTCTAGATCATTGTAACTAAAACGGATTGGCATCCCAGTTAAATTCTCCAAGAAATTGTCCTCTTCTGAATTCTCTTGGGGAGGAGACTCAGGCAAATTTTGCTTTTTCCTGAAGTACCTATGTCCCACAAAGAGCATACCAGAAATCACAAGCAATGTTATTATAACTATGATCACAACAACTATTGTCTGAATATTGCTGCTTCCACTTTTCCCTATGCCCGTACCAGCTCCTCCATCACTAGAGACCTTAATGTAAGAGACAAAACCATAATCATTATCAGATTTCTCAAAGCTTCCAATCCTGTCCAAAAGGAAACAGTTCCCTGAACTGCTTTGGAAGAACATAGCAAGGCATGAGCAGTTTTCACTGCATGAAGTTTTGCAACCAATCAAATCGGTTTTTGAAGAGGGTGGAAGAAACTCAAGCGCAAAGTAATTGAGTCTATCATCAGCTTTCAAGAGCTCAATGGAATTTTTGGAGTTGCAAGGGGAGAGAAACCCTGGTTTGCAATTAGGACTAGAGCTAAGAACAGAAGGGCAACTACACTTTTTGTCACCGGTGCATATGTTATAAGGATCACAAGGTTCTGGTGTACTGCAAGAATCTTGGGGTATTCTTGTTGGCGAGGCAACAATTGACCTTGCACTTTGGAGATTGGAGAAAGTGATAATGCCATCACTTCCTAAAACTGCAATCCAAGTAGCATTTGCATTAGCAGCTGAATCTTCAGCGAAAATAAATTGCCACAACAAGGATTTGTTTTTATCATAGAACCTCCATGAATTTGCACTAAGGGTTGCTGAAGCTACCACATCACCATTGTTATTGACGATTATGCGGCTATCCTTCTGCAATGACCAATAAGGCTGTGGAGTTTGAAAACCTGCATAAAGAATAACATTGCCAGATTCAATCTTAAGAACATAGGTCAAGTTGTTAGAACCAGGTTCACTGATTAGTTCCATTCCCTCAGTGAAGTCCTGCATAGGCAACAAGGTATCCGTTGGATGGCTGAAACTCTGCCAAATCACTCTATTATCTTTCCCAAGCAAAACCAAATTTCCAGTGTCTTGTAATTCCATTGAAGAAACTCCCTTGCCACTTGTATCTGTAGACCAGACAACAGTTCCTCCTTTCTGCAAAAAGACATTACCTTTCTCATCAAACACAAATTTATCAGAATTGGAAACAGGAAGTGCTCTATTTGCAACCCAAACCACCTTGGTACTGTCCATGTGAACCACTGCTAGTAGAAACAATGTGGTGTCATTTGCTGTGGTGACAAAGCCAAAGCCAAAATCTCCTTTGTTTGACACAAGGAACTTTCCATCCCTGTCAATCCAATTCATTTGAGAGCCTTCAAATCCGGGAGAGACCTTGCCAACTTTTAGAATACTAGCCAAAACCACTTCAGATGAAAGGAGGATACACAAGCAGAGGGTATCCATTACATGGAAGAGAGACCCATGTTTTCCCATGGTTTTACTCCAACACCCAAATGGCTATTTGGGGGAATTTCATGTCATGAAGAAGGAAAAAACTCTGAATTTTCATTAACAAAAGAGGTTTGAAAATGGTCATCAACATCCTCATAGTCACCCATGTTTAACATGAGCTTGGAGAAAAAAGAACATTCAAGCTGAAATTTTTCTTACTTCGGCTACATAGTGGGGAAGAAAAAAAGAGAGGAGGAAATGAAAGAAGCAGATATGAAAACACCCTAATAAAGGAAAGTAGTATTTTCTTTGTTGACCAACTCAAAAGATTACCTCAATATGCTGAATCCTGATTTCACACCTTATGAAATGGATGCAGGTGATAAAATTGAAAGGCACAGAAGGACAGAGAAATTGTAACCATGAAACTGATGGATGGACAATCTATATTTTTGTAGAGCAGAAGCCAGAAGAAGGAAAGGCCAATAAGAGTGAAAATGGCTTATAAGAAGTAATTGGCAGTTCATTAATGATATGTTTGACCATGACAGCTAAAATGAGACAAAGTTGCACAAGTAGGGATGCATGTGAAGTAAATCATTATTACTTGCTCAACCGTTGAAGCAAAGTATGGTAATGAATGAAGTATAATAGGAAGAATGATATGAATACAATGAATGACACTGTGTATAGAGCAGAAAAATGTTGGCACTTTGGTAGTTTGTTTGATGGGAAACTGAGATTCAAACCAACGGATTTTTACTTTCTTTTCCTAAACCTGTTTGTGCCTGCTTCCTTCATAAAAGTTGGGCTGGTAGGAATTGACAACTCATTGACCAAAAGATTACGATAGCTCAGGAATTATACATGCAGTCATTATGCATATTTACTTTCATTTAATTTAAAGTATATCATAATCTTTCTTACTTCTATACTTTATAAATACGATTATATTTTAAAAGATTTTTTTTCCACCTAAAATGTTGTTCATAAACCTCTCAGATCTTCCCAATAAGGAAGTAGATGGTTGGAATTTTGAGCAGTGTCATTATACATTTGGATTTACCGTAAATCTTTTAAATACATGACAGAGCATTTACTATTAAAAATGTAATGTATAAAATATAATTTAATAATATATATATATATATATATATATATATATATATATATATGTATATATATATATATTGTTAAATATAGAGGTTTAAACTTAAGTATATGTTAATGTTATTTTAAGATTTTTTTATACAATCTATAAAGTAATGATGGAAACTTTTTTAGCCACTAACCGACTATTTAAAGGTCTGTGTGGTATTGCACCAAAAAAGAAGAAGGTCTATGTGGTATACTAAAATTTAGTCTTTAATTATTGGGATTAATATTTCTCGTTTGGTGGACATGATAGGATATGATATGAGGCTGATAACAGTAAGATATGATATGGAACTGATAAGCCTATATCATGTCCTGTGTTTGGTGAGCACCTGATTAGCAATCTGATAAGATTATGTAAAAGAAGAAAGGAGAAATGAAAAATAAAATATAATGCAATAAATACAAATATATTGGGTAGCGTGGGGATATATTGGGTAGCGTGAGGATATATTGGGTATTCAATATTAATATCCTATCCTATTGAATCCTAACCAGCTCCTCCCATAAGATAAGAAATCATGTATTGGATAGGATAAAAGGAGACAATAGGATAAACTAATCATATCCTATTGATCAACCAAACAAGAGATAAAAGTAGGATATGATAAGTTATCATATCCTATCTTCTTTATCAGGTGCTCCAAACAGGCCCTTATCTCCTACACATATATAAAAATATATGGGCCCATGTAAGATCACATGAAAAGAAGAAAGAGAAGAAAAAAAATGGACCTCATATAATTTTATGTGTATATAAGAGATAACATTATCTCTTACAAACGTGAAAAACATTAAGTCATATATTACCAAATGAGTCACGTTTTATAAATGCAGGCGGTTAACGAAAGTCACGTTTTATAAAGGCAGGCGGTTAACGACACCGCCTGAGTAAAATTTTAAAATTTAAACTTTTAATAACCGCCTGAAGTTGTTAATTGGAGGCGGTTTTAAAAACCGCCTTTGAATGCTTGACCTGTACATTTGGATGATAATTCAAGTGTTTCCACCTGTCACAGGGACCGTCGAAGTTTACCTCAAGCGGTTGTTCCAGCGGTTTAGTTTAAACGTCGGAGGATGACACTGCGACTAAGTTATCTCCGACTGTTGAGTAACCGTCAACCTGATCAAACAGAGATGGTTTGAACCGCCTAAGATTGATAATATAACCGCCTGTGTATGCTCTATTTCTGGTAGTGAACCAATGATTATCAAAACATATAATTTTATTCCTTATTTATTAAATTAAAATATAATTATTAGTTAACTTTTTTTTTAAGTTTATGTCCAAAATATCTTTTAATCTAGTTGTGCATATTATGCTTTTTAATTTTATTTTAATAAAAATAGTTCGAAGGGTCACTAGTAGGAGAAAACAACTATCCTACGACGTGAGAAAATATTTTTTGTCTATATATATATATATATATATATATATATATATATATATATATATATATATATATATATATGAGGTAGGATCCTTTGACACCGGTGTCAAATTTGAAATTTGACACCTCATCTGAGAGTTGTTAAATCAAAAAAGATCAATGGTGTCACATACTTGCAAATCAGAGTCATTGATCTTTTTTGATCTAATGGCTCTAAGATGAGGTGTCAAATTTAAAATTTGACACCGGTGTCAAAGAATCCTGCCTATATATATATATATATTGCTTTTATTTGAATGCTCAGGTTTTTAAAGGGTGATATAATTCAAATAAGAATAATTTTAATTAAAATATTTTCATTTTAATTAAGATCGGAAAACGTTGTGTACCAAAACACTAAAAAAATAATTGGCGAAGGACAGGTATCTGCTTAAGTTCAACACCCAACAATACAACTTAAATTCCACAATTTAAATATTGTTCTTTATCTACATTATCTCCTTGGTGACATGGGAAACCTCGCATCTTCTTCCACCATCCCTTGACCCGTTGAGGTTCCTTAATTCTATTCATACCAAAATTGCTAGTTGTTGTCTTTTGCTTTTGCTTGTCTCATGAAAAGCCAAAAGGTCCATTGCCCCTCCTCCAATAAGCAATAACCATTTGTTGCCATGGTCTGCATTAATATACTTTCTAGTTCCACAACCATTATTGCTTTTGCCGCAATAGTATTATTCACATGTTGATGCATGTCAATACTCATAATTAATCAGTGCATATCTATTTGTAATATATAAAAAGGTTTAAATACCTTCAAATATGACGAAAATAGTATTTGACAAGATTTTTGCTTATGTTATGCCAATGAATATAGTTTACTTAAATTTAACGTATCATTTTTTTTTTAATAAAAAGTAGTTTTCTCAACTAAAAATAATTAAATAATTAAAAATTAAAAAATTTGTTACACCAAGTTGACGTAAATTTGCGGACTAATGAAATGAAACGTATAGTAATTGTACAAGTTAGGCGTTGAAAAAACTTATAGATATGCATGGTTGGGGTTTTTCACTCGTGCTGATGCATGATGCTTTACAATTTCAAACATCGTACAGTGTTGGAAATGTTTCAAAAGGCATTCAGCACCTTTTCTCATTTATTTATTTTTCTATTTTTGGTGTGAATCACCTTTGCTGTTTAAAGAATGTGTTAGGTTGGACAACGTTGCCTGCCTATGAAATCTAAGAAAAAAGATTGTCTTTCATCCACACGCAAAAAACGGAAAAGAGAAAATTAAACCCAAAAGTTGAAAGACTCAATTGATTGGACCTTGGATGCTCTTGTTGATAAATGATAACATTCAAATAGTGGGTTACATTAATACTAAAAAAAAAAAATAGTGGGTTACAATACATAGGAGCTGATAGACACCCCATCAACAAAGTTTTTTTTTTTGCGTTGACTGACAAGTTACACAGTTTTAAAAGCATCATATTACCAAATACATGAATTAATTGGTAAAAGGTGGAGGTATTCATCAATCGATTTAAACTATGATGACTGAATTGAAAAATTGATAATTGAATTAACTGAAAATCGAAAAAAATCATATATTTTAATTAGATTGGTTCAGTTTTCGGTTTGGTTGGTGAAAATTGATTCAATCCAAATCGATCCAATGTATTATGTATTTATTATTTTTTAAAGATAGTGACTTGAAATCTGGTTGTTTTGTAGACTTGAAATCTTGGATGTTATTGATAGCAAATTATTTTATTTTAATTTTATTTTCTATTAATCTATTTTAACTCTTCATGAGTTTTAAGACTTGTTTGATTTTGAAGGACTCTTTTCTGATATAACTAGTGATTTATATGACTGAAATTTTAGGTTTTTTGAAAAATTGAAAACCGATTCAATTCAAACAGAATAAAATTGGATTGGATCAGATTTAAAAAAAATCAAACCAAATGGATAATTAAATGATTAAACCGAAATGATTGAATCAGATGATTTTTGCTTCAGAACCAATCCAATTCGGACTGTAAACATCCCTAGTAAGAGGTTATTTTAGTTTAATTAGTGATATTGAGTTGAAGCGTGGGAGAACGCAGTTATATTAAAACTTGATAGATAGACTTTTGCCGCTCATGTAATAATAAAAGTAGTCGAGTAATCCATGAAATAATGGATAATATTAAACAAAAGCACTAGAAAAATATTTTTAATAACATGAATACTAGTGTGACGATTGGCGGAGACAGCACTGACTATATGTCTATATGGTCCATAAGATCACGAAATTGACATCTGGTGGGGTAATTGTTTTATTGAAGCCATTAGTATGACGATTTGGGCTGCTGCCTTGGCCATTAGTGAATGCTGGACTTGAGGTGGGGGAAATGGAAGGATAAATTAAAATAGACGCAAAACGATTTTGGTGGAATATAAACTTAACAGAAATTTATAGTATATATTTTCTTATGCATATTCATGATACATTGTCATGTGTTCACTTTCAACCTACTCTTTTATATATGTGCAAAAATGGCACGTAGACTTTAGTCCTTAGGCAATACAAAGAAATTCCGTTATTGGGTAGATAATGTTTGGCCATTAAGAAGCCTTATTTGGTTCTAGTTCAGATAACTCTACACTTTCCTTGTGATTGTAAGTGACTTGTTGGAAATGCCTAACAAATATATCATGGAAACAAGTTGGTCCATTTACAGTTTAAGAGCCCAACGAAAGCCCAAACAAAAGATCTCTGTGGTGAACAGTGAACCACACAAAAGTTGTCAAAAAATAAAGACAAGATTTAATAATACGTCCTTAATATTTATTAAGTAAAAGTATATAATAATTTCATTTATTATTTTGTTTTTCTCAAATAATGAAACATGTTATTTTTGTAATATTTAAAATTTAAATTCTTTTAATCTAATTATCATATTTTTCAATGTTAAATATGTTCTCTATTTTAATTTAAACATTCTATTTCATATAAATTTTTTAAAAAGAAACTCGTGAAATGCAAGGTGGTGCTGCACTAGTGCTTTGAGGCAAAAGAAGAAATGAGTAGGACGCGCTTCCGTGTATCCTTTTGTGTGAGGATTTGACGCTCATCCATTCAGCGGAATCGTGCATCATTAATTGGCCAATCATTTCAGCCACATCATTATCCTTTTTTTTGATTTTGCTCCTCTCCCTGATCTTCTCCTTTTAATCCCAACACTTTCAATCACGTGGTTTATATTATGGACAACGTTCACCTTACTTTTGCCTTTATAAACATAAATTACAAAAAAATAAAACAAAAAAACTAAATAGCAATTACGCGTGCGTTACTAATATTATGCATACACCAGCTACTATAAATTAAATGCAACACTAGCTATGACTTGCCAAATTAAGATTCATTGGAACCTAGCTTGTAATTTGTTTTTCCTTTCGGTTCACTTCAATCCGTGGCATGTTTTTCTGATCAAAGATATTGAAGAAATTAATTAAAGAAGTGCAAGATCGATGATGAACATGAGGAGGTACTGGAGACCAAGATTTTCGGGGCAGAAAGACAAGTACGAGGTTAAGGTGACACAATTGAAGCTTGAATTAGGACTGTTTGGAGCCGAGGTGGCTGCTTCAAATGACAACATGGCCATTCAGATAACGGGAACAGCTACAAAGAAAGTCAAAGTTTCTTCAACTTCAAGTAACTTCTTCCCTTTATTCATCGTACCTTGAAACCAAAACCCACTCACACCACCTCACCCCAGAGATTCCTCTCTTCGAAGACACCAACCATTGTATGGGACGCACGTGACCTCTCCGGTTTTCATCTCCTCCTCAAACATGGGTCCTTATGTGGTGCGTGCGACATGACATTTCATGTATTATATGTAAGAACATGTTATGTTTTCTTCATTTTTTTTATATTATTTTTCATATGTTTATGTATCTTTGTATCTGTGTCTGTGTGTTTAAAACTTGTCTGGAAATGAAATGCAGGGAGAGGGTGATTCAGGAGAAAACAAACCTAAAATGGCGGTGGTAGGAAAAGTTTACATGAGCGTTGCCGTGACGGAGTTACTTGTTGGGGAGGTTCAAAGAACGCTTCCAATTCAATTGAAAGTACATGGTTTGTATATGGAAGCCACATTTTCGGTATGCTCCAACTCAATTTTCCTCTTTTTTTTTTGTTTTAGATAAGGGTTTATTTTATTTTTTTATGAAACTCACTTATTTTTATTTTTATGGGAAATACTTTTCTCCTTTCATATGAGACAATATATATTCTTTTTTTTGATAACATATGAGACAATATTTTATTCCTACACATACATCGACTTCCGTGTCAAGCTTTTATTTTTGTTTTTACTTTTTTTTTAATTGCTGGTTCCACTTTTTTGTCTCACTAGTAGACAACTCTTCTCTCCTTTTAAAGGAGAAAAGTATTCTATTTCTGTAGCAAAAGTAGAATTAGTTATCCATTAAAATAATTATATCTTAAATTCTCTTTATTTAAAGCGCATTTACAGCAATGTCACAGAGAAAATAAACAACAACTCTTATAATGGATTATTGGAGCAGGTCTCTTTGAGCTTATTGAAACTGATGAGTATTCATGATGACTCGCCAAGAACCTTTGAAAACATAGTGAAGTATTTGACAAGCCTTGGGAAGAAAAATAATGGGAATGTTGATCAAGTTGAGCAACCGAGTCCTTATGAATCGGACGACTCAGATGTGTTTGACTCGGATGACTCATCTTATGAGTCTACCACAAGCAGTGGCAGCAGCAGTAACACTGCAATTCAGTACTATGCAGGATCAAGAGTTACAAACGAGTCTGAGAGGTTTATAGGTTCAGATACAGAGACCCGTTTGGACACAGTCCAGAGGAGTTGGTCAATGTTGTCAAGGAATAGAGGTTTCAAGGGATGGAGTTTCAAAACATCCACAAGGAAACAAGAGAATTTGACCTACCATTCAAGTCATTGTATGGTATGTAACAATATCATCATCTAATCTGTCACTTTTTTTTTTGGCTATATTCCAATTGGTTCATCCTTTCGCGATTAGTTTAATTCAGGACGGGTCCCGGAATTAAAGTTTTAAACTCCTCTCAAAGACAATACTTTTCTCAAAGATCAAACAGATACTCTCACCCCCACCTGTTCAGTTAATTGGTCACTTTTGCTAGACTAAATAACAATTTGGTATTGTAAAATTGTTGCAGAAATCAGATGAAGTATCTACCAGACCATGCCTTCATGACAATAATTGCGGTGCAAGTAGCAGGGAAAATAGGGAAATTTGGAACAGAGATGGGAAAACAAAGCTTCAAACCAATGTGTTCTTTGCTTCCTTTGACCAACGGAGAAAACAAGCCTCGGGTGAGAGTGCCTGCACAGCACTAGTTGTGTTCATATCTCACTGGCTTCATTCCAGCCAGGACATGCTAACAAGAGCTCAATTTGATAGCCTCATCACACAAGGCTCATCTGAATGGAGAAGGCTATGTCACAGTGATGCCTACTTAAACCTCTTCCCAGATAAACATTTTGATTTAGAGACGGTCTTGGAAGCCAATCTGAGGCCTCTGGTTGTTCTGCCTCAAGAATCATACACCGGGTTTTTCTCCCCTGAGAAGTTCCAGTGCTTGATAGGAGCTATGTCCTTTGATGAGATTTGGGATGATATAAATAGAAATAAAGTGGTTAATTACGAGCCAAGAATTTACATTGTAAGTTGGAACGATCATTTCTTTGTTCTGAAGGTGGAAGCAGATGCTTATTATATAATTGACACTTTGGGGGAAAGGCTTTTTGAAGGGTGCCAACAGGCATTCATATTGAAGTTTGATGGTTCGAGTTTGATGCATGCAAGAGTAGAGGAAGTAGAGGAGGACCCTACAAAGGGAAGTGAAGAGAAAAGCCTTGAGATAGTTTGCAGTGGAAAAGAGTGTTGTAAAGAGTTCATCAAACGCTTTCTTGCTGCCATACCTCTTAGGCAACTAGAGAAGGAGGAGGAAAATAAAGTGAATATTTCTAATCCTTATCTTCACAAGCTACTGCAGATTGACTTCCATTCATCATCCTTGCCTTGAGATTCTTCTTCTTAGTCTCTCTTCAGTAGGGGACCTTTACAAGCCTAATTATATAACTAGGGGTTAATAGTATAACAATCCAAACATTGACCTTGTGACCCCAAAAACATGCGCTGAATCTTTTATGACCTTGAACTTACAGCTCATGGAATACTTGAGCATCACTCGTAGAATAATTATCCCCTTGAGGCTGATTCTTATATATGTTGCTCTATATTAGTGGAGTGGATTTTAAACGAAAATGAAAGAAATTGGTATAATTTATGTACACAAGCCAATGTCCATGTACATATTTTTTTCCACCCAATTTTGCTCCACCAACATTGCAGATAAAGAAGGGGAAAAACAGAACCCTGCATGAATAGAATTAATCCTCATTGAATTCTTTATTTATTTTTTGCTACAATTTGATTTTATTTTTTTCCCATTCTACTTCATTCTTAATCAAACATAATTGTATTGTAGCTAATCCAACTTCATTTCTTCGTCGTATCTGTCTATCTTTTTTTTTTTTGGGGTTGTATCTGTCTATCTTTTTAGTGCATTGTCATCCTGCATAAGTACTCAATATTCTATTTATGATTTATAAAGGTTCTTTTCATACCTCCGTTCATCTATCTATTTGCCTATTAGTTTATATACAATGCAGGAGACCAGGTGATACTGACAAAATGGCTTTGAATCATTCGCTAATACAATGTTTATATCTGAATGAATGCATAAAATAAAAATTAACCAGATCAATCACGTGGCAAAAGGCCTAAACAATTTTCTACTGTAATCAATGTTTTACCATTATCCCATATTTTTTATGGGTTTTATAATTAAGGATTCAACATGAGAATTGAAATCTTCCAACACACTCTTCGATTTTCGTACTGACGTGGGTCCTATACATAATTTTTTCTAACATACGAGTCTCACATGTTTTTTGTCTCTACAACATAAGATTTTAATTCTCATGTAACTTGAGAAATATAAAACCCATTTTCTATTACCAAATTATAAAAAAAAAAAAAAAAAAAAAATCAACATTAGATCAATCATGTGTGGTTCAGTAATCCGAGTCTATAACATTTAGTTCATATCTCAAAAAATAAACAAACAGATGATCCAAATTAAATCCAGCAGTCCAGCTACAAACTTCCAAAACTGATGTTATTAATTGGTGATCAAGAATATTTCTTTCGAGACAATACGATCTAAAATACATATATCAAACCATGCTTGTCTTAGAAACAAACCTTAAAACATAAATTAGTTTTTTATTTTTTGTGAGATCAAATTGCAGTCTGACAGCGTTTGTGTACGTGTCAGGAGCATGCAGAATCAAACAAAACGAAAGCTCTTTCTTAGTCAGAGGGCGCAGCCACGTTTCCAAACGGGTCTGTGACAGTCCTAGAGTATCCAAAATTGAAAAACCCAAAAAACAAAACCAAACAAATAATTACAACAGAGAAATTAATGCTGTTTGATGATCCAAATTCTAAACCAAAGTCTTCTCCATCTCTTCCTAGTAGTCTCTGCTCTCTACATTGTTTCCCCTTCTATCTCCTATCCTATGTTCCAATTTTGAAAGTAAAAAAATACAAAAAAAATAAATAAAAAAATAGCAAAAGGAAGATTATTGAATATTGAGGACAGAAATGTTATCTCCCAACCCACTCTCTCTACTCTGTGCATTACTTCTCTGCTTACCTTTAGCCGTCATATTCACCACCACCGCAAACCACAAACATGCCACAACCGCTAACCCCATCCACGTCATCCTTAACAAACCAAACCCAAATCTCAAAAACATTAGCATCTCCGAAAAACCCAACAACAAATTACAGCAACCAGCGTCGCCACCGCCACCGGACGACGATGACTTGCTGCTATTCAGGGTAGCCACCCAAGTGAGTGCGAAACCCACTTGGCCCAAAAAGATAGCTTTCATGTTTCTAACCACCACGCCCCTCCCATTCGCGCCACTCTGGGAAATTTACTTCAACCAAACACACACGAAACTTTTCAACGTTTACGTTCACGCCGACCCCACTTTCTCCTACCACCCACCCTTCTCCGGTGTCTTCTCCAACCGCGTCATCCTTTCTAAACGTACACAGCGGTTCTCTCCCACGCTTGTCGCGGCGGCGCGTCGCTTACTCGCCAACGCGCTCATCCACGACCCTTCCAATTCCGTCTTCGTGCTCCTTTCTCCCTCCTGCATTCCCCTCCACTCCTTCAATTTCACCTACCACGCGCTCGTTCACTCCGGCAAGAGCTTCATCGAGATCCTTGCCAATGAGACCGGTAGTTATGACCGTTGGGCGGCGCGTGGACCTCACGCGATGCTGCCTGAGGTGAAGCTTGAGGAGTTCCGCATTGGGTCGCAGTTTTGGGCGCTGACACGTCAGCACGCGAGGCTTGTTGTGAGTGACAGCACGCTTTGGCCCAAGTTTAACGTGCCGTGCGTACAGCGTGACACGTGTTACCCCGACGAAAATTATTTCCCTACCCTTTTAAACATGCGGATGCGGGACCCTGAGGAGTGCGTGCCCGCCACGCTCACGCACGTGAATTGGACGGGGCGTGTGGATGGACATCCTAGGACGTACGAGGCGTGGGAAGTGGAGCCCGAACTGATCTTGAGGATGAAGTCAGATATGCCTAGGTACGGTGACGGTAACGGTAACAGACGCCGTGATCCGTTTTTGTTCGCAAGGAAGTTCGCCGCCGACGCACTGCAACCGTTGATGAGAATTGCAAACGACGTCGTTCTTCGTGATTAGTCAGAACGATGGGGTGTCGTGATGTAAATTTTGCGATATTGATGGGTGGATATGTATTGCTGAAAAAAAGAGGGACCAGAAAACGCACTCAGATCCACTTTGTTTTTCTTTATTTTTAATTTTTAAAAATTGAGCTATAGAGTCATATCTAAAAAAGATTTAATTAGCCAGATTAAAAAAAATAACTTATGAATTACATTTATCGTTTAAATATTTATCTAAGAAGGGACCTATTCCTGAGATATGTGATTGAATCAGATGAGTCTGGTTTTCACATCTCCTCGCGTGTTAATTAACTTTTGAGTAAAGACTCAAATTGGTCTCTGACAAAAAACTCGGTGTCCAAATTAGTCCTTTACAAAAATAAACTCGTTAAATAGTCCCCAACAAAGTGAAACAGGACCTACGTTAGTTCTTCTGTCAATCCAAAACTGACGGTGCTGATGTGTAATGTTAAGTGACATGTTGAACGCCACGTTGGAGATGGAACGACGTCGTTTGGAGAGAGCACATCCACGTTGGTCAAAATCCTTTGAAGAAACCCAATCGAACGTCAAGTTGTTCTTCCCTCACAAATTTTTCAAAGGAACATCATTGTATGGTTTAGGGTTCTTCTTAAACCAGAGAGAAGGGAATTAAATTGAAGATTGAACGTTTGAATTTGGGGATTACTGATTTAGGGTTTACTGATTTATGGTTTATCCTCAATTTGGTGTTTTATTTGAAACTTAGTGTTTAGGAGATGAATATTCCTTCTGGGAGGGGGAGCTCAAGCCCTTGTAGTTCATTTGGGTCCAGAAGTAAAAGAAGGAGAGTTGTTCTATTGTGTAAATGTGGGAGACACAATGTTGTTTACACCTCCAAAACCATTAGAAACCCAAATAGAGCATTTTTTGGTGCCCCAATTTCAAGGTGAGATTTTTTTTGCATGCGTTAACTATCTAATTTGAATGTTATTAATAGTTTGGTTTAATTTGGTGTTAGGAAAACAAAGTCGCAATGCAACTTTTTTAACATGAGTCGATGATGCTACAACACACTCAACACACACAAGCAACCAGCATGCAACAATTGAGGCTCAACCAAGTTCAAGAGCATCAAGAGGCAGCAGTCCACCTCCATGCAATCTTACTGAGGTTGTGACCAATGAAACAGTTACTGCAGCAAGTAGTGGCACCAGGGCTAGATTCATGAGCTTCATGTCTACACCAGGGTTCAAGCCACCAAGACCAGCCCCACAGAATTGATTGGAATCCATTCAGATGCACTGACATTAAGCCATTTTTTGGATGCCTCTAATATAGGAATTTATTGGAATTGTAATTAGGGTATTTTTTTGGAAATACTTCGGTATTGGCCCTGTTGAAATATGCCATTAGGACATTTTTTGTATGCCTCTGGTTATGGCCATAGTTAGTAGGAACATTATGATTTTTTGGAACAGAAGTATTGGCCTTCATGGAAATATGTCAGTGGGATTTTTTTGTATGACTGTGGCATGTTGGCCATGGTTAGTAAATGTAACTAGGATGTGATGAAATGAATACAACAATGTTTGCTTACTATCTGTGTTCTGTGTAATTAATGTATTCAATGCTGCAATTTTTAAATTTTGGTCCACACCTACTGTCTGCTGATACACTTTGTGGTTTCTGTCAACAATGGTATTTTTTGTTCTGTTTGTTGCGTCCATTATCAGCCATCTATTTTCACATTGTACCTTCACTGTAGATTCAATGTAAAAAAAATAAGTTCTGTTTCTGTCAACAATGGTTTCTCCTGATGAAATGGTATTTTTTGTTCTGTTTGGGAATGTCCATCATAAGTTCCCTGTTTGTAAAGTTTGTGTTGTTCTGTTTGCTGAGTCCAATAATGTTTTGTGTCATTAATGTATTCAATGTAGCTTCACTGCACTTGTAAACCATTTGCAATTATGTGGCCTTATAAGTCCTCAACATTTTCTATCGATGACCTTTTTAGTCCTTGTTTTATAATTCAGAGGCCCATTTTGGTCCCTAACAAAATTATCGGGATCCTTTATAGTCCCTGTTATATTTCTGTTAACAACAATGTACGTTTGCTATTAACAGACCAGCCATGACATTTTCCCTTGTACATGGCTGATATTAATCATGACTATCAAGAATGTACATTTGCTATTAACAGACCAGCAATCTTTTTATCTGCATCAAGTTTATAGAACACTTTGTGCCAATAAACATAACTTCAAATACATAAGCCATGTTATATACATTGTATGAACAACAATTCATTAAATTTCAACACTGCTCCTTCCATTACAAATCTTTACATTCCAAAAATGTTACAACATGTAATGGTACATACACTAGCAAATCAAAACAGAACCACACCATATATTTCACTCCAGTCTACTTGCAAGATATATACATATTACAAACACAACAATAATGGATCCAGCAAACACCTTATCACACCTACACACATGCTTAATTTCCTTCTCCTTCTCTACCCCTTCTCCACCCTAGCATCATGAACCCATGGCGGCTGCTCTTGATGTCCACAAAGTTCAACTTGAATTCCATTTCAGCTACATTCAACTCCAGCTTATTAATTCTCCAATCTTCCAGCTCCATGGTATCAGTTGTAGCATCATCCACCAATGTAAAAAATTTACAGTGTGGCTTCTTTTCCTAACACCAAATTAAACCAAACTATTAATAACATTCAAATTATACAGTTAACGCATGCAAAAAAACATCTCACCTTGAAATTGGGGCACCCAAAAAATGCTCTATTTGGGTTTCTAATAGTTTTGGAGGTGTAAACAACATTGTGTCTCCCACATTTCTCCTTCTTTCACTTCTGGACCCAAATGAACTACAAGGGCTTGAGCTCCCCCTCCCAGAAGAAATATTCATCTCCTAAACACTAAGTTTCAAATAAAACACCAAATTGAGGATAAACCCTAAATCAGTAATCCCCAAATTCAAACGTTCAATCTTCAATTCCATTCCCTTCTCTCTGGTTTAAGAAGAACCCTAAACCATACAACGATGGTCCTTATAAAAAATTGAGAGGGAAGGACAACTTGACGTTCGATTGGGTTTCTTCAAAGGATTCTGACCAACGTGGATGTGCTCTCTCCAAACGACGTCGTTCCATCTCCAACGTGTCGTTCAACATGTCGCTTAACGTTACACATCAGCACCGTCAGTGACACCGTCAGTTTTGAATTGACAGAAGGATTAACGTGGGTCCTGTTTCACTTTGTTGGGGACTATTTAACGAGTTTATTTTTGAAAGGGACTAATTTGGGCACCAAATTTTTTGTCAGGGACCAATTTGGGTCTTTACTATTAACTTTTTTAGTATCCACATCCATTGCGACAATGCACTGCAAAAGCAACTGGAGCTCAAAAGGCATCCAAAGTAAACAGCAATATGGTAGAAATGGAGAATTTAAAATACCTATTTTTTTATTCATATATTTAATTAATGTGTAAGTAAATCAAAGCTGGTAAAGAGTGTTCTAGAAGAGCAGCAACTTCATCCATCCACAGTTTTTTTTGTTGGCTTCATTTTGAATACTAATCTCATCTTCCAAAGTCCCAACTCCCAACGCTGTGGCAATAGGTTTATTTACATAGTAAGGTTTATTTAGACTTTATAAGTAGAAAACAATAGGTTTATTTAGACTTTAAATAACGACTAGTTAAAACGTGATCAAAATCAAATTTGACTTCCAACACTGTAAGTTTAGATGGTAGCACCAACATTCTATATTTTAATTTGTAATAAGAAACGTGGATTAACAAAACACTCCTATATCATGAGATTCATGACGAAGTAGAGATAATAATGCACTTTTTTATTTGTGTTTCAAATTTCACTCCATGAATATTTGATTAAGTTTAAAATGGTTTAAGCCTGTTGATGACATAGAATTATTAGAGAATAGAATTCAACTAACTTAGAAATACTTAAAAAACACTCTATAACAACAAAATTTAATTCAATCATATTAAATATAAAGAATATAAAAGTATAACTTCATTTAAACAACTGCAAATTTGTAAATTGAAAATGCATTTTTTTTTTTTGGTGAATTGAAAATGCATTTTTAATTCAAAGAATTTGTCGCAGTATATAAAAACATTGAAAATAATATTTTGCCCGCATTTCAAAAGCAGGCCTTGCCTGAGTATATGAATTCACTGACCAAACGCACTGCATAAAATGCTCTTAACTGCCTCATAACCAGCTTCACGCCATAATCATTTAATGTCTAGGAAGCCTATCTATAAAATTGAGCTCATTTTTAGTCAGTTAATAAATCTATGTTCAGCTTCAATTTAATTTCAAACTGTTCAATAAAAAGCATACCCCTGCTCATTTCAAAAATAAACTAATTTAGACGACTTTTTCCAATACTTGAAAAACTAATTGAACTTGAATATTGGGGAAAGTTGGCAACGCTTTGTTCCTTAAAATATTGTATTTTGCTGAAGGTTTCGTATCGTTCGCAGCTAGAGAACGTTTTAAGCAATTAAGCAGAATAAAAAGACAAAATCACGAATAATGTGTAACAATGTCTTTGCTCAGACAGTCAAGATGATTAAACAAATCAATACTACAGCACAGTTAATCAAGAACCTTCACATTAGAAACAATTCATTCAAATTAAAGATAATTTAAAAAAAAAAAAATCAGTAATGCAACCCCTCCACCTCCTTAACACAAAATTATAGCACTGTCCAGGTAGGAGGAAGTCGTGATCTAACATGGTCACTAGTTCATGCTTAAAATCATCATTAAGGAACATGAATTCATGAAATTAACAATCGCCATTAAAATTCACGTTAAAAAGTAAAAACCGCAAATTAAGTAATATTTCAACCAAAACAAGAATGTTATAACCGTGATAGGAACAAAGTTAAGCCAGAATTAATTATAACTAGGAAATTAAAAAATTATAAAACGAGTCACAATATGGAAAGGAAAAACAGCAAACTACAATAACACTTAGAATGAGAAAGCGCTAACAAGACTAAAATGAAATATACTAGCACCAAACTCCAACAAAACCAGACATAAACTAGTCAAACAAGCCAAAACCCATGTCATCATCAGATTCTTCAGCTGGCTCGTCATTCTTTTCCTCTTCCTTGGCAGCAGCAGCAGCAGCTGGGGCACCACCAGAAGCTGCAGCAGGTGCTGCAACAGCAGCTACAGCAAATTTACTTGGGTCCTGCATTTAACATAACAATTCGTATATAAGAAAGATAGAAATAATGGACCAATATATTATTGTCAGATCATCAAAATGTTGAAACATATACCTTTAAGAACTCCTTAACCTCGTCTGCCTGGGGGAAAGAATATTCTGTCGCAACTGCAACAGCAAGAACGTTCTTGTAGGCATTCACAAACATGTGTGGTGCAGCTGCAAGAGTTGGGTATCCAACGGCCAATGACAAAGATGTAACCATTGAGACACCAATAGCAAACTTCTCCGTGAGGTCATCCTCAGTAAGGTCGAGGACCTCAGGGCTAAAGACTGAACCATTATCATACACGGATAGTACAACAAGCCCATATGAGAAAGGCCTGATGCCGAGTTTGGCAAGCAATGCAGCTTCAGAAGAGCCGACCTTGTCTCCTTTCTTAATCAGTTCAACAGGGGTAATGATTTCGACAGTACCCTTGTTAATCTTTGTTGGAATATTGAGCACCTGAAAGGAGAATAGACATAAACATGACATCCACAAGAAAAAAATTCAAGTTCTATAGGAACAAGATTACAAACCTGGAAGAAAGAGGTCTGCGAGGGATCAAGCCCTGTGTTGCCAGGAGGAACAACAACATCAATTGGAGCAACCAGACCAACACGGGCAGGAGCTCCCACCTGATCGGATTAAAGACAATAATCAGTGGATGAATATTTAAATAACAAGAAAAGGGAGCACATGTTAGCTCACCACTGAATTTTTCAAACAAGAAACAAAATATTTCAACAGAATATAGAAAAAGGATATTTACAATCAATAATAATAGGAAATTCAGCCAACAAAAACAAAACACTGCAACCAGAATATCTCATTAGGTGGGGAAAGCAAAATTCTGCAAAATAGAGAAGTAAAATTAACTAATCTAGTGCCAAAAGTACGGAACAACTTCCACAACCTTGAAGACATGAAAATGACAACGACTAACATAGAATTAATAGTAATTCACAACGTATAAACAAAATGTACAAGAATCAAATATATGAACTGCATCTTGGAATAATTGGAAGGTAAATCCGAACTTAAAAAAACAATAACCATAGTGAACAGTTCATGCTCAAGAGAGAAATTCACAAGCTATCCAGTAAAGATATTGCTAGCCACTTGCCGGTGATGGATTTACATTAAAGTACCGCAACTCAGGCGGCACAAAAAACCGAGCAACATTATCATTTCATATAGCATACAGAAAAAACATAAGAATACAAAAATTGGGGAAAGATTACTTCACCTTGTACTTGGCAACCTCTTCGCTAACCTCCTTCAGGTCACCTTTTGTGAAAATCAATCCCACGTTGCCCTGGGTCAACAAACAATACATAAGACACATTCCCCAAACAACGTCAAAAAAAACATAACAGATGCTTTCAATGTAGCGCATTACATTGAGAAATATTCCCTTTTGTTTAAATACACGTATAGTGGAAAAAATTGTTTTTCCGAAAATAAGGTAATCGAAACACAAACTAGTCTATAAATTAAAACATCAGTTCGTTTTTTTATTCTAAAAAACAGTTATTGAAATGAGGACGTAAGCACACCGATAGGCCACAAGATCTAAACTAAACATCATAACCAAAGTTTATAGCTTTATCTCTCTTGTGCGGTAAAATAAGACTAATCATGATTTATTCAAGACCTGTCAATAAATAAAATGGTAAAACCCTAAATTGCGGTAAGAGAGGAGAACGCACGACAAGAAGGGGAATCAGGTTGAGGAATGCGTTGTTTCCTGTTTTTTCAGAGTGAATCCGAACAGAGCGCTTCATCATCGTGTTTTTACCCATGAGAACAACAGAGTCGCCACGTAATCCATGTCGAATGCTCTGGAGCTGGTTGGATCCGACGTTGTCGGCGTTCACGACCAGGATCTGTGAATACATATCCAGAAGCTGGCATAACTTCGAATCGTAAGCGATCTTCTTCTCAGCCTTTGTAGGTTTCACCGCCATTGAAGATGTATGGATTAGGGTAAGAGAAATTGACAGAACAAAATCAAGGGCCAAGACGAAGCAGTGGCTCAGTCAAGGCGGACAGCAAATCGGTGCCGTCTCTTTAACCTACTCTTTTGAAAGTTAAGCTGCAACGGAGAGAGTGTTAGTGCGGGAACAAAAGGAATTGGATAACCGTGGAAACGGAGATATTTATAGTGATGGAAGAAGGAAACTAGGGTTTTCCTTATAAATCATTTTTTTTAGAATAAAACCTTTGGAATTGGGTGTTAGTATAATTCATGATAAGCCCAATGGACTTTAGATCATTTTTAAGTTATTTTTTTCATAATTTATTATCTAATCAGTTTATAATTGCCCAAGCCCATATAAAGCCTTCCTTACAGAATTTTTAGATTTGTACAATTTTTTAGTTTTCGAAGCATATTTTTATTGCTTTTTTAATGAAAAATAAATTCTACATTGAGTTTCTTCTTCAAAAATCTTTAAATGTTATGACAAAAGCTCACGAAAATTTTGAATGAAAACTTATATTATGTCCAATAATTGGAGAGAAGTGTGTACTAAAAAAAAATAATTGGAGAGAAGAAGAGGATGGTGGAGTGGAGATATAGGTAACTTTTTGAAATGTCTTATTTTTAGTTTATATTCCTTTTATAAGTAGAAACTTAACATATTTTTACAAAAGTTCGTTGTAAAACGAGTTTGTTATAAAAAAAGCTTAACTTGTTTGGAATGTCTTATTATAAAAATAATTTCTTGTTATATAAATAAAAAAGTAAAAGCTAAAAGCTTCAGAATTTTTTTTTAAAAAAAAAATATATAATATATTTTTAGAGTTCTAATATTTATTTTTAAGTTTCATCCTTATTTAAAATTTGTATTTAACAATTTTACCTTTTACTTTAATAATT
Organism: Gastrolobium bilobum; assembly: GCF_033153095.1. Lineage (NCBI taxonomy): Eukaryota > Viridiplantae > Streptophyta > Magnoliopsida > Fabales > Fabaceae > Gastrolobium > Gastrolobium bilobum. The sequence continues at coordinate 275,929 of NW_026898693.1, forward strand.
CATCATAATAATAAAAAGTATTTGTAACCACAATATTTGAGAATCAAGCAATAATTCGTATTCAGTACCTTTTGCAGGTTCTAATTTGCAATAACAGCACAGCCAGAACAAAAGTAATTATTACCACCTATGTTCAAAAAATATAAAATTCCAGTTTGCAAAATAATTAGATAAATGGAATAAATTATGTTGATTGTTGAGTTATACATGGAGAAAGAAATCCTACGAAATCATTATTGGGAAGGAAAATATTTTTGTTACAACTACTACTGAAATTTTACGATATAATAATTCATATTAAGTCCGAAAGTCCTGTAGAAAGCACGATTTCAATAAGAAAGGAAAACTAGACATCAAATCATTATAACTTAGGAGGGATGGAAAGAGAGATTTCACTTCGTTAGGAAAAAAAAAACTACTCATTGATAAACAAAAAAGTTTAAAAAGTAAAATTTAATAGATAACCATCATTTACTAGACATATATACTCAAGTTGAGAGCTTTAATAAAAAACCGACCGATTCTCTTTCATAAATTATGGGTAAACCTATTGAAATGAACCATCAGTTTAAAATGTACAAATATTATAACTCATCTTCTTTTTTTGGTAAATAATAACTCATCTTCTCTAACTTCAAAGTTAAAATAGAATCAACAACATAATAAAATAATACAATTTTTGAGCCAGTAGTTATCAAGTAAATGGTTCTGACATTGAGAATGTAATACTTATAGACCTCACCAAAAAAACATATTTATGAGATAAACTAATAGCTCATTCAGATAATAAATATGTTCTAATCTCCTTATTTAAAGGGAGGATAAATTCCTGAGTAAATTAAGAATCCTTAGATCAGGAATACCAACTCCCAAATTGAAACCCTGATCAAAATCATTTTCATTCTTCATCATTCCATGAAAAAGGAGAATTCCACTCTAAAGAGTTCGAGAGCATATAGTGCTCAAGAATCAATATCGTGACAGTCATCCTTCATATAAAATTATAAACCATGTGATCCAAATTAGAATACTTCTTCCACATCACAAATTACCAGCCAAAAGGAGAAAAGGAGCCCATAAACTAGTCAACAAGAACTGTCTTGATCTCATCAAGTAACAATGTTTGTGCGGCAAGAATTTTGAGGATACAAGAAAAGGCTCAGAAGCCTGAGAAGACTGCTGCTTACAACACGTGAGGCCCAAAGGTAATTGTCCTGATTGCAAAAAGGAACAATTGTGGTATGTGTCATACGACAAGAACTTGGTGCACATGAGAATAGGATGAACAACCTGCAAAATGAGTTAGTGTAACTTGATAAGAAAACAAGTTTTCCACACTGTGAACATGACAAATATTTATTTATAGGTCAAGCTTATGCAAGATCGGAAAATTTTCAAGAGCTCCGCCAAAAAACTTGATAAAAGAATGTTTAGTTCTAATGCAAACTGAAAATACACACATCAAGATTTTGAGCAAAGCAATGAACATCATTATAGAGTTTATGACTCGAACCAAACTTGTGTCTAATGTCAGCTTGCAAAAAACAAATGTGGTTGGCAAATGATTTAGCTAAGTCTAAAAGTGTAGAACAAGCAATGACAGAAGATCAATGTCCAAGTAACATTGAGAAGTCAGGGACTCTTACATGTGGACCTACAAGCACAATTGTACTGTGCAAACTTAGCAAATCATAAAATTGAGTTTAAATGTTCAAAAATATGGCTTCTCTGCTACAAGGCTCCTAAGCAAGACACGTAAATTGCGATTAACAATCTCACTTAAAAAATCAATTTAGGCAAAAATCCAAAGTAAATTCCAAGTGAATGACAAAATGAATCCATAAGTGTTCCACGCAAGAACAAGTATCTAGATTTTTGCTCCTCTACAAGTATCATGTTGGAAATGTTAAGCAAATATTATGTAAGTATTGCAAAAGATGGATCAAACTAAGGTCATGATTACATAGCACACAATATATTATTAAACCTTAAGATCAACCGAACATGTTACTTGACCTTGTGCTTGGCAATCTGTTCGCTAACCTCCCTCATGTCACCTTTTGTGAAAATCAATCCCACGTTGCCCTGGTTCAACAAACAATACATAAGACACATTCCCCAAACAACGTCAAAAAACATAACAGATGCTTTCAATGTAGCACATTACATTGAGAAATATTCCCTTTTGTTTAAATACACGTAGAGTGGAAAAAATTGTTTTTCCGAAAATAAGGTAATCGAAACACAAACTAGTCTATAAATTAAAACATCAGTTCGTTTTTTTATTCTAAAAAACAGTTATTGAAATGAGGCCGTAAGCACACCGATAGGCCACAAGCATAACCAAAGTTTATAGCCTTATCTCTCTTGTGCGGTTAGTGTCTGAATTCTTAATGAACCTATCTAATTCGCTTTCGGATTTGAGTATTTTAACATTCCTAAAAAATTATAGTCTTAAGAATCAAAATCTTCCCATACCAACAAATCTAAGATATGTGTTTTGATTATAGATAAACAACTTTATCTAAAATGTTTTTCGCATATATTGAAGTACTATTATTTCGATTGAATGATTTGAAACTTAAAAATTGGTAATTCAAATCGAACTGCAAATAGTGCAGAACATGTCGCCACTGTGGCGCTTTTTAATCAGTACTAAAGGAACAAACAAACAACCAGCATACACTGAAAACTACGGATAAATAATTAAATTTTCAGAACACCTACTAAAATGAAAAAAATATGATCATGTAACTTTACTTACTCCACTCACTATTTTATTTTTAATGTCAGATGAGTTCATATATTTCTAATTTTTGTAGGGGAGTTTATACATAGTACTCAAAATTTACTCGAAAAGTAGAAGAAAAGATTATCATGTAATGGTTTGAACTTTAAACAAAGATATTGACCGAGATATCTCAGTTATTACAGTCTAAAAACCCGGCTTTCAAAAGAAGAATTCAAGACCTGTCAATAAATAAAATGGTAAAACCCTAAATTGCGGTAAGAGAGGAGAACGCACGACAAGAAGGGGAATCAGGTTGAGAAATGCGTTGTTTCCTGTTTTTTCAGAGTGAATCCGAAAAGAGCGCTTCATCATCGTGTTTTTACCCATGAGAACCACCGAGTCGCCACGTAATCCATGTCGAATGCTCTGTAGCTGGTTGGATCCGACGTTGTCGGCGTTCACGACCAGGATCTGTGAATACATATCCAGAAGCTGGCATAGCTTCGAATCGTAAGCGATCTTCTTCTCAGCCTTTGTAGGTTTCACCGCCATTGAAGATGTATGGGTTAGGGTAAGAGAAATTGACAGAACAAAATCAAGGGCCAGACGAAGCAGTGGCTCAGTCAATGCGGACAGCAAATCGGTGCCGTCTCTTTAACCTACTCTTTTGAAAGTTAAGCTGCAACGGAGAGAGTGTTAGTGCGGGAACAAAAGGAATTGGATAACCGTGGAAACGGAGATATTTATAGTGATGGAAGAAGGAAACTAGGGTTTTCCTTATAGATCATTTTTTTTTAGAATAAAACCTTTGAAATTGGGTGTTAGTATAATTCATGATAAGCCCAATGGACTTTAGATCATTTTTAAATTATTTTTTTCATAATTTATTATCTAATCAGTTTATAATTGCCCAGGCCCATATAAAGCCTTCCTTATAGAATTTTTAAATTTGTACAATTTTTTAGTTTTCGAAGCATATTTTTATTGCTTTTTTAATGAAAAATAAATTTTACATTTAGTTTCTTCTTCCAAAATCTTTAAATGTTATGAAAAAGGCTCACGAAAATTATGAATGAAAACTTATATTATGTCCAATAATTGGAGAGAAGTATGTACTAAAAAAAAATAATTGAAGAGAAGAAGAGGATGGTGGAGTGGAGATATAGGTAACTTTTTGGAATGTCTTATTTTTAGTTTATATTCCTTTTATAAGTAGAAGCTTAACATATTTTTACAAAAGATCGTTGTAAAAACAGTTTGTTATAAAAAAAGCTTAACGTGTTTGTAAGCTTTTATTATAAAATTAATTTCCTGTTATATGAATAAAAAAGTAAAAGCTAAAAGCTTCAGAGTTTTTTTTTTAAAAAAAAAAATATGCTATATTTTTAGAGTTCTAATATTTATTTTTAAGTTTCATCCTTATTTAAAATTTGTATTTAATAATTTTACCTTTTACTTTAATAATTCATCATCATAATAAAAAGTATTTGTAACCACAATATTTGAGAATCAAGCAATAATTCGTATTGAGTGTAACTTAATTACCTTTTGTAGGTTCTAATTTGCAATACAGCACGACCAGAACAAAAGTAATTATTACCTTCTATGTTCAAAAATATAAAATTCCAGTTTGCAAAATAAATAGATAAATGGAATAAATTATGTCGATTGTTGAGTTATACATGGAGAAAGAAATGCTGCGAAATCATTATTGGGAAGGAAAACATTTTTGTTACAACTACTACTGAAATTTTACGATATAATAATTCATATTAATTCCGAAAGTCCTGTAGAAAGCACGATTTCAATAAGAAGAAAGAAAAACTAGACATCAAATCATTATAACTAAGGAGGGATGGAAAGAGAGATTTCACTTCGTTAGGGCAAAGGATTTATTCTCGAGAGAGAAAAAAAAACTACTCATTGATAAACAAAAAAGTTTAAAAAGTAAAATTTAATAGATAACCATCATTTACTAGATCAAGTTGAGAGCTTTAATAAATAACCGACCGATTCTCTTTCATAAATGGTGGGTAAACCTATTGAAATGAACCATCAGTTTAAAATGTACAAAAATTATAACTCGTATTCTTCTTTTTTTGGTAAATAATAACTCATCTTCTGTAACTTCAAAGTTAAAATTGAATCAATAACATAATAAAATAAAACAATTTTTGAGCCAGTAGTTATCAAGTAAATGGTTCTGACATTGAGAATGTAGTACTTATAGACATCCCAAAAAAAACAGTAATTATAAGATAAACTAATAGCTCATTCAGATAATAAATATGTTCTAATCTCCTTATTTAAACAGAGGATAAATTCCTGAGTAAATTAAGAATACTTAGATCAGGAATACCAACTCCCAAATTGAAACCATGATCAAAATCATTTTCATTCTCCATCGTTCCACGAAAAGGGAGAATTCCACTCTAAAGAGTTTGAGAGCATATAGTGCTCAAGAATTAATATCGTGACAGTCATCCTTCATATAAATTTATAAACCATGTGATCCAAATTAGGATACTTCTTCCACATCACAAGTTACCAGCCAAAAGGAGAAAATGAGCCCATAAACTCGTCAACAAGAACTGTCTTGATCTCATCAAGTAACAATGTTTGTGCGGCAAGAATTTTGAGGATACAAGAAAAGGCTCAGAAGCCTGAGAAGACTGCTGCTTACAACACGTGAGGCCCAAAGGTAATTGTCCTGATTGCAAAAAGGAACAATTGTGGTATGTGTCATACGACAAGAACTTGGTGCACATGAGAATAGGATGAACAACCTGCAGAATGAGTTAGTGTAACTTGATAAGAAAACAAGTTTTCCACACTGTGAACATGACAAATATTTATTTATAGGTCAAGCTTATGCAAGATCGGAAAATTTTCAAGAGCTCCGCCAAAAAACTTGATAAAAGAATGTTTAGTTCTAATGCAAACTGAAAATACACACATCAAGATTTTGAGCAAAGCAATGAACATGATTATAGAGTTTATGACGAACCAAACTTGTGTCTAATGTCAGCTTGCAAAAAACAAATGTGGTTGGCAAATGATTTAGCTAAGTCTAAAAGTGTAGAACAAGCAATGACAGAAGATCAATGTCCAAGTAACATTGAGAAGTTAGGGACCCTTACATGTGGACCTACAAGCACAATTGTACTGTGCAAACTTAGCAAATCACAAAATTGAGTTTAAATGTTCAAAAATATGGCTTCTCTGCTACAAGGCTCCTAAGCAAGACACGTAAATTGCGATTAACAATCTCACTTAAAAAATCAATTTAGGCAAAAATCCAAAGTAAATTCCAAGTGAATGGTAAAAAGAATCCATAAGTGTTCCACGCAAGAACAAGTATCTCGATTTTTGCTCCTCTACAAGTATCGTGTTGGAAATGTTAAGCAAATATTATGTAAGTATTACAAAAGATGGATCAAACTAAGGTCATGATTACATAGCACACAATATATTATTAAACCTTAAAATCAATAGAACATGTTACTTGACCTTGTGCTTGGCAATCTGTTCGCTAACCTCCCTCATGTCAACTTTTGTGAAAATCAACGTCACGTTCCCCTGATTGAAGGAATAAACTACAAAATCCAATGAAAAAGCTTATTCTTTTTCAAAATTTATATTCTGGTAAAAGAAACGTTGAATTGAGGTAGCAAGGGATTGGGGTTAATTAAGAGTTAGCATACCACAAGAAGGGGAACAAGTTTAAGGAATGCGTTGTTGCCGGTCTTCTGAGCATTCAACATGATAGAGCGTTTCATCATAGAGTTCTTTCCCATCACAACCACCGAGTCAGCGTGAAGCCCCCTCCATATCCCTTGAAGCTGGTTCGACCCCATATTATCCGATGCAACCACCATCACCACCTAATTGTACTCTCTCAGAAGCTTCCCCATCTTCGCATCGTAAGCTGCCTTCGCCACTTTCCCCGCCATTCCTGCTCTTCTCTTCCTGCTAGCACTCACTGAACCACCCCCAACAACACCAAGCGCAAAAATCAAAAAATGATCCCTAGATCCAACGATTGTTATATTTTGGGCCTTATTATTTGGGCAAGGCCCAAACATCTTACAACAGAGCTTGCATGCTAGTGGGACCCTGTTTGTTGACATGTCACCAAATTCGATTCAATGGTGAAAAATGGTGTCTCTCTGTGTGTCTTTCTTTGTTCGTGATGTATTGACTACTAGGACAAAGGTTGCTTAATCAAAAACTCATTTTATTTATTTAGTTTATTTATCCTTATCCTATGCCTCACTATTTTTCTCCTCCCTTATATTAATATTGTATAATGCATCATGCCCCAGAATATCAAGGCTCGTGAGAATAGGAAGCAGATATTTTCCAAGAATGCATCGAGAGAGAACCCTTTCCAGCATCCGATGAAGCCAGCCACCGAGCCTCCTCCTTGGTCAAATTCATCAAATGCAGCTGAGGATTTGCAACAAACATTAGCGTGAGTAAATTTTCTCTAGTTATGGGTTAACATTTGTTATAGGTAACTTTTTGGAATGTCTTATTTTCAGTTTATATTCCTTTTATAATGTAACGACCCGAAATTTAAAAATTAAAACAATGGAGTCGCGACCAATTTTATTTACTTTGAAAAAATTGGAAAACCCTTTATTGCAAACTGGTCTTTTAAAACTATAAATCAAAGGTTCAGGAGTCTAATTATGCGCAGGGAAGGGTGAAAACTTAATCCCACAGCACCCCTGACACATCCGTTTCAAAAACGGTTACCTTATATTAATTGTGCAAATTATTGATAAAATTCTAAATATCTATTTCCCCCAAAAGAATTGAACTAAACTTATTAACAAAATAAAACTAATTTTTGAAAATTTATTTTTGTGTTTGATGGGTGGGTCCCGCTCCGACATATCCCTCGGTACAATAGGGAACTCAAAGCTATGTCGTTCTGTAAAAAATATTTATGTGTTGATTGATTTTACTTAAGATAATAATTTTACAGTGGCTAAAATAAATCAAAAAATTATGAGATTAACAAAGCATCCTGCCTAAATTAATTCCCAATATAATTTATAAGCTATATAAAAGAATATCTAATAAAACATGAAAAGCATAAGAAGATTCCTAAAAAATAAAGAACATAAAAACATATAAAGAAAATTATTAACTAAGAGAAAGAGTAAATGGACTTACCTTAAAGATGACCAAAACTTGGTGTATGGAGCCAAGTTGTGCAAGACCACCCCAATTTTCCTCAAAGATGACCAAAACTTGGTGTATGGAGCCAAGTTGTGCAAGACCACCCCAATTTTCCTACAAAAGGAAAATTAGTAACTAAAAATTTTTACTATGACACTAGCTTCGTTTTAAACCAAGCCCAAGTGTCTTGTGTTTTTTTTACTTGGCTTTCTCCAATTTGATTTTTAATTTGGTTTTCTCCAATTTGCTGTTTTTAATTTGGTTTTCTCCAATTTTTTCTGTAAATTTTAGGAAGGGGGTATAGGTCTTTATATAGGGGGAAGGGAAGAGGAAGAGGTTAGAGATAGGCAATGTGGGATTTCTTAGAAAATAGTGACTTTTCTCAATGTGGACAGCCATTTTGCGACCACCATATCTCACACCAAAGGGCTTAGCTTGAAAATCGCTCCAGTCATATTGAAGTATCATATGCGAGGAACATACCGACCAAATTTGATGAAGATCAGACTGTTCATTCGAGAGAAACGATCCCTGCAAAATGGTTGCCCGAACTGCATCTTTTCCAATAGAGGTGTTCATCAACTGATCCAAACCGATTCAAACCGCGGTGGCCGAACAGAAAAATCGATAACCGAATAAACCGAAAATCGAAAAATCAAAAACCGAAAAAAACCCGCAAATTTTAATTGGATTGGATCAGTTTTTGGATGGATTGATGAAAACCGATCAAATCCAAACCGATGCAATATATTAATTTCTCTCTACCTACTTGGGTTTTTCCCTAATCATAGCCTAAAAATTTTTAAACGCAAGATCCTTTGCCCCATCAACTAAACCCAAGAAAAAATCTAGTCACCTCTAATCAACAAAATTTTATCTTTGTAGAGCTTCATATCTCATTACCCAAAAAAAAAATTATATGATCATTTACAGATGCTTTTGTATTTCAAAAAAAATAAATTATAAAGCCAATATATACAAAAGATTTTATTTGCACAATATTCATAAAACAAATTTTAAGATTTCCAAAAAACCGAAAACCGATCCAATCCAACCCGAAAAAATTGGATTGGATCGGATCGGATTTGAAAAAAAATTCAAACCGAATGGATAATTATATGATCAAACCGAAGGGAATGGATCGGATGATTCTTGCTTCCAAAACCGATCCAATCCAAACCGCGAACACCCCTATTTTCCAACAAAGCTAACAGCTTATCTTGCGAAAATTATATCTGATGCTAGGAAGCTTAGATCAAGAATTGCTCCAGTCAGATTGAAGTATCATATGAGAGGAACACGCTGACCAAATTTAAGGACAGTTGAACGGTTCGTTTGAGAAAAATGGTCCTCACAATATGGCTGCTTGCAGTAGAAATCGCCATGGAAACTTGTTTCGATCTTGAAAATTCTGGGAATGGTACAGGCCTCCGATCAACAAATCAACCGTTGAATACGATGTACAATGAGTCAAGATCTTACTAAAAATTTTTCAGCTTGATCAGACGGTGGATGAATGAGATATCAAGTCGGAGAAAGCCCTAGTCAAAGCTGTTACTTTTTTTGAAATGGTTTTCCTTCCCTTTTCCATTTTTTCATTGTTCTCTTCCTTTTTTCTTATTGAATGACAAAAACTTGTGTTCATAACTTAATTTTTATTTTCTTTTTATTTTTTTGTAGTTTTGTTATTTTTAAATATTTGGGACAAAATTGGGTGTTCACAGTTGCCCCTCTTTATTTGTTTCTTACTAGGTTAAATAACAATTGGCATTTTATCATTGTAAGAAACAAATAAAGACATGAATCCTAATTTTGTCCAAGAACAACAAAAAACATATACATATGAGATGCAATCTAAAAATTAAATACAGTGAGCCTCTGAGCTCGAAAATAGAAGACATGTAGCTGGGAGATTAAATGCTTGAATTCATCCCGGTATGAAAGAAAAAATGGGACCAACTGGATAAGGACTGATAACTAGAAAAGAAAAGTTTTGTAACCAACTTCATATGGGTTGACAAATTGAGTGGAAAAGAAATATTTGAAACCAACGGGGTATGGGATCTCAAATGGATAAGAAAATGGTTGTAACCAACTGGATTTGGGTTGACAAACGGACACAGCATAAAATCTATAACCAACTGGATATGGGTTAACAAGAGAGAAACAAAGTGCAACCAACTGGATATGGGTTGACAAGAGGAAAACAAAAGTGACTTCTGCAACCAACTGGATATGGGTTGACAAGAGAAAAATAGAGAGATTTCTACAACCAACTGGATATGGGTTGTCAAATCGACAGACAACTAAAGGTTTGTAACCAACTGGATACGGGTTCACAAACGAAAAAAACTTTCTTCAACCAACTGGATATGGGTTGACATACGGAAAATAAAGAGACTTCTGCAACCAACTGGATATGGGTTGACAACAAGAAAATAAAGAGACTTCTGCAACCAACTGGATATAGGTTGACAAGAGAGAAACAAAAGTGCAACCAACTGGATATGGGTTGACAAGAGAGAAACAAAAGTGCAACCAACTGGATATGGGTTGACAAAAGAAAAATAAAGAGACTTATGTAACCAACTAGATATGGGTTGACAACAGAAAAATAAAGAGACGTCTGCAACCAACTGGATATGGGTTGACAACAAGAAAATAAAGAGACTCCTGTAACCAACTGGATATGGGTTGACAAGATAAAAATAGAGAGATTTCTACAACCAATTGGATATGGGTTGACAAATGGACAGACAACTAAAGGTTTGTAACCAACTGGATACGGGTTCACAAACGAAAAAACTTTCTTCAACCAACTGGATATGGGTTGACACACGGAAAATAAAATGTCTGCAACCAACTGGATATGGGTTCACAAACGGACAGAAAAGAAAATTGTGCGGCACCTGGGCCAAAAAACTAAATTATGATGAGCCTTTGAGCTTGAAATTAAATGACAGGAAAATACAATGCATGGCTTCTGGGTCCAAAAATTAAATGCAATGAGCCTCTGAGCTCGGAATGAAATGATTAGGCCTTTGAGCCTGAAATGCAATGAGCCTCTGAGCTCAGAATTAAATGGTTAGGCCTTTTGAGCCTGAAATGCAATGCGCCTCTGAGCTAAAAAATGAAATGACACAAGTTTAAAATGCAATGAGTCTTTGAACTCGAAATGAAATGATTAGGCCTTTGAGCCTGAAATGCAATGAGCCTCTGAGCTCTGAATGAAATGGTTAGGCCTTTTAGCCTGAAGATGCAATAAGCCTCTGAGCTCGGAATGAAATGGTTAGGCCTTTGAGCCTGAAGATTAAATGCAATGAGCCTTTGAGCTCGAAATGAAATGATTAAGCCTTTGATCCTGAAATGCAATGAGCCTCTGAGCTCTGAATGAAATGGTTAGGCCTTTGAGCCTGAAGATGTAATGAGCCTCTGAGCTCGGAATGAAATGGTTAGGCCTTTTGAGCCTGAAATGCAATGAGCCTTTGAGCTCAAAAGTAAATGACGCAAGTTTAAAATGCAATGAGTCTTTGAACTCGAAATGAAATGATTAGGCCTTTGAGCCTGAAATGCAATGAGCCTCTGAGCTCTGAATGAAATGGTTAGGCCTTTGAGCCTAAAGATTAAATGCAATGAGCCTCTGAGCTCGAAATGAAATGACATAAGTTTAAAATGTAATGAGTCTTTGAGCTCGAAATGAAATGATTAGGCCTTTGAGCCTGGAATAAAATGAGCCTCTGAGCTCGGAATGAAATGGTTAGGCCTTTGAGCCCGAAGATTAAATGCAATGAGTCTCTGAGCTCAAAAATAAATGACATAAGTTTAAAAAGCAATGAGTCTTTGAATTCGAAATGAAATGATTAAGCCTTTGAGCCTGAAATGCAATGAGCGTCTGAGCTCTGAATGAAATGGTTAGGCCTTTGAGCCTGAAGATGCAATGAGCCTCTGAGCTTGGAATGAAATGGTTATGCCTTTGAGCCTGAAGATTAAATGCAATGAGCCTCTGAGCTCGAAATGAAATGACATAAGTTTAAAATGCAATGAGTCTTTGAACTCGAAATGAAATGATTAGGCCTTTGAGCCTGAAATGCAATGAGCCTCTGAGCTCGGAATGAAATGGTTAGGCCTTTGAGCCCAAAGATTAAATGCAATGAGCCTCTGAGCTCAAAAATAAATGCAATAAGTTTAAAATGCAATGAGTCTCTGAACTCGAAATGAAATGATTAGGCCTTTGAGCCTGAAATGCATGACGATAAATGCAAAAGGTCATACTGCTTGTGAGATTTGAGTCTAGAAACTTACCTCTGACTTGACAAAAACCTAGATCGAAGCTCATGCGAGGAAAGTTTTATTCAATCAAACCCATGTTCACACCATGATGAGAAGATTCAAATTTTTGCCCCAGTATTGGTGACTTGAGCATTTCAAAAGTTCCCTTGAGTTGGTTGATCAAGTTAGAAGAAGGTTACTCCATTGTATAGCCAGGATGTATTGAAGGAGATTTGCCTTACTTAACTCCAATCATTTTTTCTTGCACTGTGCCCGAGTATTTTTCAGACCAGCCTCACACTTCTTCAGGTTGACATGATTACCTTGTTTTCCTTCTCACTTTCTCTTCTGGTGTAAAGCGAGAAGCTATATCCGCCCAAACAATCTTGGTTGGATTCTAACTTTGAGTTTTTTTTTTTATATGAGGCATGAGGGTGATGCAAGATGCAATGCATGTCACCGAATGCAAAAGCACTTAAAGTTCTATTTTTTTTTATGGACAGATGATACAATATGCAATGCATGTCACCTAATGCAAAAACACTTAAAGTTCTAATTAATTTTTTTACATGGAAAAACGATGCAATATGTAGTGCATGTCACCTAATGCAAAAATGCTTAATATTTGCAAATTTTGATGTTTTTCTCGTCCTTTTTCTTTCATGTCAGCCTTAATGTGAAAATTCTCCAGTGCAAGAAAAATGTTTTGACTGTGCTGTTTTCCTTAAAATCTCCAAACCTTCAACAAATGTTTAAAGGTAAACTCATGCAATCTCAAACTCATTGACATGTCATCCAATTCTCGCACAAGTGTTTGATTTGAGAAGTTTTCAGTTGTGGATATAGCTGACTTGTCCCCTTCAATGAGTATTTGTTCTCAAATCTTGACGGAAGACATTGAACCTTCTTGATCATGGAGAATGTGCCCATTTATAGCTCTTGACCACTAGTGTCAAACCTTCTTTGAAGAAGAGGAAAAATTGAGCAGTCGTCTGTAGCCTTCCCTGAATTGAAACCAATTAAGTCCTTTGACCTAAATTCTTAATTTGAGAGATTGTCACCAAATTGTTAAATCATGTTATTGTATTTAAGTTTTCTTACTTTGAAACATCATTCAATTAACATGCATAACTTCACAAGTAAGGTTGAAAAGGATTGGATAACTTGAAATCTCAAAAGGAATGTGGTAATTTACAAGGAAGAAGGTAGATGATGAAACAAGTGAAATATCATGGAAGGTTAAGTGTTTGCCCCAGTCTAGATTCCTTTGTTCTCTTTTGAGAGATTCCTATGAACCAATGAACATTATACTTCTATAAGATGACACTGCCCCAGTACTCTTTCCTCGAGCCAATTGAACTTCCCATGAATGGATGAGTCATCAAAATAGTAATTTACTATAAACACATGTATAAACTCCCATTTATTTTCAAATTATGTCTCTTTTCTTACCCTAACTTTTGCTTAGGTCGTCCTTGTGGGTTTTCAACCTAACAGACTTATCTTTCATTCTCTCTTTTTTGTTTTTTTGTTTTTTACTTCTGTGGACTGGAAAGATTTCTCTTTATAGACTAAATCATATGTCCGTATCATGCTTAAAAATGTCTTATTGAATGATATTCTCTCAAAACTACCACCAAGAGAATCCATGTGTAAATAGGAGGGAAAATTTGCCCAAAATATTCAATGATTAGGCCAAATGGGTTGTATCAATCTTTAGCTGCAAAACTCAAAGAAAATTGCCCTCTGATATGTCTTAAGTGCATCGATCTTAAGTTGCTAAACTCAATGGGTTTATCCCAAAGTATACCAAACCTAATTTCAACTTATCTTTAACTGCTAAGCTAAATGAGCTTGCCCCAGTGTAGTCCAAAATACAAGGTATTTCTCTATGAGGTTTTTTTTTACCTTGCCTTAATTGATCATCGGCTTAGCGAGTTTTTTTTATGGGACTTCAAATCTTTTATCAAATCCATGATTGCTCATGCCCACTGTAACACAGGAATCAATCAAAAAAGCCTTTGGGAATCCTTTTGGGGCGAGGGATTGTAAGGATTGAATTTGTTTGGAAATGGTTTATGTGAGATTTGAAAAGAAATCAAATATAAGAAAAGACAATCATCATGCAATTTCATTGAATGAATGCTTCAAAGAAAGTTAACTTTAATTCAAAACTCCCCCAGTTTTTGATCTTTATAGGAGACATGACAAAACAATTGCACTATGTCAATCTCTCCAACAAACAAGATACACCATCGGGCACTCAAAGATTGTTCATTGTTGACTGGTTGGTAAGTATTGATGCTCATCCCTGATTCAGAAGTTAGCCGTTGACTGTAATAGAACGTCCACCAAAGATATTTAGCTAACCCCGATCTAATATTCTCCTCACAGCTAACTCAAAACCTTTGCAAATTTCAATAGAGTGACCAGCTACTCTTGAGTGAAAATTATAAGTCACTTCAAAATCATTCTCTTTTGGACACAGAGGTTTCTCGGCACTTGTGGAGATTTTCTCAATCAGATGGGCACTTTGCAGGCAATCAAACAATTCAATTCCAGAAATTACTAGCTTTGGAAATGGCGAAAGTTTCATCTTAGAAGAAGAACATTCTTGGCCTTGATAGCTGGACTTAGGCAAATGATGAATTGGAAGGTGATGATGGCTTGTTGAAGTTGGATATTGCCTATGATAACTTTGAGGGGTGTAGGAGGATAATTAGTATGGAATGGACGAATGAATGATGCCATATAAGGCGTCATAGCTGGATAGGATATATTGGGAAGAGGTTGATGATCATAGGACAATGGAGTATGATAAGTTTGATTAGTGAAAAGGGGTGGTGAGATATGGGATGGTGAAGGATCTTGCCGTTCCACGAGTTTTAACTCTGGCCCCTTTAAATTATGTGCCTTCTTCAGCTGCTTCAACATGTCCTCCATTCTGGTTTGTCTTTCCATCATTTCATTGAATTCATCAATTTCATGAGTCAAATTCTTATATCACACTTTTTTTTTTGAATTGAATTGAATTCCATGTCTTGGAGTTAAGATTGCAAGATTTGATGAATTCAAGTTTTTGAAGGAAAAACAATAGTTCAAAAGGTTTTTTTTTACACCATTTTTATTTGACAATGAAAGAATGTCTTGAAAATCCAATTGCTTTGATTGGGAAATATGGGCATTTTCACATATTTTTTTTATGATAGAAAGCAAATGTCATGTAAAATGAAATGTCATGCTTAAGTGTTCCACGCAAGAACAAGTATCTCGATTTTTGCTCCACTACAAGTTTCATGTTGGAAATGTTAAGCAAATATTATGTAAGTATTGCAAAAGATGGATCAAACTAAGGTCATGATTACATAACACACAATATATTATTAAACCTTAAGATCAACAGAACATGTTACTTGACCTTGTGCTTGGCAATCTGTTCACTAACCTCCCTCATGTCACCTTTTGTGAAAATCAACGCCACGTTCCCCTGATTGAAGGAATAAAATACAAAATCCAATGAAAAAGTTTATTCTTTTTCAAAATTTATATTATGGTAAAAGAAACGTTGAATTGAGGTAGCAAGGGATTGGGGTTAATTAAGAGTTAGCATACCACAAGAAGGGGAACAAGGTTAAGGAATGCCATGTTGCCGGTCTTCTGAGCATTCAACATGATAGAGCGCTTCATCATAGAGTTCTTTCCTATCACAACCATCGAGTTAGCGTGAAGCCCTCTTCGTATCCCTTGAAGCTGGTTCAACCCCACATTATCCGATGCAACAACAACCACCACCTGATTGTACTCTCTCAGAAGCTTCCCCATCTTCGAATCGTAAGCTGCCTTCGCCAAGTTCCCCGCCATTCCTGCTCTTCTCTTCCCGCTCGCACTCACTGAACCACCCCCAACAACACCAAGCACAAAAATCAAAAAATGAGCCCTAGATCCAACGACTGTTATATTTTAGGTTTTATTATTTGGGTAAGGCCCAAACATCTTACAACAGAGCTTGCATGCTAGTGGGACCCAGTTTGTTGACATGTCACCAAATTCGATTCAATGGTGAAAAATGGTGTCTCTATGTGTGTCTTTCTATGTTCATGATGTATTGACTACTAGGACAGAGGTTGCTTAATCAAAAACTCATTTTATTTATTTAGTTTATTTATCCTTATCCTATGCATCACTATTTTTCTCCTCCCTTATATTAATATTGTATAATGCATCATGCCCCAAAATATCAAGGCTCCTGAGAATAGGAAGCAGATATTTTCCAAGAATGCATCGAGAGAGAACCCTTTCCAGCATCCGTTGATGCCAGCCACCGAGCCTCCTCCTTGGTCAAATTCATCAAATGCAGCTGAGGATTTGCAACAAACATTAGCGTGAGTAAATTTTCTCTAGTTATAGGTTAACATTTGTTATAGGTAACTTTTTGGAATGTCTTATTTTTAGTTTATATTCCTTTTATAATGTAACGAACCGAAATTTAAAAATTAAAACAATGGAGTCGCCACCAATTTTATTTACTTTGGAAAAATTGGAAAACCCTTTATTGTAAACTCGTCTTTTAAAACTATAAATCAAAGGTTCGAGAGTCTAATTATGCGCAGGGAAAGGTGAAAACTTAATACCACAGCACCCCTGAGACATCCGTTTCAAAAACGATAACCTTATATTATTTGTGCAAATTATTGATAAAATTCTAAATATTTATTTCACCCCAAAGAATTGAACTAAACTGATTAACGAAATAAAACTAATTTTTGAAAATTTATTTTTGTGCTTGACGGGTGGGTCCCGCTCCGACGTATCCCTCGGTACAATAAGAAACTCAAAGCTACGTCGTTCTGTAAAAAATATTTATGTGTTGATTGATTTTACTTAAGATAATAATTTTACAGTGGCTAAAATAAATCAAAAAGTTATGAGATTAACAAAGAATCGTGCCTAAATTAATTCCCAATATAATTTATAAGCTATATAAAAGAATATCTAATAAAACATGAAAAACATAAGAAGATTCCTAAAAAATAAAGAACATAAAAACATATAAAGAAAATTATTAACTAAGAGAAAAAGTAAATGGACTTACCTCAAAGATGACCAAAACTTGGTGTATGGAGCCAAGTTGTGCAGGACCACCCCAATTTTCCTCAAAGATGACCAAAACTTGGTGTATGGAGCCAAGTTGTGGAGAACCACCCTAATTTTCCTACAAAAGGAAAATTTGTAACTAAAATTTTTTACTATGACACTAGCTTAGTTTTAAACTAAGCCCAAGTGTCTTGTGCTTTTTTTACTTGGTTTTCTCCAATTTGATTTTTAATTTGGTTTTCTCCAATTTGGTGTTTTTAATTTAGTTTTCTCCAATTTTTTCTGTGAGTTTTAGGAAGGGGTAGAGGTCTTTATATAGGGGGAAGGGAAGAGGTGAGAGATAGGCAATGTGGGATTTCTTAGGAAATAGTGACTTTTCTCAATGTGGACAGCCATTTTGCGACCACCATATCTCACACCAAAGGGCTTAGCTTGAAAATCGCTCCGGTCATATTGAGGTATCATATGCGAAGAACATACCGACCAACTTTGACGAAGATCAGACGGTTCATTTGGGAGAAAAGATCCCTGCAATATGGCTGCCCGAAATTGCATCATTTCCAACAAAGCTAACAACCCATCTTGCGAAAATTATATCTGATGCTAGGAAGCTCAGATCAAGAATCGCTCTAGTCAGATTGAAGTATCATATGAGCGGAACACGCTGCCCAAATTTAAGGACAATCGAACGGTTCGTTTGAGAGAAATGGTCCTCAAAATATGGCTGCTTGCAGTAGAAATCGCCCTGGAAACATGTTTCTATCTTGAATTTTCTGGCAATGGTACAGGCCTCCTATCAACAAATCAACCGTTGAATACGATGTACAATGAGTCAAGATCTTACTAAAAAAATTTCAGCTTGATCGGACGGTGGATGTATGAGATATCGGAGTCAGAGAAAGCCCTACTTAAAGCTGTTACTTTTTTTGAAATGGTCTTCCTTCCCTTTTTCATTTTTTCATTGCTCTCTTCCTTTTTCTTATTGAAGGACAAAAACATGTGTTCATAACTTAATTTTTCTTTTCTTTTTATTTTTTTATTTTTTGTATTTTTGTTATTTTTAAATATTTAGGACAAAATTGGGAGTTCACATATAAGTAGATGCTTAACATATTTTTACAAAAGTTCGTTGTAAAAAGAGTTTGTTATAAAAAGAGCTTAACTTGTTTGGAATGTTTTATTATAAAAATAATTTCTTGTTATATGAATAAAAAAGTAAAAGCTAAAAGCTTTAGAGTTTTTAAAAAAATAAATAAATATATATACTATTTTTTTAGAGTTCTAATATTTATTTTTAAGCTTCATCCATATTTAAAATTTGTATTTAACAATTTTACCTTTTACTTTAATAATTCATAATAATAATAATAAAAAGTATTTGTAACCACAATATTTGAGAATCAAGCAATAATTCGTATTGAGCGTAAGTTAATTACCTTTTGCAGGTTCCAATTTGCAATACAGCTAGGCCAGAACAAAAGTAATTATTATCACCTATGTTCAAAAAATATAAAATTCCAGTTTGCAAAATAATTAGATAAATGGAATAAATTATGTTGATTGTTGAGTTATACATGGAGAAAGAAATGCTGCGAAATTATTATTGGGAAGGAAAACATTTTTGTTACAACTACTACTGAAATTTTACGATATAATAATTCAGATTAATTCCTAAGGTCCTGTAGAAAGCATGATTTCAATAAGAAGAAAGGAAAACAAGACATCAAATCATTATAACTAAGGGATGGAAAGAGAGATTTCACTTCGTTAGGGCAAAGGATTTATTCTCGAGAGGGAAAAAAAACTTCTCATTGATAAACAAAAAAGTTTAAAAAGTAAAATTTAATAGATAACCATCATTTACTAGACATGGCATATACTCAAGTTGAGAGCTTTAATAAATAACCGACTGATTCTCTTTCATAAATGGTTGTTAAACCTATTGAAATGAACCATCAGTTTAAAATGTACAAATATTATAACTCATCTTCTTCTTTTTTGGTAAATAATAACTCATCTTCTTTAACTTCAAAGTTAAAATAGAATCAACAACATAAAATTAATACAATTTTTGAGCCAGTAGTTATCAAGTAAATTGTTCTGACATTGAGAATGTAGTACTTATAGACCTCACCAAAAAAAAAGTAATTATGAGATAAACTAATAGCCCATTCAGATAATAAATATGACATAATATCCTTATTTAAACAGAGGATAAATTCCTGAGTAAATTAAGAATCCTTAGATCAAGAATACCAACTCCCAAATTGAAACCCTGATCGAAATAATTTTCATTTCTCATCATTCCACGAAAAGGGAGAATTCAACTCTAAAGAGTTTGAGAGCATATAGTGCTCAAGAATCAATATCGTGACAGTCATCCTTCATATAAAATTTTAAACCATGTGATCCAAATTAGAATACTTCTTCCACTTCACAAGTTACCATCCAAAATGAGACAAGGAGCCCATAAACTCGTCAACAAGAACTGTCTTGATCTCTTCAAGTAACAATGTTGGTGCGGCAAAAATTTTGAGGATACAAGAAAAGGCTCAGAAGCCTGGGAAGACTGTTGCTTACAACACGTGAGGCCCAAAGGTAATTGTCCTGATTGCAAAAAGGAACAATTGTGGTATGTGTCATCCGACAAGAACTTGGTGCACATGAGAATAGGATGAACAACCTGCAGAATGAGTTAATGTAACTTGATAAGAAAACAAGTTTCCACACTGTGAACATGACAAATATTTATTTATAGGTCAACCTTATGCAAGGTCGGAAAATTTTCAAGAGCTCCGCCAGAAAACTTGATAAAAGAATGTTTAGTTCTAAAGCAAACTGAAAATACGCACATCAAGATTTTGAGCAAAGCAGTGAACATCATTATAGAGTTTATGACTCGAACCAAACTTGTGTCTAATGTCAGCTTGCAAAAAACAAATGTGGTTGGCAAATGATTTAGCTAAGTCTAAAAGTGTAGAACAAGCAATGACAGAAGATCAATGTCCAAATAACATTGAGAAGTCAGGGACTCTTACATGTGGACCTACAAGCACAATTGTACTGTGCAAACTTAGCAAATAATAAAATTGAGTCTAAATGTTCAAAAATATGGCTTCTCTGCTACAAGGCTCCTAAGCAAGACACGTAAATTGCGATTAACAATCTCACTTAAAAAATCAATTTAGGCAAAAATCCAAAGTAAATTCCAAGTGAATGGCAAAAAGAATCCATAAGTGTTCCATGCAAGAACAAGTATCTCGATTTTTGCTCCTCTACAAGTATCATGTGGGAAATATTAAGCAAATATTATGTAAGTATTGCAAAAGATGGATCAAACTAAGGTCACGATTACATAGCACACAATATATTATTAAACCTTAAGATCAACAGAACATGTTACTTGACCTTGTGCTTGACAATCTGTTCGCTAACCTCCCTCATGTCATCTTTTGTGAAAATCAACGCCACGTTCCCCTGATTGAAGGGATAAACTACAAAATCCAATGAAAAAGCTTATTCTTTTTCAAAATTTATATTTTGGTAAAAGAAACGTTGAATTGAGGTAGCAAGGGTCTTACCTCAAATATGACCAAAACTTGGTGTATGGAGCCAAGTTGTGCAGGACCACCCCCAATTTTCCTCAAAGATGACCAAAACTTGGTGTATGGAGCCAAGTTGTGGAGAACCACCCTAATTTTGCTACAAAAGGAAAATTAGTAACTATAATTTTTTACTATGACACTAGCTTAGTTTTAAACTAAGCCCAAGTGTCTTGTGCTTTTTTTACTTGGTTTTCTCCAATTTGATTTTTAATTTGGTTTTCTCCAATTTGGTGTTTTTAAATTGGTTTTCTCCAATTTTTTCTGTGAGTTTTAGGAAGGGGGTAGAGGTCTTTATATAGGGGGAATGGAAGAGGTGAGAGATAGGCAATGTGGGATTTCTTAGGAAATAGTGACTTTTCTCAATGTGGACAGCCATTTTGCGACCACCATATCTCACACCAAAGGGCTTAGCTTGAAAATCGCTCCGGTCTTATTGAAGTATCATATGCGAGGAACATACCGACCAAATTTGATGAAGATCGGACGGTTCATTTGAGATAAAAGATCCCTGCAATATGGCTGCTCGAAACTGCATCATTTCCAACAAAGCTAACAACCCATCTTGCGAAAATTATATCTGATGCTAGGAGCTGAGATCAAGAATCGCTCTGGTCAGATTGAAGTATCATATGAGAGGAACACACTGACCAAATTTGAGGACAATCGAACGGTTCGTTTCAGAGAAATGGTCCTCACAATATAGCTGCCTGCAGTAGAAATCTCCTTGGAAACATGTTTCGATCTTGAATTTTCTGGCAATGGTACATGCCTTCTATCAACAAATCAACCGTTGAATACGATGTACAATGAGTCAAGATCTTACAAAAAAAATTTCAGCTTGATCGGCCGGTGGATGAATGAGATATCGCAGTCGGAGAAAGCCCTACTCAAAGCTGTTACTTTTTTTGAAATGGTCTTCCTTCCCTTTTCTATTTTTTCATTGCTCTCTTCCTTTTTCTTATTGAAGGACAAAAACATGTGTTCATAACTTAATTTTTCTTTTCTTTTTATTTTTTTATTTTTTGTATTTTTGTTGTTTTTAAATATTTGGGACAAAATTAGGAGTTTACATATAAGTAGAAGCTTAACATATTTTAACAAAAGTTCGTTGTAAAAAGAGTTTGTTATAAAAAGAGCTTAACTTATTTGGAATGTTTTATTATAAAAATAATTTCTTGTTATATGAATAAAAAAGTAAAAGCTAATAGCTTCAGAGTTTTTTAATATATATATATATATATATATATATATATATATATATATATATATATATATATATATACTATTTTTTTAGAGTTCTAATATTTATTTTTAAGTTTTATCCATATTTAAAATTTGTATTTAACAATTTTACCTTTTACTTTAATAATTCATCATAATAATAAAAAGTATTTGTAACCACAATATTTGAGAATCAAGCAATAATTCGTATTGAGCGTAAGTTAATTACCTTTTGCAGGTTCCAATTTGCAATACAGCACGACCAGAACAAAAGTAATTATTATCACCTATGTTAAAAAAATATAAAATTCCAGTTTGCAAAATAATTAGATAAATGGAATAAATTATGTTGATTGTTGAGTTATACATGGAGAAAGAAATGCTGCGAAATCATTATTGGGAAGGAAAACATCCTTAGATTAGGAATACCAACTCCCAAATTGAAACCCTGATCAAAATCATTTTCATTCCTCATCATTCCACGAAACGGGAGAATTCAACTCTAAAGAGTTTGAGAGCATATAGTGCTCAAGAATCAATATTGTGACAGTCATCCTTCATATAAAATTATAAACCATGTGATCCAAATTAGAATACTTCTTCCACATCACAAGTTACCAGCCAAAAGGAGAAAAGGAGCCCATAAACTCGTCAACAAGAACTGTCTTGATCTCATCAAGTAACAATGTTGGTGCGGCAAGAATTTTGAGGATACAAGAAAAGGCTCAGAAGCCTGGGAAGACTGCTGCTTACAACACGTGAAGCCCAAAGGTAATTGTCCTGATTGCAAAAAGGAACAATTATGGTATGTGTCATACGACAAGAACTTGGTGCACATGAGAATAGGATGAACAACCTGCAGAATGAGTTAGTGTAACTTGATAAGAAAACAATTTTTCCACACTGTGAACATGACAAATATTTATTTATAGGTCAAGCTTATGCAAGATCGGAAAATTTTCAAGAGCTCCGCCAGAAAACTTGATAAAAGAATGTTTAGTTCTAATGCAAACTGAAAATACGCACATCAAGATTTTGAGCAAAGCAATGAACATCATTATAGAGTTTATGACTCGAACCAAACTTGTGTCTAATGTCAGCTTGCAAAATACAAATGTGGTTGGCAAATGATTTAGCTAAGTCTAAAAGTGTAGAACAAGCAATGACAGAAGATCAATGTCCAAGTAACATTGAGAAGTCAGGGACTCTTACATGTGGACCTACAAGCACAATTGTAATGTGCAAACTTAGCAAATCATAAAATTGAGTTTAAATGTTCAAAAATATGGCTTCTCTGCTACAAGGCTCCTAAGCAAGACACGTAAATTGCGATTAACAATCTCACTTAAAAAATCAATTTAGGCAAAAATCCAAAGTAAATGGCAAAAAGAATCTATAAGTGTGCCACGCAAGAACAAGTATCTCGTTTTTTGCTCCTCTACAATTATCATGTTGGAAATGTTAAGCAAATATTATGTAAGTATTGCAAAAGATAGATCAAACTAAGGTCACGATTACATAGCACACAATATATTATTAAACCTTAAGATCAACAGAACATGTTACTTGACCTTGTGCTTGGCAATCTGTTCGCTAACCTCCCTCATGTCAGCTTTTGTGAAAATCAACGCCATGTTCCCCTGATTGAAGGAATAAACTTCAAAATCCAATGAAAAAGCTTATTCTTTTTCAAATTTTATATTCTGGTAAAAGAAACGTTGAATTGAGGTAGCAAGGGATTGAGGTTAATTAAGAGTTAGCATACCACGAGAATGGGAACAAGGTTAAGGAAGGCCTTGTTGCCGGTCTCCTAAGCATTCAACATGATAGAGCGCTTCATCACAGAGTTCTTCCCCATCACAACCACCGAGTCAGCGTGAAGCCCCCTTCGTATCCCGTGAAGCTGGTTCGACCCCACATTATCCGATGCAACCACCACCACCACCTGATTGTACTCTCTTAGAAGCTTCCCCATCTTCGCATCGTAAGCTGCCTTCGCCACTTTACCCTCTATTCCTGCTCTTCTCTTCCTGCTCGCACTCACTGAACCACCCCCAACAACACCAAGCGCAAAAATCAAAAAAATGAGCCCTAGATCCAACAGCTGTTATATTTTGGGCCTTATTATTTGGGCAAGGCCCAGACATCTTGCAACAGAGTTCGCATGCTAGTGGGACCCAGTTTGTTGACATGTCTCCAAATTCGATTCAATGGTGAAAAATGGTGTCTCTCTCTGTGTCTTTCTATGTTCATGATGTATTGACTACTAGGACAGAGGTTGCTTAATCAAAAACTTATTTTATTTATTTAGTTTATTTATCCTTATCCTATGCCGCAATATTTTTCTCCTCCCTTATATTAATATTGTATAATGCATCATGCCCCAGAATATCAAGGCTCATGAGAATAGGAAGCAGATATTTTCCAAGAATGCATCGAGAGAGAACCCTTTCCAGCATCCGATGAAGACAGCCACTGAGCCTCCTCCTTGGTCAAATTCATCAAATGCAGCTGAGGATTTGCAACAAACGTCAGCGTGAGTAAATTTTCTCTAGTTATAGGTTAACATTTGTTATCATGCCATGACATGAATGTAAAATTAGGGAATCTGGCACAGTGTGCAAACTTGAATATTGAAGAACCGAGTTGTTGTGCGGTGGTTACTTATCTACTATGCTTGTGTAAAGAGTTGGGGGTTAGCTTTGGTTTATCCAAATTTTGAAAATTGAAACTTTCTTATTCTTGAATGAATACTCTTGTTGTCATTTGTTGGTTACTGATGCGGGACCCTGAGGGGTGCGTGCCCGCCACGCTCACGTACGTGAATTGGACGGGGCACGTGGATTGGCATCCTAGGACGTACGAGGCGTGGGAAGTGGGGTCCGAACTGATCCTGAGGATGAAGTCAGATATGCCTAGGTAAAGTGACGGTAACGGTAACGGTATCGGACGCTGTGATTCGTTTATGTCCGCAGTTCGCCGCCAACGCACTGCAACCGTTGATGAGAATTGCAAACGACGTCGTTCTTCGTGATTAGTCAGAACGACGGGGGTGTCGTGATGTAAATCTCGCGATATTGATGGGTGAATATGTATTGCTGAAAAAAAGAGGGACCATAAAACGCAATCAGATCCATTTGTTTTTCTTTATTTTTAATTTTTAAAAATTGAGCTATAGAGCCATATCTAAAAAGATGAGTTAGGATATTCTTATTATCAATATTTTTTACTACCACTCCACTGCTACTCTAATCACCATTGGATTAGAGAAAAAGTTGAATGAAGAGAGAGAAAGAAAAATAACTTTTGAATTCAATGGTGATTAAAGTGGTAATAGAAAAATTAGTAGTAAGAATATCCTACCTCAAAAAAGATTTAATTAGCCAGATTAAAAAAAAAATTAACTTATGAATTACATTTATCTTTTAAATATTTATCTAAGAAGTGACCTATTCCTGAGATATGTGATTGAACCAGATGAGTCTGGTTTAGAAGTGCATCAGTGCATGCCCCGAATTCTGCAAAATTTGACCACTGTTTGAATAGAAATGATGAATTCCCATGAAGGATGAAGTGAAATTTTAAGCCTGCTTGGAATTATTAATTTTAGAAAATAATGTGATTTATAAATGATGAATGTGTTTAGAATTAAATGTTTTAGGAAAGATTAGGTTTATAAAATAAATTATTTGTTTATATAGGGCTTTTTGACCCTTTTCCCCCTAATTAAATAATTAATAACCAATTTTCCCCTCCCCCAGAACTATCCACCATCCTGCCCCCATTTAGTCGATTAAGTTGCACTTTTAATCGACTAAATGGGGTAAACTCAGAAATCATGAAATGCGAATTTTAGTCGACTAAAAACTCACCTTAATCGACTACATTGTTTGCAATTTTAGTCGACTAAGAACATTATTTAGTCGACTAAAGATCGCGAAAAACCCTATATCCAGACCTCTCTTGGTCTCATTTTCATTATATTCGAATGTAAAACTCCTCCCTTGGTCTCTTTCTCTTGTTTGTCAGCTGTGAACCTTCCAATCACCCTTCCATTTCATCACACCACCTCTAAGGCATAGTAATTGTGAAATCATTGTCATTTTCCTTTATTTCTCAATTTTTCCCCCCAATTGTGACGAACGACGTGTCAACACCGATAAGGCTGTCTTTCGCAGGGTATTTTGGACTTTTCACCAGTGCATTGAGGCTTTCAAATATTGTAAACCCATAATCCAAATTGATGGCACGCACCTGTACGGGAAATACAAAGGTACCCTCTTGATTGCTACGTCACAGGATGGTGATGGATTCATTCCGCCTATTGCGTTTGCCATTGTTCCACCGGGTGAAAGATTGGATGATTGGTTGTGGTTTCTTAGCCAGATGCATTTCCATGTCACACGTAGGCATGGTATATGTCTAATATCCGATCGTCACCCCAGCATCATCAGGGCTGTGAAGGATCATGCCGGTTGGCAGCCTCCATTTGCGTATCACGTGTTCTGTCTTCGTCACATTGGAAGCAACTTCAACAATAAGTTTAGGGACGTGGAACTGAAGAAAACACTGATGAAACTAGGTAACCTATTTACATGAATGTGTACATGTTGTATGTAATGTTGTTTATGTATAACTCATTGCAATTTGGGTTCATTTTTTGCAGGTTACATGTGTTCGAAGATTCACTTTGATTTAAGATTTCAAGAATTTGTCGACAGTAACCTACAAGTAGCCTCATGGATAGATCAGATTCCCAAAGAGAAATGGTGCAGGTCTTATGATGAGGAGGGCCGAAGGTTTGGTCATATGACGACTAACCTATCTGAGTGTATCAATAAGGTCCTACGGGGTGCACGTAATTTGCCAGTAACGGCATTGGTCAAGATGACGCAAAGTAGACTTGTAGAGTATTTTGTGAAGAGGCGTGAAAAGATCCAAAAAGTAAAGGACAAAGGCTGGAGAATTGCAAAAAAGGTTGAGGACTTCTTACAAAAGAATGATCAGTTAACTGTCAGTCTCCGTGTTCGTGTTTTTGATAGAGACTTGCAGTTGTTTGAAGTTGAGGATGCCTACAATCAATCTACGCATGATGCCGGCGACATTATGAGGGTTGACTTGCTAAATCGTAAATGTCAATGTGGACGGTTCACAGCTAGACGATTTCCTTGCAGTCATGTGCTAGCGGTGTGCAAGGTTGAAAAATTGAACCACTATGACTATGTCGATCCTGTGTTCTCAATTACACAAATTGAGAAGGTCTATGCTGCACATTGGTTTCCAATGGGTAATAAGTTGTTGATCCCAGAAATAGATGGTCCAACTATTATCCCAAATGCATCTTTGGTTCGTGCACAAGGTAGACCGAAGTCTTCAAGGATACAGAATGAAATGGATTGGGTTGAGTGCCAACCCACAAGCAATCAAACTAGATGTAGCACCTGCAAGCAAATTGGTCACAATAAACGTACATGTCCTATGAGGATTAATCCTAGCTGAACCAATGTTGTGCATGTATTTAAGGTCTTTTGTAACAGTTCATGTAATTCTGTTATGAATTTTGATGTTACTTTGTGTTACTGTATAACTCATTATGTAATTTGACATTTCATTTCTAAGTCCATTATCTAACATTGGTCCATATTGATAGAGTGAAACTCATAACTAATACTAATATTACCAAAAATTAAAAGTCCCAAGTTTCGGGGAGCGTAAACAAACGGTTTGGGGTAATACGTACCCAATCGCATACGAATCCTGTACAATACTATTTTATACCTGAAAGTGTGTTCCCCAAGTCATTATATGCGTGTACATTGATATTCGATCGGTTCCGTGCCAAAAAAATGCGTGCAAAACAGAATGGGGTGTCAAAACCAGTTATTTAGTCGAGCAACCTGTACTGGTTTAGTCGATTAACACTACAACCCAAACAAAACATCAACATAAACCCTAACCCTAACCCTAACCCTAACATAACCCTAAGCCTAAGCCTAAGGCACCCCATCAACCCTAACCCTCACCCTCACATCAAACTTAGCACCCTACCCCTAACCTAAATCCACAAAACCGCAAACAGAAATCAAATGCATGGAGAAAACAAAAAAAAAACTAAACTTAAAACCAAATGCAAGTCAGAATACGTTACCTAAATGTCGATTTCGCAAGTGTGAACCAAGGAAGCTTTAATCGCACCTTCAAGGGTTGAGATTCGGACTTGGTTGGAGAGAGGGGACGGAATGGAGCGATTTAGTCGATTAGGGTTTGAAAATAACCCCCTTTGCGAAAATGGGGGGGGTTTAAAAAACCTGATCTGCGACATTTAGTCGACTAAATAATGTGCTTAGTCGACTAAAATTGCAAACAATGTAGTCGATTAAGGTGAGTTTTTAGTCGACTAAAATTCGCATTTCATGATTTCTGAGTTTACCCTATTTAGTCGATTAAAAGTGAAACTTAATCGACTAAATGAGGGCAGGATGGTGGATAGTTCTGGAGGAGGGGAAAATTGGTTATTAATTATTTAATTAGGGGCAAAAGGGTCAAAAAGCCGTTTATATAGTGATAAAATAAAAAATTGATTTGATTAAGAAACATTTATCGTTTATTATGTACAAAATAATGTATAAAATCATTTTAGGCACGGTGCATGATGAATCCAGGGTGTTTATAATTCAAACCACAGTGGGTTGGACTTGGGGGTGTTGAGTTGCAAGTGCAATTTTTTTTTTGTAAACAAGTGCAATTTTTATATCCTAGATTTGGTACTAGTCTGAATATAGCTCGATGTGTGGTTTAGTCGGGGGCATAATGATCCTTTAGGATTACACTTATG
The DNA here is from genome assembly GCF_033153095.1 of Gastrolobium bilobum. Lineage (NCBI taxonomy): Eukaryota > Viridiplantae > Streptophyta > Magnoliopsida > Fabales > Fabaceae > Gastrolobium > Gastrolobium bilobum. The sequence goes on from NW_026898693.1 coordinate 304,874, forward strand.
AGTTTAGACTTCTGTTGAGATTCAGAATTACCGAAATATTTTTAATGCTACTGTCGCATTGTTGATTGGGTGCAACAATCCAATTAAAGTGTCTTGTTTTGTGTGTCATAGGTACAGATTAAATAAAAGAAAAAAGAAAAATCCAAGTGTATTTTTTTAATTCGCAGTCGTATGTACCACGGTTGTATGAAAAGTGTTTTCCAGAATTGCTGTGAATATGCTTCATTAGCCAAAGATTAGCAAATGTGTGTTTTGGTTGTATCAGAGAATAATATAAACAATTAAAAATATTCTCATCTTATAGTTTAAGTTTTTGAGTTAAGTTGATTCTTTACGTGATATTAGAGATTTAGTGATCATAAGGTCACAAATATTGCCTCCATTTTCTAGCGGAACTAAATAAAATATTAAATTAAAAATTGAGTATGTTTAATATTCATGCTTCAAACTCAAATGACTCTAGTATGAGATGTGTTAAAGAATAATATAAATCATTAAAAAATTATTCACCCAACTTAGGTTGAATTGATTCTTTATAAGTTGGACTAACGAGCCCTCAAAGATTACATTTGGGAGTTTCGTTACTTCCAAGTCTTCCTCGGACATGATTACATTTTACCTAAAATCAAAGAAGGATATAAAATCTTAAAACATAAAATCCTAAAGTAAAAAAAAAACATAAAAACAAAAAAGTATTTGAAATTTTGATGAAATCATTTTAATTAAAAAAATTATAAAATCATAAAAATACATATTTAAATCAGAATTTTAACTAGTATCCTGCTGCTATGCACAGACACGTTAAATTTTTGAAAATTTAAGTGTCGGACACCGACACGCTCCGACACGTTCCGACACGCGATCAATATTATGGAACACGTGGTCAACGCTCCGACACGCTTTTTCGACACGTAGTCAACTTTTTCCGACACGCGGTCAACGCTCCGACACGCATCCGACAATTTTTTTTTTTTACAGCTAAATTTTATTTTATTAACTAAACATGAAAAAATAATTTCTAAATCAATTTTTTTTGTTATGAAATTTGACATGAAAAATTAACAAGGTATGAAAAATTATTTTTGTTTATATTTATGTTATAAAATTTGATTGGTTACAAGACTTATTATGCGTTGTTATATATATTAAATATAAATTATATTATATATATTAAAATTTTTATTTAATATCAAAACGTATCCCAACGTGTCAGAATATGACATTTTTTAGAATTTACGTGTCAGCGTGTTGTGTCGTGTCCCGTGTCCCGTATCAGTGTCAGTGCATCATAGATAGGGGTGTAAATGGGCTAGGCTTTGGCTTAAATAGGCTAGGCCTATGTAAAAAATATTGGGTATGACCTGACCTATTAGCTTGTGTAGGCCCCAAATTACAAGTCTGACCTGATCTATATTTAAAAAATAAAAGCCTTGGTCTAGTCCTATTAGCCTGTTTAAGTCCATTAAACATTCAACAATTAAAAGAATAACTAAAATAATATTATTTTATTATTCAAAATTATTAAAATAATAATTTTATTTATTATATTTTAAAAAATAATATGATATAGGCCGGCCTGTAGGCTTATAGGCTCGTCATGTACAAAAAAGCCCATGGCCTCTTTTCTAAATAGGTTTTTTTAAAAGCCTTGGCTTATTCTATTTTACTATTTATAATAGGTCAAGTCTGGCCTAATATAAACTAGGTCGTAGGTTCCTGTAGGCCGATCTAGCCCATTTACACTCCTAATCATAGATATCCTGCATGTTTCAAATTCTACTTTAATGTCCAAAAATGTATGGTGTGTGCTTAGAGCGTGGTGGGAATTTTTTAATGTGGTTTAGGACCACCGAGGTCCTTACCACTAAAATATTGACATCTAGATTATTTTATTTTATTTTTTTCTCTTTTTTCTTCTCAATCTTTTCTTCCTTTCTCTCACCATAGTCCCACTAAATGATTTCTGGTCCGTAATCACATAAACTTTGCCTTTGCTCAGCGTGGTGATCCCTTAAAATTACATATGAGTGCTTTGGTTCGTGCTATATTGGCCGAAGGAAAATATTTATAATACTACTGTTGTATTATTCTCTCAGTATATTTATGCAGTAAAAAATAAAGAATGACTATCATATTTATATAGAAAGGAGAGGAAAATATTTTTTTTATTTAAATATTATTTGTTAAATGACAAATATACCTATTACAGATATAAAAAAATGATCATTGACCGAAGGTTGTCGATGGACGTGACGGCACTTTATGATTATACCCGCATGCTTTTGCCTTATCGAGCTGTGATTCCGAGGTGCCAATCATACTCTCCTTATATAATGTCCACCTGTTAATGTGTTTGTGTATGTTTGTCTTTGCCTTTATCTGGGTCAATAGTTAGCTTGAATATGCTTCTTTTCTTTACCAATCATTTTTGGCACCTATTTTGGCCAATTAAAAGAACGGTAATTACATTTTCTCATTCAATCTAAAGTGTTTACTTTAAACTCTCACTCCTGATAAGATATATCACATAATGGTTGTGGGGATCTTTAGGAAATAGGATTTTTATTCATGACTCATGAGTATATCTCTGAGCAAGGAGAATAATGAATGTTTCATTGAAAAACAAAACAAAAATATAGAATAGAAAAATAAAAAATATGTTTAATTATATATAAACTAATTTAATTGTTTTTTTAAATTTGAATCACCGACACAATTGGACAAATGAAATAATCAAATAATGGTAGCTCAGATAATTTAAAGAAATTGAGCATGAAGTGAAGATGAGAACGTGTATTCGATTCAATCCTTGATTTTTTTAGTATAATTTTTGAAAAAAATTTAAAATTTTAATCTTCCGCCCGAATCATAATAATCTCGATGCTATCAACCAATTAAAATATTAGGAGAGAAAAAAAAAAACGGGTAGTATGTGAAATGTGGAGGTCAGAGTTGAAACCTGACGAAGTCTAAGTCAAGTTCGGAGTTCTGAGTCTGATTGCGTTGGAAACATCGAACAAACTTCGAATCAGAAAAACCCCTCATCCTCTTCTATCTCTTTCTCCTCCAATTTCAACAAAATCCAACTACTCTATTTTGAAGAAGAAACCCCCCTTTTTTCCTATCATGTCTCTCAAACCGTCCAATTCGTCGGAGAATCTAATACTTCCGGTATCCGATCCTCCGAAGGACATGGACGGAAGAGAGAAAGCCGACGATAAAATCTTCAAAGGTTCCGCCATGACCAAACGAGGAGCCTACGCTGCCATTTCTTACATGTCCTGCGCAGGTACCTCCATATCCAACACTTTTCTTCTTCTTCTTCTTTCCCCCCAATTTCCTTTTACATTTTTTTCAATTTTAGAAACTCTATTTAATACTGCAGTTATCTTAAGGTTTCTTATATGATAATTTCCCCCCTAATTTGGGGGCATGGGATAGAACTAGCTTATTGTTTATTAATTTCCTTTACTCCATTCAATTATAAAATATCCAAACAATGGAATGATAATTTTATTCTATTTTATCTTATTACATTCCATTCACCCATCATTGGATATCCAAATATGTCCTTGGCAATTTGTATGCATCTATGCCTTTTAATATGTTCATATTTCATTGTGTATTGGAACTTGGAAGGAAAAGAAAAACGGATAATTGGAGATATGTGTTCAGGAGCTTATTGTCATGAGTAGTTAGTTACCTTTCCTATATTTTAAACAAGGAATTCACCCATTATGCATGGTTTAAGGACATAAACACAAAATTTTGAAAGAGAAGTGTACTTAAAATTTTGATTCTTTTCCTACATTTCTCTTGTTTCTGTGGTGTGGGTGTTTCAATATTGTGTCTCGGCTGACATGCAAGGCTTTCCATCTAGGAGATAAATACCATTACATAATAATAATATCTATTTTTTGTTGTGTAGTTCTCTTGGTGATGTTCAATAAGGCAGCTCTTTCATCTTATAACTTCCCATCTGCAAATGTCATCACACTTCTTCAGGTTGATACTAAATTACTGAGTTTTTCTTTCTATCTTTCTTACATCTTCATAATTTTATATCCAAATTATAGTTCCTCACCTGTTCTTGGGACTTGGTTAATTATTTTGATATGTTCTATGCCCTAAAATTAATTTATAATAATTATGTCTACTTTTTACTTTACACTTATTCTTTGTTAAAACTTAAAAACTCGACCCAAGTCATTTGATCTCACTATCTTCTAAAACTAGAAATACTATACTAAAAATTAGCAATTTTGCGATTTCTTTTAAGATAATTCTTTATTAATTATTTAAAGCATTCCAATCTCAGCTGTGTGAACTCAAAGGTTCGGGTGATGCGAAGGTTTAGGGCACTTCAATTATTAGAAATCACATGATTGGACTTGGGATTTTGAACAGTATCAGAGTATATTGACGAGGTGAATGATCTGGATTCTAAATTGCATGGATATGTGTACGAGTATCTCCTACTAATATAGCGGTATGACAAGTTTTATAAGAATCAGGTTGGGGGAGGATGTATTATATGGTGATTTAAAAACATAAAGTAAATAGGTCATAAGACAAATACAATTCCATAAGGTTCTGAGTCCAAGTTTTCAACCAAACTCCATAAAGTATATCAAGAAAGCAAAAATACCTAAAGATAGCACAAGATTTTATGGGTTGAAGTATTTTTCTTTTTTAATTCATTCACAAACCAATCAACTTAGTAACAAAACTTAGTCTTTTGCATGGACTGGCTTGTACACAAGTGATATTTGCTCGTTGCAGACTTGCAGTGCTCGACGAAGATGTATCTAAGCATATTTGATAGTGAAATTTGAAAGGCAAAAAAAGAAAAAGAAACTGAGTATACATGTATCTGTTAGAATATATATATATATATATATATATAGAGTTGTGTTAGTTTCTTATTTGGTGGGCCCATAAACTCAGGTCCCCGGATCATAACCTAGCTCTCATACCAACTTGAAGTTTGGGTAATCGTGTGCCAAGTATGACCACACAAGGGTTATATTTATAATAATAAGATACATGATGTGGGACAAATAAAAAACTAACACAGATTCTAACAGTATCCATGTGTATCTAGTAAGTACCTATACCGGATATGTATCCTCTATAGGTGTGGCAACCATGCAGGAGTACCCATGATTTTGTTGTTCCCATACTTCGTATGACCCAAGACTTGACAGGCCACTAATTTGTTCTACTAGAAATTTTTGGCATCCGTTGCAGAAAATTATAAAGAAACGGACTTCATAATCCAACTTTCTTTAAAGAAGAACATCAATGTCATTCTCCTCAAGTCTAAGTAGTACAGTCATACTTGGTTGATTTATAACTCTCTTCACACTCCTTAGTATCTTTGTTATAGAGGATGGAATGCTGTGCAAATCAATAGTTCTGCTCTAAACTTGCATTCTTGATTCCTGTTGTTCATTCTTTTTTCTTTTGGTCTGTTGCTCCACATTCTCTTCCCTATTCTTTAATGAACCTTACTATTAAGCAGAGTCTTTATATGTTAAGATCCCGTTTGGATGGGCTTTAAAAAAAAGTACTTTTTATGACTTGCATTTTTTAGAATATTTTTTTTTTAAAGTTAAAACTATTTTACATTTGGGTGGAATACATCAAAAATACTTTTAAATAAAAAAGTTATTTTAATAAGCACATTTTATATATAAAATTACTAAAAAGGATATGTGATGGTAATGGTGGTTAGTGGTAGTGGGTTGGGACAAATTTGAGTTTTCAAAAAATTATTTGACTTTTGGCTTCTACTTTTTTCATAAACAAGGAATCCCAACTTCTAAAAGAAGCACTATTTTACTTTTTAAATTCTGCCTTTCTTAAAAGTTGCTATCCAAACTCACAAAAGGACCATTTTAAAAAAATAATAATAATAATTTTTTTTTAAGAAAAAAGCCCATTCAAACACCCACTAAGAGTTGTAGTTCTTCAAAATAAGTTATTAGGGATTAGTCAACTTAAATGAAGCAACAATGCATGACAAAAAGAGTTTGAATTGCTTGCATTTGAGGAGAGGTAGAAAGGAATTATTTTGAAGCTAAAATTATAGGATGCTACGCTGTCTCTACACTGACCTTTGAGGCCTTACCAATTAATCTATTGTGATAAAGATTCACTTGATCCATTTCACATTCTATGCTTCTTTTTGCTGCAGATGGTATGTTCATGTTGTTTTCTCTATGTATTGAGGCGTTGGAGGATAATTTCTTTCACCACTGGTGAATCTTTACATATATCAGATAACTCAACAAAGTTTGTATCACTGAAGACCTTGAAGCACACTCTTCCTCTGTCAGGAGCATATTTACTTTACATGGTATGCCCTTTCCCCCCCTCACCCCCATAGGACAAACTCTTAATTGTTTATTTTCTTATTTTTATTTTTATTTTTTTTATTCACATCTGTACTTCTCCTTAGCTAGTCACCATGGAGTCTATTCGTGGAGTAAATGTTCCAATGTACACTACTCTTAGGAGGACCACCGTGGTATTTACAATGCTTGTAGAGTTGGTTCTGGTGGGGCAGAGGTACACACACTCTGTCATTTTCAGGTAAATTGCTTTCTCTCCATTGCATGATATGACCTACAGTATGCCATATTTTGTTCAAATAAGTCTTTGATTCATGCTCCTAAAAATTTAGTAACATATCTAAAATGTGTAATTTAATGTGGGAGTAATAAACTCCCTTATTATATTTATATATACAGATTCATCTTAAGGTCCTTTGGACCTTTGCTATCATTTATTGTGGGAATATATAATTTGAATAGGTGGTATGGAAATGTTCATTAGCAACTTGATGATTATAAATGTCATGAACAAACTTTCCCAAAAAAACTTAAGCTATTAGGGAAAGGCTCATGAATGACTTCATAATGTTTTTAACATGCCATCTCATGCAAGAGTCCTTTGGACTTAAAGGGTAAATAATGCACTCGCCCATTTTTACCATGTTCTGAAAATTGACTATTTAAAAGAATGGGGGGTGCCAGTGATCAAACACCTGGTCGCTGGAGGCTCTGGAATTATATCATGAATCAATCATCTCGAAAGCTTAAGTTGGGAGGTGAAGACCCATGAATAGTTGTATTATGTCTCTAACAATAAAAGAACAATTTAAGCTGAATAGTTGCATTTAAACATGCAAGTTCTCATTGTAATTGCTGATTTATTATTTTATCAAGTGTTCTGTCAAAAAAAAAAAAAAATGAAAAAACAACACAAAAACTAAAACAAAACTTTGGCAACGGATGCCTTACTCTGCACGTGGCGGTATTGAGAAAAATCTAGCTATTGGTATTTGTTGAATGAAAGAATCACATGCTACAGAGGTATTGGACTTCTGAATGCTGTTCGTTTAAAAAGAATGAAAGACTTTTATATTGTGGTGTTCAAATCATTAAAAGAATATATATTGAATAAACAGTAATTGATGTAATAAACTTTATTGAACAATGTGAGTTTATCATTTTGCGTTAAGTTGTTTACTCATCGTCTTATCTAAATCATTTTTCAATCAGCTTGTGTAAATGAGTAAAAATCAATGTGCAGAATTTCCACAAGGTTGACATATTATGATGATGTCTCTCAGTATAATTTCTTTTCTTCTTATCCATCTCCAACTTACATTGGAGTTGAAAAAAATGCTCTACTTCCAAACTACCTATCCAAGAAAAAGATACTTCTCCGTTTATTGAGAAATAGGGAAATGAGCCATTATGAGTTTGGGATATGTTCTGCAGTACACTTAGTATATGCAGTCTATGTATGGTACCTTGGAAATTAAGTCTTGGCGGATGTTCCCCCTGGATGAACTTTTAAAAGGAGAAGTTGATATGCATCTGCGTTAAAAATAACACAATTGGTTCACTGTCCTTTTTGTTATTTGAATGAGCATCTTCCTGATTCCTTCATTTAACTGAAATTTATAAGATTGTTATCAGTGTTGGCTTGATTGTCTTTGGTGCATTTGTTGCTGGAGCACGGGACCTCTCTTTTGATGCTTATGGCTATGCCATTGTTTTCATGGCAAACATCACTACAGCAATATATCTTGCAACCATTGCCCGCATTGGTTGTATTCCTATTCTCTCACTCTCTCATATAAAGTTGAAATTGTATACCTTTTTTCCTTGTTAGCCTGCATTTTCTGATTTATTTGGTATTGTCTTTTTCTCAGGAAAAACTAGTGGTCTTAATAGCTTTGGACTTATGTGGTGCAATGGTAAGCTGATAGATTGTATGATGACCTATTGAACTTTCTTATCTGATAAAAAAAATTGTGGGCCGTTTAATGGTAAGTGGTGCAACGGTAAGCTGATTATTTGAAATACTTTTCTATTGTATTATAGGTATCATATGTGGGCCAGTTTTGCTTGTCTGGACATTTATTTGTGGTGACTTGAAGACAACAATCAATTTTCCTTATCTCTTCTCTCCTGGTTTTATTGTAAGTTCTGCTTGAACTTTTCTCCTTAAAAAACTAGAAGTATTCATCGTTGGACCTTCCTTGGTTACTGGCCAAAAGAAATATGGTATTTATTCTTGGGATGTTAATGGGGATTTAAGTCTCTATCTGGAGTAAATAATGTAGAGATTAAAAGCAAGTACCCTCTCCTCCTTTTGCACTTGGCTACCCTGTGCTATTTTCAGCCACTTTCTGAAGGAAAGGGAGTTATGTGCTAACAGAATAAACAACATAGGGAAAATTGCAAATGGACCAAAGCTGATAGGCTTCCATGTGTTCCACATCTATTCTGTTAAAATGTTGATGGAAATTTGCTGATGTGAGATGTGACAAACTACAGGAGGTAATGTGGCACATTTTAAACCACAATTTGGCCAAAGTGTAAGGGGTCAAACCACAAGTGGTTTTTGATATTTTATCCATCATATAAATATAACCATGGTTTTTAGAACTGACTTGAACCGACCAGTTCAAATAACCGTAAAAAAGCATGTTTTCCAAATATAAAGTAAAACCCATATAAGTTTCAGTTGTACTTTTTCGCCTACAAACTTGTAGCTCAATGGGCACTGGCCTAAGTGGGTATCCTCTACTAGGCCACCTCTCTCCCTCCCCTGTCCAGGTGCTTGCACCTCCAATGTAACAAAAATAAAATTGTTATGTCTGTTTAACTTGTAGGAAATCTTCTTTCCAAACTAGATAGAAAGTACGTCAATGTTCTTTTATTGCAATTAACTGGCAATGTTCCTTGTCTGTCTTGAGTCTTTCTTTAATTTATTTGCCTTGATGAGGTGAAAGTTGTGTACAATTTTTCTTGCAAATAAAAGAAGGCGCACATTTTTGTTCATAAAGAAGCAATTGCCTTCTGTCTATAACAAATTAACAATCAGCATAAAGCTTCAAAACTGGTTTCCTCTGAATTTTAAGTTATGACAAGTTGTAATATTTATATGTTTCTTTTATTCATTGGCAGGTTATTTTGCTTTTTTCCTGCGTGCTGGCATTCTTCTTGAATTACTGTATTTTTCTGAATACAACTCTAAATTCAGCTGTGACACAGACAATTTGTGGCAATCTGAAGGTTTGTTCACCTGCTAGTAGTTTTAATTTGCATGAATAATTCACCTATGATTTACTGGCTGGCACTGATGATACTATAAGGTCTCGATTTCAGGATGTTAACTTAGTATGGACTTTTCTGTGCAAGGGCTGGTTGTGTGGAATAGAGTTTTTACAAAGTTTACTAATATAGGGGGAGAACTGGGTACATTGTTACACTTTTTGGCTATTAATATTTGGAATTTCAGATCTCCCAATGTATTTTGGGTATCATGAGATACTGAGTGTAATCAACTGTTAGTTTGCCTGTGGAAATTGATGCATATGAGGAAGTGAGAGAGAGAGAGAGAGATTTACATGCAGTGGCAGTAGTTTCGCTTGCAAACATTTTTGGAAGTGAAGAAATGAGCTTAATTTGATGATTTTCTTTGAAAATCGTCGTCCTTGTATCAAATATATAGTTAGTAGTGACTCGTGAAGATAAGAAAATACGGGAATAAGAAATAGAACTTATGATCTTATTGCAGAATAATTGTTTCTGATCGATTAGGCTTATGATATATAGTTGACATTGGAAACCTTTAAAGAGGACGTCACACTGAATTAACACGATATATTGGTTTTAATTGGATTAAGAATGTATCTTTTCCACACAATGCCATGGAGTCTGACTTGCACTCCTTTATTCCTTTATATGATATGATTTTATTTGTTCATATTGATGTCATGATTGTTATATATAGTCTTATGGTTGAATTCTAATTATTCTGTATTGATGTCTAGGATCTGTTTACTATTGGCCTTGGCTGGATAATTTTTGGTGGGCTACCATTTGATTTTGTGAGTGCTCTTGTCCTTACTTGTGTTCCCGATAGAGTATATATGTGTATATATATATTGGTAGAACAATTGAGTATATTTTTACTGTTTATATAATGTGTTTTGATTTGGTTTCAGTGGAATGTAACTGGTCAATTTCTCGGTTTTGCTGGCTCTGGTTTATACGCCTACTATAAGCTCGTTGGTAAATAACTTGCTCAAGTCCTTTATATGAAGTTTTTTCCAATTAGGGAAAACCATTTGCTTCAGTCAACTGGTCATCACTGTATCCCTTTAAAAGGGAGAAGAATTTGAATCAAACTCAGATCTATGGAAGTTGTGATCGACTGATCTATATATTTAGGAAGTTTTGCTGAGTGACAAGTTGACATACAAACATTTTCTGGAGAATCAGACTAGACCTGTTGTCATGGCTCTAGTGTATTCAAACCTTTGTTGATTTAGTAGTTTGTTCACCCATTGCATTTGATGAATCTTGTGCAGCCCTCTCGTTGTAACTATTAAGGAGCACTGTATTTTTATAGCAAATCCATAGTGGAGAGAGAAATTTTTGGAGATTAAATTTGCCAATTCATTTAAACCCCCCTCTCTACCTTTCTTTCTGGTTTCAAAATACCGATTAAAATGATAATACAATTTAAGTGCTTCATAGTTGTTAAACAATTGAAGACAGAAGACTAACTTTCTCTTGTGCTTGTTTGAATTACGTAATTTTGTTTTGAACTAAAGTTCAAAACAAGCGTTTTGCAGAAAAGCTGTTATAAAAGTTCAAAACAAGCGTTTAGCAGAAAAGCTGTTTTTGTTTGGTGGGGCGCACCCATAGGCTCTTGCAAGTTTTGAGCAATCTTTATTATATTTTTGTACATTTAATGGAGAATTTTTTTTATTTTTTATTTTAAATAAACAATGATGGTATTTTGAGACACAAATATTGAAGTGCCATGATGATTTGGCAAATGATATATCAAAATGCCACACTAATCCCAGAGTATCCTTTTTTGCCACATAACCGGTAAAGCAATTTTTCATTGTACATTACCTATCCCGGTAGTGGGACCAGCAACACTGGCCTCTACTTCTTATTGGGCCACGTTGAAGATATACAGATAATTATTTTAATTATTAATAATGATATTTATATTTGCAATGTTCACAATACATATCTATTTTTTTCAAAGGGAAAACTTATATTTATAAACTCTTATAAATTATACTATGTACTCTAGGGAAATATTTCAAATGAGTATATTCCTCGAAAAAAAGGTTCCATGAACCACCAGTTGCCATTTTCTAAGAATATCCCATGCAAATAATTAATGCGTAATGTTTTCCAAATCCTGTGTGTTTTCCTATGCTTTTGTAAACTCTCTGATATCATGCTTAAATTGACACACCATTTTGTTTCCATCACATTCCCTATTGCAAAGTTTTGGGTGCTTCATCCCATTGTGCAATGCAAATTAATTTTCCTATTTGACCCTTTGTCATCTTCGACGTGGTAGCATACTAATCGCGTTCGTAGGACTATTGGTCCTGCAAATTGAGCCGGGCTAAATGATATATTAGCGAGACTTAAATGTAGCGCAAAAAAAAGTTTAACTTCTTTTTGAAAATGAAAAAGTTTAACTTCCAAAATATATATTTTGTCAAAAGGTAACTCATCCGGATAAAATATAGGCTCAATCAGAGCCCAGTAACACATGAAAACCCAAGCCCAGTAAAGACCCAGAACAAAGCACAAGGAACAAGCACGGACGCGCTGCCCATATCGCGGCACACAAGACGCGATGGCCTCATCGCGGCACGCGACTCTCACTTCGCATGTGATGCCTTCTATAGGAAGTAAACTTAAGGCCCAAGGCAACTCCACCGCGCCTTAGCACCAGTAAGCAATAGACAGCTCCAGCTCGCTACAACTCTACTACTAGACACTATGGAAGATAAGGCTACAATAGGTCCCCTGCCTGACCTGCAGCCCGAGGCTGGCCACTCAGAAGCCATGCCGCCTTAACAAAGGCGACATCACAACTACTATATAAACACACGATATACCACCAAGGTACGATCATCCTTTACTTTCACAACATAAAACACTTGCCTCTGATACTGACTTAAGCATCGGAGTGTCTTCGCAGGTACCCCCCATTTGGTGCAACGTGAAGGACAAAGGGCTCAAGCTCGCTCTAACAGCAGTACCTGGCCCAGGCCAATAACCACTGAAGGAATCTCAACCGTGTATGATTGGGCTCAATACGTATCAGACAGTCCATACCGTATTTGGTCTGATCATTGGCGCCGTCTGTGAGAAATTACTACCCACCTTTCTCTAAAAACATGGTTGACACTCACAACAAATCCCAGAATGGCTCCAAAGGAAAGCGGAAGGAGACCCCTGCTTCCCGTGAAAAATCAGCTTCGTCGGTGGCACCAATTCCCATCCACCTGGATGACCCACCGTCACCCCAACATCTGTTGGACCTCATCACACTACAGAACAAGAAAATCGTCTAGCAGAATCGAGATTTAGCTCGATTGAAAAAAGCTCAAAAGAACAAAGACAAAATCCAAGAAAAAGAAAAAGAAAAAGAAAAAGAAAAAGATCTGGAGAAGGAAAAAATTCCCAAAAATTCTGATGAAAACGAATCACACCATACACACTCAACTGGCGATCCAGGACCTTCGGGTCACAAAAATAAGAAAGGTGAAGAAATAAAAAATACTCAGGAAAACAAGAATTCTCATGGGAATTCTACGACATTTTCTCGAATTATTCACCCATTCGTCCCCTGCATAATGAACATCCCAATTCCTCGAGATGTCAAGATTACAACAGAAAAATATAACGGCAAGGGGGACCCTCAAGAGCATCTGGAACAATTCCAGACAAAAATGATGGCACAAGATGTGGCATATCCAATAGCATGTAGACTATTTCCCACAACCTTAAAAGAGACAGCCCTTAGGTGGTACTCCGCACTACCACCTAATTCAATACAAAGTTGGGAAGATTTAACCAACCAGTTTCTTGTGCGATTTGCAACGAGCAAAGCACAATACAAATCCACGCACGTGCTGAAAACGGTTCGACAGGAATCAAATGAAACTTTGCGCGATTACCTAAACAGATTCTTCGATGAAGCACTTTTGGTCAGAGATTTGGATCCACAAGTCTCACTACACATCATTACTGAAGGACTGGTTGAAGGCCCTTTCTCTATGTCGCTAGCCAAACAGCGACCGCGCACCATAGAGGAACTACGTGCACGATCAGAAAAATTCATCAACCTGGAAGATTACAAGCGCTCAAGAGAAATTTCTAACACCAGGGCCAACACGAACAACTTTGAAAGAGATGTCCAGAAGAATTTTCAACGAAAATTTCGTGAAAAAAGAAAGTGGGGAAAATATAACAGTTACGCACCTTTAAACACATCCCAAAGACAGATTTTAAAGGAAGTATTCCAAACAGGGTATGTACGGGTTAACAGACCTCCTCCAATGCCAAAAGGAGTTCAGCGCGATGAAACCAAATTTTGCGAATTTCACAACGACAAAGTTCATACAACTGACGAATGTCTCGCGCTCAAAAATACCATTGAGACACTCATTAGAGAAGGAAAACTTCAAGAATTCGTTTCCAGCGGCAGGGAGTACAAGACGCAAAGAAGGCGCGATAGAAGCCTAGATCACGATGCAAATTCCAGTGAACAAAGGGCACGACCCAGGAGAAACTATAACTCGGCCCGGGACAACGATCGAAGAAATGACAGAGCAACGTCAACTGATAGACGTCAAGGAACTCCACCGCGAAACAGACAGTGAACCATGCAGCAACAACGCGATGGTCTACCCAATAACGCGACGGGAGTTTGAGCCACTATAGCTGGAGGATTAGCGGGAGGGGGGCAACTAAATCTTAACGAAAAAAGCATCTGAAATCAGTAATGACGGTGCGCGATAACGCACGCCCATCCACCTCTCGCGATCAAAGACAGGCCATAAGTTTTGACAATGATGACTATGGCCACATCATACCAGACCATGATGACCCACTGGTGATCTCAGCGTGCATGGCTAATCTCCAGGTAAAACGTATTATGATTGATAATGATAGTCCAGCTGATATTATATTCTGGGATGCTTTTTGCGCGATGCATATCCCAGAGGAACATTTCCTCCATGGGTGTTCGGACCTAATTGGCTTTGCCGAAGAATGCGTACAACCCAAAGGCACCATTGAGATGTGGGTCACTTTTGGAAACATGCCTCTTGCCCGAACTATTAAAGTAAAATTTTATGTCATTGAGTATGCATCTGCATATAATATCATTCTAGGAAGACCAACCATTGTCGCATTAAATGCAATCATTTCTGTGCCTCACCTTCTAATGAAATTTCGTGACAAGTCTGGCACGGTAGTTGCTATTAGAGGCGACTAGAAAACAGCGCGCAGCTGTTATAACACCAGTTTAAGAGCCAAAACTCCTGTACAACCTGATGACAAAGGTAAAGCATCAGTCAACATGACCGATCTTGACATGCGCGAAGATCTGGGCGATACTCGTCCTCAACCAGATGGGGAGTTGGAAAATCTCCAAATAGGTCCACTACCCGAAAACACCACCAAAATTGGACGAAACCTCCCATAAGCTGAAAAAAGCGCGTTGATAACAATGTTGCAAAAGAACAAAGACCTTTTTGCTTGGACAGCCGCTGACATGCCAGGTATAGACCCGGGGATAATATGTCACCATTTAACCGTGGATCCCAATGCAAAACCCGTTGCACAGAAAAAACGCAAAATCTCCCCAGAGAAGCAACAGGCGGTTGAGACCGAAGTAGCAAAACTACTTGATGCAGGAGTAATCAGAGAAATCACGTACTCTACTTGGCTTTCCAATGTCGTACTAGTCAAGAAACCCAACGGAAAGTGGCGCACGTGTACAGATTACACAGATCTCAACAAATACTGCCCAAAGGACTTTTATCCACTTTCCACCATCGATAAACTGGTTAACAATTCTGCAGGATACCAGATCTTATCCTTCGTGGATGCATATTCGGGCTACAACCAGATTCCGATGTTCACACCAAATGAGGAAGCCACATCTTTTATCACTGAAAAAGCTACCTACTGCTATAACATGATGCCATTTGGTCTCAAGAATGCCGGTGCCACTTATCAATGCATGATGAACAAAGTTTTCAGTCAGCAGATTGGACAGATGCTTGAAGTATACATCGATGATATGATAGTCAAAACAATGACTACTTCACAACATCCTCAAGATTTGGAACAGGTATTTCAACAACTGCGCAAGTACAGGTTACAGCTTAATCCAACCAAATGCGCGTTTGGAGTACCTGCTGGTAAATTCTTAGGATTCATGCTCACGCATCGCGGGATAGAGGCCAATCCTGATAAATGCAAAGCCATACTCAATATGACCAGCTCGCGAAACGTAAAGGAACTACAGTAATTGACAGGAAGAATCACTGCCTTGACCAGATTCCTTCCTGCATCAGCGCAAAAATTGCTGCCAATGTTTAAACTATTGCGCAAACAATCAGACTTCAACTGGACTCCTGAGTGCGAGGAAGGGTTCTTGGCCATCAAAGAACACTTGGCCAACCCACCAGTCTTGGTCAAACCTCCACCCAGTGAACCCCTGGTTCTATACCTCTCAGTCAGCAATGAAGCCATAAGCGCTGTTTTACTGCGCGAGGAGGCCCAGGAACAACAACCAATATATTTCGTCAGCAAAGCGCTCCAAGGACCAGAGCTGCTCTATCAACAAATTGAAAAGGTTGTTTTCGCGCTCATCTTAACATCGCAGTGCCTGCGCCATTATTTCCAGGGACACACTATCAAAGTTTGAACAAACCAACCCCTTCGACAAGTGCTGAGACAACCTGATTTAGCAGGCCGCATGATCTCGTGGTCAATAGAGTTGTCAGAATACGACATCATCTACGAACCGCGACAAGCAATTAAAGCCCAGGTATTAGCATACTTCCTCGTTGAAATGACACACCTACATGAGACTGAGATAAGTGAGGATTGGGTTATTTATGTCGACGGATCATCCAATGTCAAAGAGAGCGGTGCAGGAGTCATCGTGGAAAGTCCTCAAGGTATTACAATGGAGCATTCTATCCATTTTGGATTCAAAGCTTCAAACAACCAAGCCGAGTACGAAGCAATCCTCGCAGGACTCGCCATGGCCAAAGACTTGGGGGCAACAAACGTAACCCTCAAGAGCGATTCACAATTAGTAATTGCTCAAGTCTAAGGAAGCTACCAGGCGAAAGAGGCATTAATGATAAAGTATCTTGAAAAAGTGAGACTACTTCTGACAGGGTTTCAAAGCTTCAAAATGTAGCACATCCCCAGAGAGCAAAACTCACGTGCTGACATTTTATTGAAGTTAGCTAGCACAAAAGGACCAGGAAACAACAGAACAGTGATCCAACAAAGCGTCCCTAGTCCTAGCATCATAATGGCTGTTACCAAACGAAAAGCTCAACCATCCCCAGGTACGCAATCTATGGTCGAGTATGACACCATGCCACTGGATGATAAAGAAACTTGGATGACACCAATCTGGAATTATTTATTCACAGGAGAAGCACAACAAGAAACGCGCGCAGCAAAAAGCTAGCGCGCAAGGCTTCGTTTTACACTATCATCAACAACCAGCTTTACAAAAAGGGATTTCTTTCCCCAATGCTTAAATGCCTAGATCCCCAACAGGCTCAGTACGTAATCTCTAAAGTACATGAGGGAATCAGCGGACACCACATGGGAGGAAAATCTTTATCTTGAAAACTGCTCCGTGCAGGATATTTTTGGCCTACTATGGAAGAAGATTATAAAAAATACGTGCTGCATTGTGTCAAATGTCAAGAGCACACAGACTTACACCATGCTCCCCCAGAGAAATTATCTTCAATGTTATCCCCATGGCCATTCTACCAATGGGGCATGGACATATTGGGACCATTCCCAGTCGCCATTGGAGGGGTCAAGTGGTTGCTAGTAGCAATTGACTACTTTTCCAAATAGATCGAGGCAGAAGCGTTAGCCACGATATCAGCCAGCAAGGTTCACCGATTCTTCTACCGACAAATCATAAGTCGGTTCGGCGTTCCACATACCATCATAACTGATAATGGTACACAGTTTGTGGACAGAAAATTCAATCAAATTCTTCAGAATTTGCATATCAAACACCGATACATATCGGTCGAACATCGACAAACAAACGGATTGGCAGAAGCTGCAAATCGAGTCCTCAAATGCGGATTGGAAAGAAGACTCGAAGCAGCAAAAGGAGAATGGCCTGAACAGCTAGACTTTGTGCTATGGGGTTACAGGACAACCAAACATTCAACTACAAGAGAAACCCCATTTCGCATGGTCTATGGTAGTGAAGTTATGATCCCAGTAGAAATTGAAGAACCATCATGGAGAAATATGTACACAAATGAAGACAGCAACTCACAGGCATTGCTTCATAACTTAGACGCGATAGAGGAAATGCGCGAAATCGCGCACGTTAAAGAAATAGCACTCAAACAGAGAATAACAGCGCGCTATAATTTAAGGGTTGTTAGACGAGGCTTCAACGTGGGTGACTTAGTCCTACGCAGAGCTGACATCGGTAATAAGAACGTGCGACAAGGCAAATTGGCTGCAAACTGGGAAGGACCTTATCGCATCTACAACAAAACGGATAAGGGGGCATATGTCATTAAGACATTATCTGGTCTCACTATCCCACGCACATGGAACGCGGACAAGCTTAAGACATTCTATAGCTAAGTCTCTTACGACTCACAACATATTTATCTTTTCAAATTCTTTCTCTTAATAAAAACATCGCCAATTTTCCTTTTGCTATTAATCATTTTGTATCAAGCTTAAGTACACAGGATCACAGCGTTCCTAATGAACAAGATTCTTTCACGAATCCTCCAATTAACAGAATACCTCTCATGGATCCTATCAAGTATCAGGATTCTCTCACGAATCCTCCAATTAACAGGATACCTCTCATGGTTCCTATCAAGTAACAGGATTCTCTCACGAATCCTCCAATTAACAGGATACCTCTCATGGATCCTATCAAGTAACAAGATTCTCTCACGAATCCTCCACTTCACAGGATACCTCTCATGATCCTATCAAGTAACATGATTCTCCCACGAATCTTCCAATTCACAGGATACCTCTCATGGATCCTATCAAGTATCAGGATTCTCTCATGAATCCTCCAACTAACAGGACTCCTCTCATGGATCCTATCAAATATCATGGATCCTATCAAATATCAGGAGTCTCCCACGAATCCTCCAATCAACAGACTCCTCCACAAAGATCTCCTCAACATATCGGAACTATTCAAGTCGCGATCCCCCAAGACATATCACGATGCTCAAACGCGATAACATGAACAAATAAAGGTATGCAAAGTATTTGCAATATGACTTATAAATTGTATAATCATGCAGCATACAGACATGAAGGTCAAGTACCATACGGCGTACACACCATAGTTCCAGATACATGACCTTCCATAGCGATCTACCAGGATGAATGATCGCGGAGAAAGAAACACACTAGCGCTATACAGATGGGAAACGCCTCGCTTGGGGCAAAACTCCATCCAAGGCGCGATACACCCAGACTTATACCAAAGAACAAAGGTATGGAAATTACACGCAGTATATAGTCATGAATACTCATTACAGGTATGACTGTCGAACAACATGCAAAGAGCAAAAAGAAGAAAGAAGCGAAGGGTAATAACCCTTCACAGCATATACAAGTACAAACATTATACAAGAAACAGAAAAGCAAGCATTCATCTAGCAACACACACATCATATATATCCGACAAGTCAAAAATTCATTGTTACAAGGCCGGGGGAAAAATCCCTTCAACACATCATTGTTTTGGAACATATGGGGACACTCCCCTTACAAAAATATACAACCCAGAGCAACAAACTTCAGAAGAAGACATTAAACCGTCTGTATTGACATATCCTGAGGGGCATCATTATCAGCAGCGCGATCATCATTGACAGTAGGAGGACCTTGAGGAGATGGCTCTTGCAAGGATGGCGCGATAGGTTCAGTATCCATCACACTGATCAACTCCACTAGAACTTCTTGATTCTGCTCATTAAGTGTTACCAGTTGACCATCCTTGAAATAGTGGTAATAATGCACCTTTTCCAGCTTGGTAGAAGGATTGAAGAAACGCACCTGCTCCATTAAATTTACGAAGGTTGCTTCCGCTTTCTTCTCAAATAAATCCCGATACCTCTTCACCTCACCGGTCAAGAATGCCTTCTCATCGGCCTAGGTATCAGCATTTCCCTCCAGCTCCAAGACGCGCTTATTTAAGTTAGTCTTCTCTGCCTCCAATCCCTTGTTGGAGGTCGTCAGCTCCTTCAAAGCACTAGTTTTCTTCTCCAGCGCCACCTTCAGTTTGGCTATTTCTTCTTCAATAGTCTTTAACTTGGCCTCTGAGTCAGCGCGCTGCTGAGCATTCTCACTCTTCAGCTCCTTGATGCGCTACTTCAGAAAGTTCACCGACTCTGTCATATATCAAAAAAGGTTATACATACAAACACGATGTTATATTTTACAACAAGGAGAATACCAAGTTACTCACCAGGCGCGGTCATAATAAATTGACCCGTTGTGATCAAACTTTGGAAAATCTGTCGCCACTGATCTCGTAGTAGCGCTTCAAGACGAGAGCCGAATTCCCGGCCTTGAGCACGCATAGCGTGGTCCAAACTCCAACCAAAATCTGGCCACCCTGCAGTAGATCCATCGGTCATCTCCTCGAAGGATCTTTTCTTACCCTTCGCGGCGACTTCTTCCACTACCAGAGGGTGAATAACTTCTTGAGGGGTAGGAGGAGGAGTTCGGAGCTTCAAGGGAGATTTTAACTGCGCGGCAGCATGCCCACTCGACACAGCAACAACAGCAGCAGACCTGGTAGGTTGTGAGGATGTTGAGGAACCAGCGAGAGCTGCGCGATTAGCAGCTATTTGCTCCATGTTGCTTACAGACGCCATCATTGCACTATCTGCGAAACAAAACAAAGAAATGGGTTATTAAGCATACTTCCATTATATCTACACATCGCAATATACAAAGATACTTAGATCAAAACATCTAGAAAATGAGCAAGGATTCACATTACCCAGATAAGCTCGAATGTCATCCTCAGAGTATTCGTTTAAAATAGTGTACGTATCCAGCGAGCCCGTATCAGAAGCCTCACGAGCAATTTTACCTAAAGCAGTCACCGTCTTCTGCTCTAGATCGCTCAAGTCAGTAAAGATATAGCTTAAAACGGAACTACTCGAAGGATACTCAGACCAGTATAAGGGAAAGATAGGAGTCCCATCCTCGCCTATGAAAAAGGTTTGGTACCTTCGATGGGATAGATCTTGAAATATTTTGTGCTCCATTTATTAATTTTTCTACAATAAGACCCACGGAATTTTACTTTGCTCCTAAAGGATATCTAGCTATTACGAGGACCCATTACACTGAACATACACAAAAACGACGGTACAGATTGGAAAAGGCCATAGGCCTTGCACACCTTCTTGTACACTCTGATAAAACCCCAGGCATTGGGGGTCAGTTGTGAGGGCGCCACATTCAAGTGCGCCAAAAGTTTACAAACAAAGGAGGAAAAGGGAAAATGAACACCTATGGACATAAAAAAGAAAGAATACATCATCATGAAATGTCTGGTCGATCCTTCGGCCCGCAATGAACAAACGCGCTCATTCTTCGGGACGACTCCAATCTCCCATTGATCATCGAAAGCTTTATCAGGGGTTAGATGGAGGGCCGTAGTCATTTTTGCCAACTCTCTTGGAGAACAGAATACTGACTCAATCTTCAAAATTGAATCTGACACCCAATCAAGGGTATCCACATCCCGTATGTTTTGCCTGTTAAGGGACTGCGTCTCTGGAGGTTCTTCATCAGGACTAATGCGCACAGCTTTCTTCTTGGCATCATATTGCGCCTTCAATTTCCTCTTATCATGAGCACCGCGTTTTGCCATGATTTCCCTGATTCGAGGAGACACGAAATCTGATTCAGAAGAAGAGGAATCAGTGGAAGAAGACAAGTCAGCAGAAACAGACTTATAATTAGCAAAATTCCTTTTCTTAAAAGGATATTCGGCTGAATAAATCACATTTAAAGGCAAAGGACTAGGGCTCTTTCGACCAAAAGACTCATAAGCGATGGAACAAGAAGAATCGCGCGATGAATTTGAAGGCGATTTGGGGCTTTTCGAATCAACTGATTTATACCTACTCTCAGTACTTGAAGAGGAGCCACTCGATATCACAATGGGCTTAGACATGTTCAAAGAAAACTTAGGAAGCACAGACGAACTATGTTCCGACAATGTCTTTCCGCGATTAGGTTGTCGCGAAGATGACCCTAGTTCAAACGTACAAATTGAGGGGACATGCCTAGCATAAGCTTTGGAACAGGGGCCTAGACTTCCTACAATAGGCCTTTTATCCCTGGTTCCCAAAGACCTTGATCTTGGTAACAATCCCGAAGGAGGATTGGACGAACCAGACCGTTCAAAAAATCTGATAAAATTCGCATATTTGCGACTATCAGACATGCCACAAACACGAAGAAGGAAATGCTGAACAAGATGAAAGAAACACAGATAAAACAGGGGGTAAGAAGAAAGAACAAACTTGAGCTTTATACTTCAGAAGTTCACACCAGGAGCAAGACGTGTCACCACCAAAAATGCAGAAGAGAGCTCTGAGAGACGAGAGAGTTTCCACAATGTCACCGAAATAATTTTCCCTTCAAACGAAAAGGCTCAAATACGAAGGGTTTTCTCCAACGGATAGACCAAAAGCCACGAAACGTGTTAAACACAACAGGTTAATAGGGACACATGGCAGGAAGGGGAAGCGTTTTACTTACAAAACCACCCACGCCTGTCCTTAAACCCCCACGTAATCACAACAACATTTAATGCTCCTGAATGATTAGACGTCTAATCCACCGTTCTTAAGCGGCTGAAGGTCATGATGACACTATAAGGCATAATTACCGCGGCACACAGAAAAAGGACATATGAGTGACAAACTATCGCACCTCATACAAGAACAATATAGCTCATGGCCTTGCCAAATGACAACACCGCAAGCTAGGGGGCAACTGATCCAGATAAAATATAGGCCTAATCAGGGCCCAGTAACACATGGAAACCCAAGCCCAGTAAAGACCCAGAACAAAGCACAAGGAACAAGCACGGACGCGTTGCCCATATCGCGGCACACAAGACGCGATGGCCTCATCGCGACACACGAATCTCACCTTGCATGTGATGCCTTCTATAGGAAGTAAACTTAAGGCCCAAGGCAACTCCACCGCGCCATAGCACCAGTAAGCAACAGACAGCTCCAGCTCGCTACAACTCTACTACTAGACACTATGGAAGATAAGGCTACAACAGGTCCCTTGCTTGACCTGCAGCCCAAGGCTGGCCACTCAGAAGCCATGTCGCCTTAACAAAGGCGGCATCACAACTACTATATAAACACACGATATACCGCCAAGGTACGATCATCCTTTACTTTCACAACATAAAACACCTGCCTCTGATACTGACTTAGCATCAGAGTGTCTTCGCAGGTACCCCCCATTTGGTGCAATGTGAAGGACAAAGGGCTCAAGCTCGCTCTAACAGCAGTACCTGGCCCAGGACAATAACCACTGAAAGAGTCTCAACCGTGTATGATTAGACTCAATACGTATCGGACAGTCCATACTGTATTTGGTCTGATCAGTAACACTTTGATCTTTGTACCGTATTTTGAAACATACAATTTAATGCAAATTATTTCTAATCGTTACCTTAGTCTTATTGATTTAGTTTTTTATTATGCTATTTCTTAAAAAATATTACATTTTTTTTTAACTAGCATGAGCAGGAAGAAAAATGATACATTTTTCCTTTTTCCTTTAAATTATCCATTTTAAGAAGATCTTTATATATATAGAGATAGATAGGTAATTAATAGAGGGACAGGCCCAAGGCCAAGCCCGCTAAAAGAATGTTCTGTACGGCGCGTGTAACGGTTATCTTCCTTCTCCACTAAGCTTCTCTCTCTCTCTCTCTCTATGCATTGAGACTCGAAGCAATCTCTCTGGAACTGGAATCTCCCCGACAGAAGCAGCATCACAGTTCCTGACTCCATTTACACAATGCGTGTTTCTGTGCTCCAAGAATCTCACCGTTTTCTCCCTTCTATAAACACCATCTCCATGCCTACATGACTCGCTTCTTCACCCTGCGCTGCTGAGGGAGAGAGATAGAGAGACACCTACTACCTACTACCTTCATAGCTCTAAGCTATGGCGGAGCCTGAGACTATGTTGATAGTGGCCGACGAGAAGAGCCATCGACGATCACGAGCGATGCAATTTCCAACACTTGCAATCATCGATGGCATCTTTTCCAGGAAAAGCTTCTTCTACGATAGGCTTCCTCCCCAACCCTTCAGACTCTCCGTTCTCAAATTGGACGGCTCTTGCTTCGGTAATTATTTTTATTTTATTTTTTATTTTTTATTTGTATGTTTTTTTGGTAAATTGATGCGATGCAAGAGAGTTTCTTCGCGCTTTACAGATATTCAAGTTTCTAAAACATCAACTATTGCTGAACTTAAGGACGCAGTGGAGGCGGTGTTTAGTCACGTGCCTCAGAAGGGGCCAGGAACAATCTCATGGTGTGTTACTGTATTAATTAATTAATTATTATTACTCAACTCTTTTCAGACCATAGTTTACTAATCTGTATATTTTTTTTAGCATGTTTTTCTGTGGATTTTTATGTCATAAAATTCATAATTGTTAAATACTTCAAGTTGGATATACATGCTGGATTTTTTTTTCTTCCCTTTTTGAACTCATGGATCAGAAGTGGGATGATATTGTTTTTTATTCTGCAGTTCCTAACATTACTTGATTTCTGTAATCTGTTGTCTGATTTTGTATATGGTTATTTATTTATTTATTTATTACGTTGGGTTGTGAAGGCCGCATGTATGGGGGCAGTTTTGCTTAAGCTATGATGGACAGAAGCTAGTTATAGAGAAGGATTATCTTAGAGATTATGGCATCAAGGATGGTGACCAGGTTTGTAACTTTAAGGCTTTTAGATTTATTTAACTGCCAGCTTGATCTAAACCTACACCATTTAGTGTAATTCTTTGCTGAATTATCCAAATTGATCCATGTGTTCCATGCATGTATTTGTATGTGTAATTATTATCCAAAAGGTGATGTGAATAGACATAAATGGTTAGTTTATAATCAGTGTTTTTGAAAGAGAAAGCTTGATGATAATTTTGTGAATCATGTGACTTTAATCAGGGTAGAATACAATCTGCCTATCATTGCAAAAGTAAGTCTAAATTTCAAGTCTCATATAGTTGGTGGGTTGGTAACTTTGAGATTTGTTTTCTTTTCTAGCATCTTATGGTTTCAGTAGTATTTCATGGTTGCTTTCTGCAACTGGTGTATGGGAAAGGAAATTTGAAGCCCATTTGAATTTAATTTGCTCTTGTTCTAGTTTCTTATCAGTTGTCAAAGTTAAGAACCAAGTATCCCATCATTGTTATTAAGGACTGCTTCTCCTTTTGCATAACTGCTGTATTGTGTTCTAGTTAGAAGTCTGTTGCTCATTTTAGTTATTTTGTTTTGTATGTATAGCTTCGTTTCATCCGCCATGTCTCAAACAGTTGGGGTATTCAAAGAAAGCGGATGAAGAAACGAGTTGTCCATTTGAAACAACACAGGAGGTAAAAATTTTCCATGGTCTCTTTTGATAATTTATGCAAATATTATTCTGTTTCCTGCGTGATCCAGGGCACCAACATGTTGTTTGCCAGGTTGCACTAGTTGTTGATCTTGGCCTGTCCCTCAGTTGGTTGAGGAAGTCCATATATATCATCAGGAAAATGTCAAAAATAACCAATGAGATATAAATAATCAGTTTCTTCATAAATCTTTATTTAAGGTTTATGGAAATATCTTCTGTTTGTCATATGCTTGAATTTTAACATGTTTGGCATTACGTTTACCACTTTGTCAGTAGTTAACAATATTTGAAATCACGGTGGTCTACACAAGGATCTGAATTTGCCCCTTGAATACTTGATTTTTCCTCATTATTTTATATCATCTTATCACATATTGCAAATTACTGCGTTTCCATCTGCTTTCTGCCACAATTAACTAACGTGCAGATGCTTTCATTAGGGGTTTATCTCTGATTTACTTCTTTGAGCTGTTAGATACTGTGTACTTCTGGATAGAACATCAGCTCTAGCTAGCTAATAATTTTTATCTCATTTTTTACAATACTGAATTGCTGCAATATATGAAATGCCTCTTACTAGTCTAAATGAACAGATACTTGGTTCTGCAGCTGATGCGTCTATTTTTAAATATGCTTAACATACTACATTGCTTTTTCTACCCTCAGTTTACCTCTTCAGTCAGTTCTATGCCACATACTGGAATAAGTAGATGTGATTTTTAAATGTATATAATCGAAAGGTTAAATTAAAACTTCAGTCTCTATTGTTTCCACTCATTTTCAATTTAGTCCCAACAATTTTTTACTTTTCAAATCAGTTCTCACGCTTACAAATAAAAAAATAAAGTGTTTTCTTTTTACACTTACAAATGTTTTCAAAAATTATCCCTACCACCATTATCTGTTATAACATCATCAATTTTGTCCTTACCGGACATTTTAAATAGAGAGAGAAAAGAGAGAAGGCATCTACTGAACAAAAGAGCACATACTGAAGAGAACTGAGTTCCTACAGGCTACAGGAACAGGAGCACCTATTGGATGTCTTACAGGGGGAAAAAAAGGTATCTAAAGGAGCACCTACGGGACAAAGAAACACAGAGTTAACTAACTGATGATGTTATTACGGGAGGAACTATTTTGAAAACATGTAATGACTAATTTGAAAAGGAAAACTACAGGGACTAAATTGAAAATGAATGACAAGACAAAGAAACACTTAAATTGGAAATGACGGCGTTATAATGGCAGGGACTATTTTGAAAATATTTTTAAGTGTAATGACTAATTTAAAAAGAAAAACTATAGGGACTAAATTGAAAATGAATGAAAACTATTGGACCAAAGTTTTAATTTAACCTTATTGCAAATAAGAAAGGAATTTGGAGCTGCCGAGGTCCTACAAATGATTATTATGTTAGTAATTAATATTTTCAATCAAAGGATATAGAAACTACTTCTACATTGGAAGAATTGTGGATATGAACATCGTTTAGATAAATATTTCATGCAGTTGATATGGTATTGTTCTGAAACAAGTCCTTACACTAGCCAGATGTTTATAAATGTAAGGTGCAGGTCATCTCAAGTTAATAGCTATCAGCCCAAAGGAAATTGTGATGATGATGAAATTGGTTGTGATGATGATGAAGCCATAGAAAATGGGAACATCGAGCATTGCATTAAAGAAGAAGAGCGTGTTGGAAAGAACAAGTTAACTGGCTTTCTGGGAGATTTGTTTTCATACACCCCGCTGACAGTTGTGAGAAAAAGTAGAACTAAAAGGATTTACTCATCCATGATTCCCAGATGTTTACTGAGCAGTTTTAGAAAGATTAGAAGGATTGTATGCTTTGGCAGGAGGCGGCATTATCCTTGGAGACAACATTAATATTTGGGAGAAATCTGTTTCTTACCTCTGAACACGTCCAGTAACGCTCATAACATATAAAAGCTGAGATCCTTGTAAAGATTTTGATTCCTAGCAAACGGAGTTTGTATGAAATTTGTATTGCTGCATGCATTCATTGAGATCGCACTGAGATTGTAGATGTCAGAGAATAATATAAATAATTAAAAATACCATCACCCAATATTTTAAGGTTTTCAGTTGGAATGATTACATGATATCAAAGCTTTAGTGACTATAAAGTCACGAGTTTGATCTTCACTGACACTCATAAACCATTAAAAAGGCTATCATTTTGGTTGAAATGGTTCTTTACGGTAGAAATTGCACATTCTCTTTTTGGTGATTTTATTCTCTACAAAAAAGATGGTTTCGGTTGGCGAGTTTTAAAGTTGCTTTGGTTCTTTCAGGGGTAGACACGTCAATGTCTTCATCGGACAAAATACTGTGGTTTATTCTCACGTGAAATGTATTTTTACCTTCATACTTTTAAACTTTTTCAGGAAAACGTACCATAGAACTTCGAAAAACTTCCTCTGAATTTAGTTTGTATCTTATCATAACCTTCCTTTATTCCTTGAATATGGCTCTGGAATATTTACACGGCTTTGGAATAAAGAAAAGTAACATGGACATTAAAAAACTTGGGCCTGCAAAGAGTAAACCTGGTGGGTGGGCCGCTTCATTCAAGAAAACACTTGACCTGACCCGAAATTTTAGAAAAGGGAAAACTTTTCCACTCCTCACACGTGTGAAATCCATGCCACTCCTTTGTCAGTGTCCATCCTCCTCAATGGCCATTCACTCTCACACACACCCATTTGTGTGGCAAAGAATTTGGATAGCCCTAGTCCCAAATCCTAGTCCCTTTTGCCTTTTCCTTCTTTCACATTTACAATAATCCTTAGTGTGTGG
Organism: Gastrolobium bilobum; assembly: GCF_033153095.1. Lineage (NCBI taxonomy): Eukaryota > Viridiplantae > Streptophyta > Magnoliopsida > Fabales > Fabaceae > Gastrolobium > Gastrolobium bilobum. Next base: position 333,021 of record NW_026898693.1, read on the forward strand.
GAGACAAAGAGAGTGTGTGTGTCACAAACATCCCAAAGCTGCAAACATGGCCAACATGATTGTTGCCTCCTCCACCAAATCTCTGATTCCAGTTTCCACCAATTCTCTCAAACCTAAACTCCTCAACATACAAGCTTCCAAGATATCACTCCCCAAAATCAGAGTCAGAATCCCATCTCCATTCCAAACCCTCAAACTCCTCTCCCTCGCGGCGGTGCCACTGGCCGTGGCCGCACCACCCTCCCTCGCTGAAGAAATCGAGAAAGCTGCACTCTTTGACTTCAACCTGACCCTACCCATCATCATGGCGGAGTTCCTTCTCCTCATGGTGGCCTTGGACAAGGTATACTTCACCCCACTTGGGAATTTCATGGACGAAAGGGACGCTGCTATTCGTGAGAAGCTGAACAGCGTGAAGGACACCTCTGAGGAGGTGAAGCAGCTGGAGGAGCAGGCCACGGCGGTGATGAAGGCGGCAACGGCTGAGATAGCGGCGGCGCTGAATCAGATGAAGAAGGAAACACAAGCTGAGGTGGATCAGAAGATCGCTGAGGGTAGACAGAAAGTGGAAGCTGAGTTGCAAGAGGCTTTGGCTAATTTGGAGAAACAGAAGGAAGAGACTATTAAGTCCCTTGATTCTCAGATTGCTGCTCTCAGTCAGGACATTGTTAACAAGGTTCTCCCTGCTCGTTAGTTTCGTAAATTCCCATGATTCTATTATATTTCTTTGTTTTGGACTTCAATTCTGTAATGATAAGGACATGCATTGTAAACTCAAACTCTGAAATTGCAGTCTGCACATTACAGGTTCTTTTTTTTTTCCTTTTTTTTTCTTTTTGTCATCTTGGAACATGAATGGGAATCATAGGGTACTGCATCGAATTCCAGTTGAGGGGATAGTGTTTTTGGTCGAACACGAATTCGATATAAATTTTTCACTCCAAATGCACATAAATAATATTATAAAACTTGTTAGAGTACTCGGTTATTGGATTACTAAGTTCAATTCAATCAAATAGGTTCATTGGGGTTTAAGAAAATAATTAACTCAACATACTATTTGATGATCTTGCATTTAAAGATACAATGGTAATATTTAATCTCCTCCACTAGACAATGCATTCAGGATGGAATTTTTACTCCCATTTTGTTTGTCTCTCCTTCATTTCATGGCATGATTCTCTTTTAGAGCCTAGTAATTCCATAAGTTAAATCCGATTCATGAGCTCAACCGATCTATTATAGACTATAGCACTCAGATTGCCCGCATTACTGCTGGACCTGTTTCCGAGTTGAACTTGTATGTCCGAGCTGGATTTTAGAACACTGAGATAGTTATTTAATATATAACTCTTTCATATAAATGAATTAATTATAGGAAAATTATATTCTCATGTTGCATGAGATTCATATCTTATATTACATTCACATAAAAAAATGTGTTTTCTTTTTCTTTTTCTTTTTTAAAAAATGATGGTCTCATTTTATTTATCTCATAACGTAAGATAACTTCTCTCCTATTACACGAGAGAAGTAAAACCCTTAATTATATAGCTAGATTTTTTTTTTTCAAAATTTAGTCCATGTAAATATAAATATAGATTAATACAAAGGAAAAAATTATATTTACAAATTACACTATGTAGTACGGGTAATACGTGAATGTACTACCTATAATTTTGTAAACAAAAAATTTATAAATATCACTTGAAATCGGTGCAAAATGCTCACTCCTATTTAGAACGTTGAAGTGATAATTTTTTTTTTCCATAAAGGAATCAATCAAGATTAATGTTCATTCAAACCCTTTTCTTTGAATTTTTTCCCTCGATTCTTTTTAATGCAAAGTTAACATGCGGTGAGAGCATGTGTTCGAATCTCCCCAGTATTGTCTTTGGAAGAGATTTAAAGTCTTAATTCTCGACCTGTCCTGAATCGAATTAGTTGCGAAGCAATGAACCGATTGAAATATTTCCAAAAAAAAAAAAAAAAAAAAGTTAACATGCGGTTAAAGATCGTTCCATTTCATGCCCTGCAAAACACCAAGGACCACTTGCTTGATTAATGTCTAGCATCTCTTTTATTATGCTTGGAGCCACACAATTTGGGAATAATACGTTTTGTTTCAAATATTAAAAAAATATATAATTATTTCAATTTTCATTATGTAAGTATAGAAATATGTTAAATTTAATTGGATTTAAACGATATTTATTTAATGGATATGATTTAACAATTCCAAACACAGTTCATACATGATTTTCCATTGATTTCAAGTCGGTCTCTGAATTTACGGTGGAAAGAGATTGCGTGTGTTTTCTATATATGTCGATATATTTAATACATGATAAGGACTGAAAGATCCATGTTTCTGGATGTTATGGTTAGTTGTAACTTGAAAATCAAGTGGACATTTGTAGTTGCACAGTAGAAAAGTCAGCAGCTGAAGATCCTGCAAAACCATATATTAAGGAAAAATTTACGCGGGTGATTAAGGATTTTGGGGTTGAGAAAATAAAAAAATTGCAATGCAAATATATACATTTAACCCCGTGCTATTTAATTCATTGTGTTGGTTATGGACACCAATATGAAGATCAATGTGGCGTTAGGCATCGCTATCAATCTAAATCGCAACCACTGATTGATAGAAGAGTATAACGTATTGAAATTTTATTTCCATATTTCTAAGCAAGGCGGTGACACAAACTCTTCTTTGACTCGTAATACTTTTACCCAATGCTACATGATCACTCGAACAATGACAAGACGATGGCAATCGTTCCCAGCCGGTTCACCATTTTGACGAAACTATTGCTCTGGTTTCACAGATGAAGTCCATATATATGTGACAATAAAGGGTTCAATTTCTTATATATGGTTGTGTAGTTTGACATTTTACCCTATTGTTCTCCTGCTAAACAAATCGGATATTTTCTGGTAAATGATTACTTAATTTACTGAATTGACGGGGAGTTGTTTCAGTTTAATCTGTGATAGTGGATTCGAGTCTTGAGTTTTGTAGCTGTGTTAAAATTTGATAAGGAAAATTTTGCCACATTTAAAATCCTGCTCGACTTATATCCAAATTAGCGAATGTTCATTGACGACGAGATACTAGATGATTTAAAAAATAATAATTATGATTACTTAATTTTATATCATGGCATAGTAATTGTAATTTGAAAACTAAAATATGGATTTTTGGTGGTTATGTAATTAATTTATCTTTTATATATATATATATATATATATATATATATATATATATATATATATGAAGGGCCGGCTTGGCTCAGCGATAAGCTTGCTTGCCGTGATGTCCAAGGTCCTGGGTTCGACTCGGCCTCCTTGCAAAGTCAGGGGTAAGGCTTGACTCGTATTTGCCCTTCTCCAAACACTCACGCAGTGGGTTTGAACTGGGTTGGCTATATATATATATATATATATATATATATATATATATATATATATATATATATATATATAAGGTAAAAGGTTTCTCCATCTCCGGTGAGCTCAAAATGACATCGTTTTGGGGCGGAAATCAAGGTGTTTTTGTAATTATAATATACTGCAGGGTTATATTAGTCTTTATCATTATAGTTTTTTAATCTAATAACCCAAAATGACGTCGTTTTGAGCTCACTGTAGATAACTTTATCTCCGGTGACTCGAGAAATACTTTTCCCATATATATATAGGGATTTATATTTCTGCAGCTGCTGTATGCAGTGGCGGACCCAGGAAATTGTATTTGTGTCTGCACATTTAGTGGTGGATCCGCCGTTGCATATAGCTCTAAACACTGGTGGTAGGAATGACAAGGAGCATGCCTTGGCCTCAGAAACAACGGTTTAAACATTGAACATGATGCAACAAGATACAGATGAGAGACTGGAGAGGAGTTCATCCAATTTGTCATTAGTGGATGTATCCTCTGATGCTGAGAATCCAGTAAATGGTCAAACTTCTACGGCAAGCACCTCAAATCATATTTCAGTGACAGCTCAAAAGCAAGTTGTTTCCCCAAATGTTGATCCTTCTTACCCGTCCTTGGAGGAAAAATTTTCCTTGTTTCTTTTAAGTACTATAAATTATTTGTGTGTAACAAGAACCAAGCGAAGGAAAAATCGAGCTATATTCCAGAAAATTAATGTCTGCAATTGCAGACATAAGAACACATGTAGGTCCGCCGTTGGCTGTATGTGCAGCAATCAAATACTTGCCCTATATATAGGTGAAAGTATTAAATGTGAGGAATCATAACCATACAAAAGATGAAAGCATTAAATATGGGGAATCATAACCATACACATGTCATTGTTGTTCGTAAAGCGGCTGTAGAAATGATTTTATCATATATATATATATATATATATATATATATATATATATATATAAAGAACGTTTTGACTCTGGTGTAAGACATAGAAGTCTTAGACCCCATTCCAGCCGTTGATTTTCGTTCATCTAGCAGTTATCATTTGTTTAAAATTAATAATTAATTGATTGGTGCAACTAAATAAACTATAATCGTACCATTAGATAGATGGAAATCAACAGTTGAGATCAGTGCTTAAAAACCCGGTCCAGCCATCGACTCGGCAGAGGTCTGGGGTCACGGGGTCACTTCGTTGACTCGGTTTTATACGTTAAAAAAATTAAATATATATTCTATATAAAAAAATCAAAAAAAATCAAACTACCAATCATTAAAGATTCAAAATATACCTAACATAATTCAACCAATTACATCCACAAGTCAATATTCACTAGCTAATCAAAGTATCAAACTATCAAAGTATAAAACACATATCCGAATGGAGTTAATGAAAAGTTATATCATTAAATTCAGACCCTTCTTGTTCTTCTCAGGTACTTACAACAGTACGTGAAAGGAGATCCATTACCCAATAGAGAATAGCGGAGGAGAGGCGGCGACACGACAAATTAACGGTGGGGAGAGAAGAACCAGCATATTGGAGGAGATCACTGAAACAGGGAGACTGGATCTGGGTCTGGGAGAGAAGATCGAAAGAGAATAAAAACGATTTAGATTTCAGATCTAGTTCTAATTATAGGCAGCATCGAGTTTTTGTTTTGTTTTATTTTCTTTTACACATCAAACAATGTCATTTAGTGTATAATTTTTTTTTTAAGAAAAAATGCAGTGACCGCTCTGACCTTGGAGTCACGGGTTCAACTGGGGATTTCAGGGGTTAAAAGGGTCAACGTGCAAGTAAGGTCTAACTACTAATCCGAACCCTCAGAGAGAGAGGGTCCATGACCCGGATGAGTCGACCCCGGGCTGGGGCGAGATCTAAAACACTGGTTGAGATAAGGAGTAAGAGTTCTACGTCGTAAACCAGAGTTTTTTATATATATATATATATATAAGGAAAACTATTTCTCAAGCAGCTTGAGATAAGTTTATCTCCGGCCACTCCAAAATCACGTCATTTTATTTATTTATTTTCTTATATTACTTGATTTACATTTGAATGATTATGATTCCCCGTTTCTCTCTCTTCCATTATCACCATTGATCCATCTTTGTACGGTTATGATTTAGTAGCCGGAGATAAAATTATCTCAAGCAGCTTGAGAAATGATAAGCCTATATATATATATATATAAATATATATATATAGGCAGCATCCTTTGACACTGGTGTCAAATTTGAAATTTGACACCTCATTTGAGAGTCATTAGATAAAAAAAGATTAATGGTGTTACATGATTACAAATCATAGTCGTTGATCTTTTTTTGATCTAATGGCTCTTAGATGAGGTGTCAAATTTAAAATTTGACACTGGTATCAAAAAATCCTACCTCATATATATGAAAATTACTTTTCTTATGTTACATAAAAAAATTGTTATCTCCTACACTAACATTTTTTAAATGGGTCCCACAAATTTTTTTCTCTCACCTTCAACTTTTTTCTCTCTCCTAATTATTGTTTGAGCATGAGATAATACTTCTCTTATGCAACATAAGAGAAATATTAACACACACACACATATATATATATATAGATTAATATTTTATCATGTTACATGAGAAAATATTTTCCTTTTACATATACAATAAAAAATGGAGCTCAATCTATACTTTTTCCTAGTGTTCCTTGCACAAAGTCAAATAGTTCCACTTAAGGCTTTCTCACCTCACTTGATTTTTTTTTTGTCCCAGATAAACTCATTGTTCATGTGAACTAGTTATTGTTGAGAGATTTTTTATGATCCGGGACAATATTTTTTGGATAGTCCTTAACATAAATGGGAGGATAAAAATAGAAAAGATGAAAAACAACATGGATTAAATGAGAAAGAAAAATTTATGTTGTAAAAGGAAATACCAAGTTGTTGAGTGGTCCTGTACATAGAAAATATTTCCAGTTATTGTTATGTATTGTGGCGTCCTATGATTAACATAATTCATTCTAATGCACGAAGCAAATATTTTGCAGGGACAAAAAGAATAGTTTATAATCTGCGTAGGAAAGATCTGTTGGGTTTCCTTCTTCAATGCTAAGCCCAAGCTCATTGAGGAGTTTTTCAAAAACTCTAAATCTTAAACCTTAAATTTCACCTCCTCTATATATTCATTAGTTGAAGGTGGAGGCTAGGTTAGAAGAGAGAGATTAGAAATTTGAGAGAAAATTATTTGAGAAAAGCTTCATGCTTTGTATTTGAGAGATCTCTAGAGAGAGTTTGAATGAAACATCTCTAGGGGAGTTTGACTATCACCATTGTTGGAGAGGTTATGTTAACCACCACATTGGTGAATCTTGATTCTTTGTAACCATTATTTTTCATAGTGGATTTTTTATCTGGACTAGGTCCCGTGTGTTTTTACTTCTTCATTGGAAAATGTTTTCCCACGTTAAATCTGGTTGTGTTCTCTTTCTCTCTCTTGTTTTGTGATTTTTCGTTTTGATTTTCCGCTGCGCTGCCCGACCTAGTGAAATTCAGGCCGATGTATTGTCGAGATCTGAGATCAGGATCTTGCTGACTGACTTTCGCTAAAGGTTGTAGAAGCCAAGCTTGAGGGAACTGAGTTCCCAACAGTGGTATCAGAACCCGAGTTCGGCGGGTTCTCAGGGAGACGAGATGGAGACCAGTGGCATAACCAATGATGGAGACATGTTCAAGCTGACCGCAGACAATTTCACCTATTGAAGACGAGATGGAAACGAGTGGCCTTACTTAGCTTTTACTATTTTTTAATACAAACTTCTCTACATAGGTTGAAAACATTCTTATAACACATGAGATATTTGTGTTACATAATTATTTTATATTTAAAGTGATAATTTACTGATTTAATCTCCTCTTACTTTTGTAAGTTAATTTTAGAGTAAACACCCTTTTTAGTCCCTGTCAATATTTACGAAGTCCTTTTTAGTCCCTGACAATAAAAAAGGACCAAATTGGTCCCTGAAATTACAAAAAAAGGGCCATGTTAGTCCTTATGTCAAAACTCCCAAATATGTAGAGTGGCCCTTTTCTTGTACTTTCAGGGACCAATTTGGTCCTTTTTTATTGTCAGGGACTGAAAAGGACTTCGTAGATATTGCCAGGGACTAAAAATGGTGTTTACTCTTAATTTTATACAACTTTATATTGTATAAATACATGGGAGTAACATCATTTCATTTGTTTTGCATTATTTTTTCGTATAATCTCAAGTTCCGATCTATGTTGCACTGACCCTGACACGAGTCATGGGATATGACACGACACTCCGACACGTTAATTCTAAAAAATATTACATTTCGACACGTTAGGACACGTTTTGATATTATATAATATTTTTAATTTATGTAGTGTATATTATATCTAGTATCAATAATTTAAAAAAAAATAAAGCTAAACTTATAATACCCATCAATTTTGCAAAGAAACATAATATATCTCAAATGTTTATGTTAAATTGAATAAAATTGTAATTATAATCTAATGAATCTAATAGTTGAAATTCAAAATGCAACGCAATATAACATTTGAACCTTTTTTAAGTCTTTACAACGAGTATTAGAATGTCAAAGTATCAGGCATAATACATCAGAATTTGAAGTCTTCGTGGTTCATAGGTTCGATAGCATAGATGACAAAACGCAACGGCGTTAAACTGGGGAGAACTTATTGCGTGGAATGTAATATTCCAAATTATACGTGTCAGCTCGATGAATCAAACGTGTCACCATCACGGTGGGTCCAACGTAGTAAATTATCACTTTACCCTTTATGTTTTTATTTTATTTGGTTCTCTTTCTTCAGAACTAAAATTGGATTCCTCGTTTTTTCTGTTCTCTCCGAGATTCCATTCCTCCGAAGCCAAAGGTTGTTTCATCAACACAACACCTTTTTCTTCGCTTCTCTTTCTATCTAACTTTTCTTTGAATTTTTGTAAACTTAAGTCTTTATTCTCTCTTCTTCAAGCTTTTGGTTCGTTCACTGCTCCTCTCACTCACACTACGGATTTTATTCTTATTCATCTTCTGATTTCACTTTGTTTCCTTTTTGGTTTGGTCAACTTCTGATTATATTCAGTTCCTGTGAATTTTGTACTGTTTATGGCTCTTGAATTTTCATTGTTTGAACTATCTGGTGGGTATAAAAAATTTTTTTTGTATAAATTTACTTTTTCATTTTTTATTTTTTTATGTTATGTTATGTTGTTCTTTGGTTCTGAGAAGGTGAAGAAGAGTTTGCATATGCTGATGATGACTTACTTAGTTGAATTCATACATGTGTTGACTTGCTTGGTGGTTAGATGAGTGAGTGAGTGAGCTTTTCTGTTTCTATGTGAAAGTTGAATAGTTGGGGTCGCTAAATTCCTCACATAAGGTGCTTTTGGAGGGTTTATTCAAGCATCAGATGCCCGCTTCATTTAGAATTTGAGTCGCACCATTGACAAATAAATGTCTTAAAACCTGTACTAATTAACTTAAGAGTAGAAGAGATTGTTTTCTCAAACTCAGTTTAGTCAATGATTTTTTATTTTTTGGGTAATTCGTGGCGATCCTTTATTTTCATTTGATTCTGATTGCATTCATGTTGATTTCTTCTGATTTTGTGTCTCTACTTCACATCATTTCCTAGATTTTGTAATTGCTGTTTTGATATGTGGTTTAGCTGTTAAATATATCATACGAGGTTCATTTGGGTTGGTATGTAGAAAAGAGTAATTTGCATCTGACATCAATCTATAAATCCTGCCTATCAGTCATATATTTACAAATATTCTCAAATCTATAGTTTTTAGTATTTTATCTGTCTTATGGGCATGATTGTGGCCAAAATGGATAGAGAATGGAAAATAAACATTCTTTAAAAACAATATCATTTGTTATATGAATGGATTCTCTCGTGTGTGATTCAATATGACTAGATCATGTTAGACGATTTTCATAGATAAATCAACTGTTATCTTTATCTCATCTTTCATCTCTGCCTGTTTGCCTATAGATGAGATTGTCTCATATGAGGTCATATGACATTAGAGGATCTATTCCCATTTGTTATGTTACTAGTACTGCAAATTCGTTGACATGCCTGCTTATAGAAATAAGTCAACAAAGATGTATTTGGTGTTTGTTGGTGAGACAACAAGACTTGCAAAATTATTATTTGTACACCCCTTCTCTTTTATATTATTATGCTTATGTCTAACTAACAATGAAATGCTGTATGCATGTGCCTTTTCAGAAGCTCAAATGATAATCATCACGTTTGCATAGTTGTCTTGGGATTTGTGCAATTTGTTAAATTATTTAATGAATATTACGACTTCAGATTTAGGAATGTCTAAAGAAGTCACTGCTACTCCATCAGCTGCTTCTCTGGGGTATGTGTTCTTGGATGATGATCCTGGCATCCTTGGAACTGTTAAAGCCTCATCCAATCGCACAAATCCATGGATTGAACCTGAAAGGTTGAAACTCAGACACAGAATTGGTCGGGGCCCCTTTGGTGATGTCTGGCTAGCAACTCATCATCAGTCAACTGAAGATTATGACGAGTACCATGAAGTTGCTGCTAAGATGTTATATCCAATCAGAGAGGATCATATGAAGATTGTATTGGAGAAATTTAACGAATTATATATTAAGTGCCAAGAAGTTGCTAGCGTTTGCTGGCTACATGGAATTTCTATCTTAAATGGAAGGGTTAGACTTGGACTGCACATTTAGTTCAATATATGGGAGATTGTTAGCTACCATTTTTAACTTCTATCTAGCTAACATATTTCTTTGTGTTCATAGATATGCATCATTATGAATTTGTATGAGGGTTCAATTGGTGATAAGATGGCTAGACTTAGAGAAGGAAGGATTTCGTTGCATGATGTTTTGAGGTGATGAGTTTTCAGTGTATCCAGTGAAATATGCTTATCTTTATCTTTATATATAACACGAGGAGGAAAAACTTGGTCAATAGTACTAAGGGCCTGTTACTGGCTGCAGGTATGGAATCAATCTGGCTCAAGGTATTCTGGAACTTCACTCTAAAGGAGTCATCATTCTCAACCTTAAACCATTTAACGTTCTTCTCAATGATAATGATCAAGCAATTTTGGGAGATGTTGGTATTCCCAGTCTTTTGCTTGGCTCCTCATTCTTAAACTTAGATATGGCTCAGAGGCTTGGAACTCCAAATTACATGGCTCCAGAGCAATGGGAACCAGAGGTCAGAGGCCCTATATCCTTTGAAACGGATTCATGGGGATTTGGGTGCACCATTGTCGAAATGTTGACTGGTAATCAACCTTGGTACGGATGTCCTGTTGGTGGGATATACCAATCGGTGGTTGAAAAGCATGAAAAACCCCATATTCCAAGTGGCCTTCCTTCCTCAGTTGAGAACATCCTCAGTGGATGTTTTGAGTATGATTTGAGGAATCGCCCTTTAATGGTAGATATTGTGAGCGTCTTTAAAAGGTTTGTATCTTTTTAGATTTTTATTGGAATTTTCTGTGACTGATAATTCTGGTAGATATTATGAGCGCTTTTGAATAGCTTCATAAAGTTATAATTCTGTTGGGTCTGTCTTATTTTATTTAGTGTTTTAGTTGCATTCTTTTGGCATGGTTTATATGTGAGACTAATCAAAATCCATTAAAATTATCAACTAGCAGATTATATATATATATATATGTATATATATCATGGGGAGCTGATTCCATCTTCCGGAGTGATTGACCAGGATCATAGGATTTCTACACAAAAGTTCTTTTTCTTAATTGCTTGCCTTGCACTGTGTTCTTGACATAGCATCATATTTGTTGCTCATCTAATTCGCATATGAAGTTGTTTGGGGAGGTCATATATGATAGCTTGAAACCATTTTTTCTGGTAATTGAGATTCTCATTTAATTTAGCATGTAGTCCTCCTAGTTATCACTGGACATGGAAACTTATTTCATCAAGAGAAGGGCCCAAGGTGTGGAAACTATAATACCTTTGTGGTCGAGATAACACATTCAAATATGCGCTGTTTATATGGCTATAGGTGCTGTTCCTACTTTCTTCTTCGCAAAGACAAATTGACATGTTTGCTCCACATTTGACTTGACTCAATAGTCATAAAAAGTTCACTGACCAATCCATTTGGCCAGACTAAGAATAGGGATTTAGATGGAGAATTTTTGTGACTGTTGAAGATTATGTGAAGTAATCCATGAGCTTTGTGAACATACTCAACCGTTGTACAAGTCAAAGTACACTCCTTTTTTAGGAAAGCCTTAATATATATATATATATATATATAATATATCATTAGAATGACGACCTATTTTACCCTGATGACTTTCTTTTTCCAGAAGCTATAATTTGTACAATTTACATGCTTTTGGAATTATATTTCATAAATCATAACTATTCAAGTTGTATGAATTTTTTTATCCACGTAAGGGTGAAAATTGTCCACAAACAAAAGATACATGATGATTTACTAGATCAGAATTGTGATGGTCACATGGGGACTCTCAAATGGGTATGTCATTTGCTAGTAAACATTTTCCTTGCTAATAAGTGTTAATCCTTCATTTCATTTATATTTTGGAACATGTATCATTATTATATTTCTTTATCTTTTTAGTATTGTGTAAATCAATTACAAAAGCACATAACATGGTGAAATATTCAATTGACTTGAAGATGCACTTACACATAGCTTTCAGTGCGTATTATCTAGCTGATGATATTGTTAAGCTCATTTATTGTAGCTAGCTTGTATCTTGTTAAGGCTTATGTATTCTGAACATTAAATATGGGTAGCCAATTAATTGGGGGTGAGTGAAAGTGCTCTACATTTTTGCTTGCCCTAATCCAAGATAATGCCTGTACCAGAAATAATTAAATCAATAATCTTCCAGAGATGCATGAAATAGTTTGTACCAAAGCATGGTTATCTTTTCAGTTAATTTCTAGTTATTTTCATGAAGATAAGAACGGTCTGCTGTTGAATATTACACTATTCTTAATCATTCTTTCTACATTGCAGCTCACTGAATGAACTAGCCAATGATGGAGGATGGAGATATCTAGGAAATGTGAAAGTTGCTGCAAAATCAGGTAGCACTGGCTACACAGAGTGGTTCCTCTCAAAGGATCATCTTCAGGTGGGTGACAAGGTCCGATCTAGAAAGCCTCCCAATTCATGCAAACCCCAAAACATGGATGTCTCGGAAGGAACTGTTGTTGGTTTAGACCGAAATGCGGATCATGGATTTGTTCTTGTGAGGGTCCATGGTATTCATGACCCTATAAGAATTCATGTGTCAACCCTTGAACGAGTCACATTTGGCCTGGCAGCTGGTGATTGGGTACGCTTGAGGGATGAAAATGAGAAGCACTCACCAGTGGGCATCCTACATTCCATCAACCGTGATGGTAGAGTGGCTGTTGGTTTTATTGGTCTGCAAACTCTTTGGAATGGAAATTCTTCAGAACTTGAAATGGCAGAATCTTACTGTGTGGGCCAGTTTGTTAGGCTGAAAGGCAATGTTTTAAGTCCTCGATTCGAATGGCGTCGTAAAAGGGGAGGGTCCTGGGCTACTGGTAGGATTTCATGGATCCTACCAAATGGGTGTTTGGTTGTCAAGTTCCCAGGTATGCTGACTTTGGGGAATGAATCGAGTACCTTCTTGGCTGATCCCTCTGAGGTTGAAGTGGTTGATTTTAAGACTTGTCCTGGGATGATAGAGAAGTATCAACATATAGAGGATCATCATTGGGCAGTTAGACCAGTTCTAATTGCATTCGGCCTATTTACAGCTTTCAAACTAGGCATGTTAGTTGGAAAAAAAGTGAGGAGGAACAAGAAGGTTAATGCAATAGAAAGCGAAAGCCAATATCTTGATGGTCAAAATGCCAGCAGCCCTACACGGAGATCTTCTGTTGCTATAAATCCTGTCAACCCAACATGGGTTCCTTCAGTTGCTAATATCCTTTTCAAAGAAGGTGTCAACACTTCCACTGGTCGGTAGTTTTAGAGTTTCCTATCTCAATATAGTTGAATAACTAACGCATGTAGCTTCTTAGCATCAACTAGTCTCTGGACTAGTGAAGCAATTCCATCAGCTGTTCTGCCATACTAGTTTGAAGTTGAACAAACATCATTTGAAAGTGGTAAATTTATGTAAAAAATGCCATCACGGCTGACTCTGAATGTAGAGATTGTACATATGCTTCACAGGATTAGCTCTTTACACACTTTGTTTCCACCAATGCTTTGCATAAGGAACACTACAAAATTTTCATGATATGCTTGTTGAATTTGTAAACAGAATGAAAGGGTAGGAGTGAAACCAAATTTCCTTGGCGGAACCAAATTCTTGTGACCACTAAAATTTCATAATTTTGAGGTTTTAAAGCTGTACATAATTGTTCTATATTCTTTTTTTGAGAAATATATTTCTCATATTACGTGAGATAATTTTTTTCATACAGCACAAAAAAAATAAAAAAAATAGATGGATTTCACTTTCTCTCTCTTCTAATTAGTGGGTTTCATTTTTTTTTTTTGTGTGTATTGCATGAGACAAATTGTCTAAGCAACATGAGAAACATCTTAGCTTTATTTGTAATTATTGAATTGTTCTGCGCTCTATATAGAACTGGGAATTGAAAGTGCAAGAGATCATAAGTTTGAGAGAGGTCGTAGCCATAGTAACAACAAAGGTTCGATGTAAAAAGGCCGGATGATGTAAAGGCCGGGAAAACGGAGTGTACATCCTTTTTTTACTTTTTTTTTATCGTATGTACACTTGTGAAATATGCAAAGCTGATAAGTATTGAATTGCCCTCTGAAATGAGATCTTCGATCTAATTTTGCAACCTGATACCCCTTTTTTGTTTTAAATTGCTTTTCATTGATGCACGCAACCAATCAGTGTAGCATTTTTAACTGTTAAACATTTAACACTTAGCGGCAGCGCCAGATGTTTGCAAGCCTGTGCTATATAAAGTTATGCCACTTTTTTACTCAATCTTAAAAAGGGAGAAGAGAGGACTTGGATTTAGGTTAGACATTTGATTTAATAGAAGATGGAGAAAAGCAGCAAACGAAAATCTTTACATCTTATTGTCTAAAATAAATACATTCTGAATGTAACTAGTACAACAAAACAGGTTTCCACCTCCACTACTAGACAACAGATGTGATCGCTGTATATATATATATATATATATATATATATATATATATATATATATATATCTTGCTAACAAAGTGAAGATACAATGCTCCACCAAAAAAAAAAGTTAACCTTGCAATGGCTTTTGGCCACATAGATAACAACATATAATTTCCCTTCACAACCTTCTTCATTACCTCTTCTAGTTTGCAGCAACAATACCCGCCTCCATCACAAGCTGCTCAGTCAAAGCTGAGAGTCGAGTAACTCCTGCTTTTACCTCAGCGAAATAGTCAGTGGTATTGATATCTGTAAATGAATCAGGGTTATTATCGTTATTTTGCATGACACTGATATAGTTATCAGTTTCAACACTCATGATAGCCTTATTCAAAAGTTGTCGACTCATTTCTGCAAGTTTTTGTAGAGCACTAGTAGCAGCTTCAACTTCAAGCTGAGATGCCTCAAGCTGAAGCTTCTCAACTGCCAAGTCTCCGATGCTTTTATCACCAATTCTCTCCTGCGCCAAAGCATACATACTTTTAAGATCATTAGCATCTTCTGTCACCTCTTCCCTTACTTTTTTTAACTCTTCCTCTTTTGCATCCAATCTTACAAGAGTCATTTTAAGCTCCTCATCTTTTATTGTTAGAGATCTCTGTGCAGCAAGAACTTCCATCTCCTTTGTTTTTAAGCTCTCTTTGGTCAACTCCAGCTCATTCTCAAGCCGTTTTTGTTGCCACCTCAATTCATTAGTAGGTTCCTCCAATAGTTGCTCGAGTAGTTGATTACCCATTTCATCTAGTGGTCTTGATGAGTTAATGTCATCATCCTTAATGGAAGCAACCAGCTTGTTCGTGAGCTCTACAATTCGTTCAACCACAGATTCAGCTTCGAAAGCCTTCAGGTTAGTATTATTTAACTTGCACTGGATTATCTTCACATGCTCATCTTTCTCCCTTAGCATATTGGTTGCTTCAATAAGTTGTGTTTCTTTATTGTTCATAAGCATCTTAAGATCAGAGATTTCCTGGTTTAGTTCCTCCAGCATCTTCCTAGCATTGGAAAGTTCCAAGTCTTTCTCCTCCAAGAGAACCTGAAGAGAAGCCTTTTCAGATTTCAAATGCTGAATTTCTAGCTTAGCATCAACAAGCTCAGACTCTTTGACATGAAGAATGGCACTTGTTTCTCTGAATTCAGCACTTTTTTTCTCTAATTCGTCTTGAAGCAAAGACATTTCTTGGAGTGCTTGCTCCAAAGAAGTTCTCTCTTTCTTCAGCTCCTCTTGTAAATCCTTTACGAGCTCCTTTTCCATGGACAGATCCCGTTCAAGTTCTTTGTTCCGAACCTCTGCAACCTTAAGTTTACTTCTTTCACTCTCCACTTCTATTTGGGCATCTCTTAAATTTTCCTTGTAAGACATGACACATGCCCTTTGTTCTGCAAGTTCAGCCTGCTGCTCTTCCAACAACCGCTCTTGTTCTTCCATTTTGTTTCTAGAAGATGCGAGTGCTTGCTGGGATGAAACTAATTCAGACCTCACATCATTGAGAAGCTTCTTCACCCTTCTGAAATCCTCCATAGTTTCAGCACTCTCCCGTGCATATCTTGAAGCGTCCTCTCCCAACCTCTTAAGTTCCTCCTGCGCTAAAAACCACTCCATTGCCTGTTTTTCCATGGTGTTCTCTGCAACCTTCAGCTTTTCTTCTCCAAGCTTCCTCTCAGCCAGAGAAACTCGAAGTTGTTCTTCTTTTTCTTGAACAGCTCTTTGCAGTTCTTGAAGCTCAACTTCTTGTTTGTTCATAACCTCCTTTGCTTCAGCCAGAAGCTGAGCCTTCTCTCGAAGCTCAGAATCAACACATGCAGCTTCTTGATTCCTCTTCTCCAAATCAATTCTCATTTTCTCCACTTCTTCTTCCTTCATTGTTAGCGTGTTCTGTACAGAAGCAACCTCTTGATCGCGTTCCCTAAGCCAGAGCTTTAGTTCCTCTATCTGGCTAGCTTGAGAAACCAAATTAAGAGTAGCCTGCTTCATCTCCTCTTCCAATTTTTCATACCTGGCGCGAGCAGCTTCAATTTCATTCTCTTGGCGCTCTAACTCTTCCTTTGTGTTCTTCAATTTACTATTCTCCAACAAAACCGTCCTCTCCACTTCCTGCAGATGATCTTCCTTCTCCTTCAACGCCGCGAGTGCCGCCAGAAGATCCGACTCCAGAACTCGAAGATCCAATTCCCCTCCGGTCATCTCAGGCTCCAGTTTCTGCGTCTGCTCGAACAATCGTTCGAGCAGAACCCTAGCAGATTCAGCTTCTCCATAATCACTAATGCTACGGCCATTGCTATTCAATACCGATCTAACACTAACATCATTCCATACATGACGACGTTTTCTTTCTCCTCTCGACACGAAACCTATTCGGCTACGATGCTTCCTATTGAACCTAAGAGAACACAACAACTGCACACGGAAACGCATAACCATTCCACATCATGATTCATATTCAAAAATCCTGATAAATCATTAATTTCTGTCGAGTTTTCACAAGATTAAATGTATTTATGGAACCGCAAAATGAAATCTAAAAACAATTAATGAATCAAATAGAGAAACTAAACAGACAGAGAGAGAGAGAGAGAGAGAGAGAGAGGAACCTGTGAGTAGCATGGAGAAAAGGTAGAGCGAAGAGATGCAGAGAAAGCCATAGGTGAGGTATGAAGTGCATCACAGTTAATCACCGATCGAAAAAGGCGCCATCAACGAATTGAATACACAAACGTTCTTCCAAGCTGTGGAAACGACAATCGTTTCAATGTCTTTAAGAGAGAAAGAGAGAGAAAAACCAGAGAAAGAGATAAAGCTTAAATATGGAGAAAAGGATTGGATTGCACTCGATGGAGGGAAAAATAGCAATAAGCAAAAAAAGATGAAAAAGCTTTCGCTTAGACTTTTGTATTCGGATAATGAATCTAGTAACGTGACGTGTCCCTTCCCTTCACCAAATAAGATTCCCTCATTTTTTTTTTTTTTTTGGTACATTGCCAGTAGGTATTCCCGTTCAACCTTCTTCGGGCACCATGTCCTCGGGGTACGGCCCGTTTGGGCTAGCCCCTCATTGTAACAGTGAGTGCACTAAGCTTCGCAACCGGAGAAAGGACGAGACTAATCCCCCAATCGAAAATTTTTGGCTTATCCTCTGGCCCCCAAAGATTTTTCAAGGAACTGCTTGAGGTAGGGTTTGATCCTGCACCAAATAATCCCTTGGGAGCTCAGCTGCCAACTGAGCTACCCGTGGGGGGTTAGATTCCCTCATTTTTTATTTATTTAAACCACTGACAACTTCTAAACTAATAATAATAAAATAATAACAAAGTTCACATTTTATGGCACAAGGGGAATAGTGATAGTGATAGGGTTTTCTTCTTTTGTAAATGAGAACACCACTTAAAATGCTTTTTGTAAACTAAAATACAGCCACATATCTGGTAGTTGTCTTGTCTGTTGTCAACATTACTACTATTTTAGCTTAATTAGAAGGGAAAAAAAAAAAATAACAAATGATAATGCTCGTGGGCTAAATGATTTCTCAAGAAAAGCAACTATGACAAAGATATAGGAACGAATGGGAATGCGAGACCTAGGCAAGGTAGGTGTAAGACGTGTAGATGTTTATCCTAATTCGTTAAGTCGTTAACGTTGATTGGGCTGGCACTTCTCTTTCGGTTGTATTATGGATGAGGATATTTCGATATTATTATTGTCATTACCATGAAGAGGGAATATAATTTTATTTATTTCATACACAGAGGGAATATAAATTCATGACAATGAAAAGAGATTTATTGTTTCGTTAACAGATAAATTTATCTTCTATATATATATATAAATATAAAAGTATATAAGACTCATATTTTTTCTTTTTCTTTCTTCTTTTCATATGGATCTAATATATTTTTATGTAAATAAGAAAAATATTAACCCTGTAGAAAAGGAACCCGACTCGCATAACCATATCCCCTGATTTCTATGTTCAATTGTGTGGGTAAGGTTTTTCTCACAAATTTTTAAGTTAAAAAATCTTCAAGGGATTTATAACTATAGTATTGCCAGAAAGTGGATACATCATGCCATAGAAATATAAAGTGTGGGATTTATAGGTTTTTTTTTTAAAAAAAAAATTCATAAAGTTCGATAGGTCTGCTGAAAATATCTTTTTGTTCCTAAAATATGATAGTTCTAAATCCTTTATTTTAAAAATACAAATTGAACCTTATGATTTAAAGATTTAGTGTGTACAGTGTAGGAAAAGATATTATTCTTATGCAAGATGAGAAATTTTTAACCCTAATTTAAATGGCTGAAATGTAAGAAATTCTCTTCTTCTTCCTTAGAAAACCTTTACGTGATTCAAAACATAATAATTTGACTCTTTTAACTAATCAGATCGTATATATTGACTCCTTACAAAGGATGTTCGGTGCATTCAGATAGTGTTAATTTTACACTATAATGCATGATTTGAAAAGTTTTAGGAGTTACGCAGTTGAGTTTTAAATCACAAGGAATTTTTCGGAAACGTACTGACCTATATATAGTTGGAAGGATTTGCTTGCTTTTTAAATAATGAACCAAAGATTAAACCTTCTAGAAGTTAATTATTAAAAGGGCCTCTTATAATCGTGACATTGTTGGAGATATTAATCTTATGACAATGGATGTAAGGATAAAAAGAAACAAATTGATAGTTGAACCTAATTAGGATCGACCATGAATTGAACCTAATCATTAACTTCAAGAGACTCAATTACTGAATCCTAATTAATTATTCAACATATTTTCTCAATTTACGATAAAAAATAATTTAAAATAAAATTACCAATTCGAAAGAATTTATCATGAATAATGTAAAAAAAAATTTGACTTTTTTTTTTGGGTGGTGGGGTCAAGCCCCAAAGAAAACAGAAAAGAAACTAGATCAAAGAACGTCTAGCTCTATGTACAGAGCTAAAATCAGAAAAGTAAAATCACCTAATTTCAGGGGAGGGGAGGAGGAGGGAGACTTAAATAAAATAAAATCCTCCTAATCTAAGTTCTCTAGAGGAAGATTAGCAAGCCAGTCCGCACAAATGTTTTCCTCTCTATAAGTGTGAGCTAGTCGAACAGTCCAATCCTTTGAGACTCCTCTTCGTATACGAGTCACAATGTGAGACTCACAGGATGGATCACCAGCCTTGATGAACAGAGTAATAGCAGAAGCTGAATCACTTTCTTAAATAATCTTTCTTCAACCTCCTACCCAAACCCGATTGAGTCCTTACGGAATACCCCAAAGCTCAGCTGTAATTGCATTATAATAACTCACCCGGTAAGAAAAATCCTCCAACCACATACCATTAGAGCCCCTAATCAATCCACCACAGCAGCACTTCCTGGATTCCCTCTTGAAGCCCATCAGTATTAATTTTAATCCAACCATCTTTAGGAGGAACCCACTTGATTAATTTTGTGTCAAATATTATGCTAGAAGGCACACCATCATCAGATAAGAACGTTGAGAAAAATTCTGCAGCAAAAGTTTTTATCACACTTGGATTGAATCTGCTCTCCACCCTTCCTGAATCATGTATAATTTCATTTCTCCATGTACAAATCTTCTAGCAGGTAATACCAAACAGTATTTCCCAAGGACCGAAGCAGCTAGTAGCCATGTCCGTTAAGTTATTAATTAGTCATTCATGCAAATTATAATAGAAAAAATAGGAGTTAACTAATTGGGGTGACAATTGAAGCCATATGTAAAGAATCTTGGGATACACCACCTCAAAAGCTAGCTCAAAGGGCAAGGCCTTATAAACTCCACATTAGTTGTACATACAACCAATGTGGGACTATCTATCTCAACACGCCCCCTCACACAAGAGCCTATTGGGCTTGAAGGGTGGACAATGCAACAGGCCCAGCCTACCTGTGCTAAGAAACACCACAAGAGAAAGTGAGGGGCGGCGAGGCTCTGATACCATTGCTCACATTCAACTGATGAGATCGAGCATAGTTCGTCAGATGTATCTGTGGACTCACATTTAACTACATCTCCTCCCACGGCTTCGGTCCCATCTTCGGATAGTGACCTTCCCATTGCTCTTCGTAAGGGTACTCGTGATACTCGCCCTCCGGCCAGGTATACAGTCAATATTAGTTATCATCGTCTTTCTCCATCATATTTTGCTTGCATGTCCTCTTTGTCCTCTGTATCTGTTTCTAAGATCACAGGTGATGCACTTTCACATTCGGGATGGAGACAAGCTATAATTGATGAAATGAGTGCTCTTCATCTTAATGGCACATGGGACCTGGTGCCTCTTCCTTCTGGAAAATCTGCGGTTGGTTGCAGATGGATTTATGCTGTTAAGGTTGGACCTGATGGTCAAGTGGATCGTCTTAAAGCTCGCTTGGTGGCGAAGGGTTTCACTCAGGTCTTTGGCTTGGATTTTATTGATACTTTTTCTCCTATGGCGAAAATGTCTACTGTTTGCCTTTTTATTGCCATGGCTGCTATTAGCCATTGGCCTATCTACCAACTGGATATCAAGAATGCTTTTCTTCATGGTGATCTTGAGGAAGAAATTTATATGGAGCAACCTCCTGGATTTGTTGCTCAGGGGGAGTCAGGTCTTGTTTGTCGTCTTCGTAAGTCTCTCTATGGCCTCAAACATTCTCCAAGAGCTTGGTTTGGTAAATTTAGCACTGTTGTTCAACAATTTGGCATGACTGGGAGTGCAGCTGATCATTCTCTCTTTTATCGTCATTCTACTTCTGGATCTATTTATCTGGTGGTATATGTGGATGATATTGTCATCACAGGCAGTGATCAGCATGTGATCACTCGATTGAAACAACACTTATGTCATCATTTTCAGACTAAGGATCTTGGGAAACTTCGATACTTCTTAGGAATCGAGGTGGCCCAATCTAAAGCTGGTGTTGTGATATCTCAGAGGAAATATGCTCTGGATATTCTTGAAGAAACTGCTCTGATACCATATAAAGAACCTTGGGATACACCACCCCAAAAGTTAGCTCAAAGGGTGGGAGTGCCCAAGGCCTTATAAACTCCACATTAGTTGCACATACAACCAATGTGAGACTATCTATCTCAACACCATAAACTTCTAGAGGTTGAGCAATCTCGAAGCAAATGCAAAATGCTTTCATCTCCTTGATTACAAACTGGGCAGATTGCAGAACCCAACTGAAATTTGTTCAATCGCATTCTTGTTGACAATCTGTCGTGTTCCACTTTCCAAAAAAAAAAAAAAAGTCTAATTCTTTGAGAAACCACCCATTTTCAAAGTAACTTCTAAATATCTTCCAAAAAAAACTTTGACTTAGCTTGTACATATGTAAACTAATTCATTCTTATATATAATTTGAAAATTATAAATTATAAAAGGATAGTATCTGAGATGCACTTTTTTACGGAGTATTTTCTTATATTTACAAAAGAAATTTATAATTATGGATTACCAAAGTCATCAAAAAATATATATATATATATATATATATTTAATAATGACTAATTTTTTGTGTGTGTGTGTGAATTTATAAATTATAACATAAACAATAAAATAAAACAGGCCTAATAATAAATGAGTCCAACATGATTTTTGTTTTACAATAAATTTATTAATTTTTTTTATCTTATTTAGTTTTTTTTTTGGTATCCTATCTTATTTAGTTTTATTCATAATGAAAATTCTCATTTTAAAAATTTAAAATAAAAACCTAAAGGATGGAGAAGATAAAAAGTTCGGATAGATTTAAAAATAAGAAATTAGAACTAAAAATAAATGAAAAAATAAAAAAGTTATTGAGATGATAATTGAAATGTAAGCACAATTTTAATATAACATACGAATATGAAAGTGGAAGAACTTTGATATCGTATTCTGATTGCCATCTATATCTATTGCAATTGATGAACAAGAAAGGAAAATACTTGAGGCTAAAAAACTCAAAAGGATTGGACAACATAGCTAGTGGTTGTGGTGTTGGGGGATGCACTGACTTGGTTTAGGGCATGTGCATTGTTTTACTGTTTAGGTTTTTGATGTATTACCAATAGATACTGATATTTCTCTAAAGTAAAGAAGGATTCTGATTTTTTAGGAGCATCCTGTGGTTTGTCCTCATTGGACTCAAACGGGATTTGAACTAAATTAATAGTTTAATACTATCTGATAAGATATTGTGACAATCAAATAATGTTACTACCGATATTACTACAACATCTTAACCGTTGATTTCCGTCAATCAACGGTTATCATTTATTGCAAATTAATAATTAATTAATGAGTTTGATTTGAAAAATGATAACCGTTGATTTCTGCCAATCAACGGTTAAGATGCGGTAGTAATATTGATAGTAACATTATTTGGTTGTCACAATATCCTAACCCTAATACTATTAAGAGGCACTTGGATTCCTGAATTTGAACCGGGTGGACAACTATGCTTCTCATAGTATACATTCACAATGTGAATATTGTGCACACATTTCCACTGTTTGAATTATTTAACCCTGATTTCTACCAAAATGATCAACAACTTGTACAGTTGAACCTGATAATGATATGTGTGAACACTCAATTTTTGTTTTGATTGTTAATAACAAAAAGTAAAATCAATGGGGCGTGATGACATTGCTTTGCACTCTGGTATCTTTGGTAAACTATCTTCAATGGTGTGTAACTGGTTCTGGCCTTTGATTCCCTTTTGTCTGAGCTTACTGTTCAATTCTCGTCACCAAATAAAGTAGTGTGAACATTGGTCCTGTTGGTGTATATTGATTATGAGTTTTGTGTCCTTTTGTTATTTAAATATTTTATATGTTGACTTGTGGACTCTTGCTTAGATAATTGATCACCACTCATATATATGATGTTTTCGTCTTTCTTGGATATATGATTGAATAAAAAGAAAATATTTGTATTTCGTCTGACCGGACGCGCGCGCATATATATATATATATATATATATATATATATATATATATATATATGAGGTAGGATCCTTTGCCACCGGGGTCAAATTTGAAGTTTGACACCTCATCTGAGAGCTGTTAGATCAAAAAAGATCAACGATTCTGATTTGTGGGCATGTGACACCATTGATCTTTTTTGATCTAACGGCTCTCAGATGAGGTGTCAAACTTCAAATTTGACACCGGTGTCAAAGGATCCTACCTCTATATGTATATAGGGCAGTATATTTTTATACTAGTGTAAGAATTAGAAATCTTACCAATTAATCTTAATCATTGATCCACTTGTATCTAATGACTCACATTACTAAAAATTAAAGCCCTTAGATATAAGTGGAATTAATGGTCAAGATTAAGAGTGTAACTTATACTGGTGTAAAATAATATTGATAAAGATATATATATATATATATATATATATATATATATATATATATATATATGACTTATTATTTCTCAAGTTGTTTGAGATAATTTTATTTCTAGCTACTAAATTATAACCGTACAAAGATAGATCAATAGTGAAAAAGGAAAAGACAGAAAAAGAGAATCATAATCATTCAAAGGTAAATCAATTAATATAAGAAAATAAATAAATAAAACGACGTAATTTTGAGATAACTGGAGATAAACTTATATCAACCTGCTTGAGAAATATATATATATATATATATATATATATATATATATATATATATATATATATATATAGTGAATTGACTTATTCAGCAGTAGCGGTACGTTCTAGGATATACGTGAATAACTAATCGCGTGTCTTGTTTATCCACATCCTGTGTGGATCACTTGACTTCAGGCCTTTTTTTAATATATTATTATTTACTTTGAGACGGCCATAACTTATGTTACATTCATATTGACACGAGACACAAGATATAATATGATATAACACATCGACATATTAATTCTAAAATTTTGATATATTAGGACATATTTTGATATTAAATAATATTTTTAATATATAAAATATAATTTATATTTAATATATATAGCAGCTCATAATAAGTCACATAACTAATCAAATATTGAAATTCCATAAAATAGATACAAAGAAAAATAATTTTTCATGTCAAATTTTATAATAAAAAATATTTGATTTATAAATTAATTTTTCATATTTAGATAAAAAAATAAAATAAAATAAAAATTGGATTTAAAAAAAAAACATGTTGGAAAACGTTGACTGCGTGTCGAAGTGTTGGCAGTGTGTCAAAAATGTTAACCACGTGTCGGAACATATTGGTGTCTGACACGGGCTTTTTGACCATTGTAGCCTTTAACTAATAAAAAATTACCATCTTACCCTCGTTTATAAACTATTTCAAAATTTAACCTTCTCTACAAACATAATACCAATCTGCCCCTGTTTGACCGTTGACCACCCAGTTATCTGGGTAGAAAATTATTTACCCGGGTACTAACCCGGTTACCCTGGTATATATTCTTATTTACCGTGGTACACACCCGGTTATCCTGGTACATATCCTTATTTACCGTGATACACACCCAGTTATCCTGATACATATCCTTATTTTCCAAGCCCAAGAGTGAATCCAACTCAAATCCATCAATGAAGAAAACGTGGTTAAATGTGTTTGTAATTTGTATAGAAAATTTGTCAAGAAATCATCCCTTTTAGCTAGAGCGAGTGTTAGTGAAGTATGCACATTGAGTCCCTCGTCTATAAGGCATAAAGGCATTATTGCATATCTATAATTTTTTTGAATAAGAGTTAAATTATGTATATATTTCAAATTTAATGTGAAGAAAGACAAAATTTTTATAAAAATTAAAAGCTTTGATATTAACTGATTAAAATATAAAATATAATTTTAGAAATTTTCAAAATGATGGGGTTAACATGGCTTTTTTTGTAATTTGGTTATGTGAGAAGATCATTGGATTGTATACTCATATATGTTTTACATGTTTTTTGTCATTTGGTTCTACCAGGTTCCTATTATTACTTTACAGTTTATTATTTGTCTTTTGAGTTGGATTCATAGTTCGGCTTAAAAAATAATGACATGTATAAGAGGAACCAGTGGTAGACTCAAGAATTTTTTTTTATGGGTGCACACTTAAGGCGGGGGTTCGGGGGTAGCGCCCCCGAAGATTTTTTTTAAGAAAATTTTAAATGTATTAAAAAAGAATATAAACAAGAAAAGAAAAGAAAAACTTTAACTTAACATAAAAATAATAATAATCAAGAGTCAACTAAGCTGTTACAATAGAACGACCACAAAAGCATTCTTCGATTCTTCATTCCTTGAAAATATTGCATTATATCTTCATCATCAATCTTATCAAATATATCATGTTCAACATAAGTTAGCATACATGCGTTAAACCAATCATCACTTATCTGATTGTGCAACTTATCCTTAACAAAAGTCATTGCAGAAAAAATTTGCTTAACACTAGCAATTGCTACCGGTAGAACGAGTGCCAACTTTATCAACAAATAGACCAATGGATAAACAATATCCTTTCTCTTCTCAACAAATAGTATATTTATCAAAACTTGATTGTCATAATAATAATAATAATAGAAAAACCATAAATTTCATATTTTTATTAGAATTTTTTTTCAATAATAATAAGATTAACATATATTTCTAGAACGTTATATATTAGTTTTTTTAAAATATAAAAAATATTTGCGTAATAAAAAATGCAATATAAATTTTAAAACAGAGATTTAATCAGTTAATATCTATGAGCTTCTGAAATAAAAAAATTGAAAGAAGTTACAGAAACTAAAAAGCTTTAGTCTACCAGCGCCGTATAGCTCGTAAGTTGTTCGATCTGACGGATGAAAAAACAATAAAATAGATAGAAGGAGGTGAGGATCACACGGCAGTTCAAGGAAGAGATTGCGATGATGTGTGCTTATTTTTTCACCCACCCATTTGATTGAAAAAAAAAATCCTCAAATTTTTGTGTCTGCGAGTGCAGACACAGTCACCAATGTCCGTCCACCACTGAGAGGAACTGAGTGTGTACTATGATAAATAAGGATATGTACCAGGATAATTGAATGTGTATCAGGATAAATAAAGATACCAAGATAACCAAATGTGTATCATGTACAGAATAAATAAGAATATGTACAGAATAACCGAATGTGTATCACGGTTCGACACACATTTTTCAACACAAAAAGGTGTTGGTGCTTCCTTGTGTAACTATGGCTTAAGGTAGACTTTTTGTTGATACCTTTTGTTTTTCAACCCCATGCCAAAAAGTATTTTGGTAAATGAAGGGCCGATGTATTTCTTTGGGCTTATGCCAAAAAATTTTATGTTTTTCAACCCCATGCCAAAAAATCGTTTATACCTATTTTTCCACAACTTGGTAAAAAAGAGTAGGCCACTCGCTTTCGTCATGATGAAACGTAAAAAATGAGGAGCTACCCCCACTTAAACAATCACACATGGCCATGATTGGCCACAAAAGTATACATCGTTACGGTACAACTGCAATATAACTTTTCCAAAATAGAAAAAACGTCAGAATATCTCAACGGTCAAATTTCAGACAACTCAAAACAAGAGGACATTTCTGCCTAAATTGATCGGTTAATTGACCTCCGAGTCCTATAGCATAAATATATCCTGCTCAGCTGGACAAGAAAGGACCTTCAATCACCACCATAATTTTGCCGACCGGATAAAGCCAGCATCACCGCTAGAAGGACCAATTAGGCAACATAACCATCTCCTCACGAACCAAATAACATGACCGATTGGATATAAGTCCTAACAAACCTTAGCACCCCGACTCCGCAAGCTACCAAGCTGGGGGCTTTTATTCTGGGTTGGCCTTATGGTTTAGGCCTAGTATAATAAGTCCATACTTAAAAGCTTATAGAGGATATCTTGCAGAGAGACAAGCAAAGCCTCTTACAAGATACCCTCTTCCTTTCCTAAGCACAAGCAGCCATTGTACACTGACAATGGTTGCAGTAGGCCTTGTTCCAACAAGGCTAGTCTACAATGTAGGGCTCAACCCCACCTTCTCCACTCTCTCTCCCATGCTCAGAGGGTCGAACCCTACCTATAAATACCCCCTTCATACTAAAGTATCATCACTATTTGATTACTTCTATTAGTTGTTACTCTATCAACTTGGAGAACCTCGGTAGCCACTAAACACCCCCACCATTGTCATACAACACTTGGAGAACTCTATAAGGGCTTTAGTCTATACTATTGCTATAAAGAGTACCCCTAGATAAACATACTATGCCCCCTTGTGGGATATATATACGGTTCTCTCATCCACTAACACTTCAGAATTCATGATTGATACGTAGTATTGGATGCATGGTTGATATTGTTTAACTTATTGGTAGTGGTTTCTGCTAGTCATGGACTCCCATGAGTTCCCTTCCATATATTGATGGCTCTGTCACTGATGATACGTATATGCCTTTGGCAGTCAAGCGGTGTTTGAGATGAAAGATTTATAACTCATGGATCATGCATATAATTATAAAATACGCAAATAATATGAAATCAAAGTCGGGATTGTGCATACTTTGTTGGGCCATCACAAAATCGGAAGAAAGGGAGGACTACATGCTAGGATCTTCCTCTCCATGACTTATTCCAAAATAGTAGCCTTCTTACGATGGAAGCATGATGACTTACGGGGTTTAATCGCAGTATAAATAAGCTAGAGAGGAGACCTAACCAGATACCTAAAAAGAGTTTGTGTCAACTGGATCCACCCATTATGAAAATCAGGGTCACACGAAACCTTCATTGTTGCCCAATTAGGCCCAATACTAACAAATGTCATAAGTAGGGGTGTAAATGGGACAGATGGCCTAACAAGGGCCTACGACCTAGCTTATATCAGGTTAGTTCGGCCTATCATATATAGTCAAATAGAATAGGCTTAGGCTTTTTAAAAAAATATTTAGATAACAGGTTAAAGGTTTTCTTTTACATGTCGGGTCTATAAGCCTACAGGCTTATAACATATTATTTATTCAGAATAAAATTATTATTTTAATAATTTTGAATAATAAAGTAATATTATTTAATTATTGAATGCCTAATAGGCTAACAGACCTAGAGCAAGACTTTTATTTTTTGAATATAGGCCAGATCAGACCTATAATTTGGACTTACACAAGGCTAATAGACCAGGATATGCCTAAAGTATTTTACACAGACTTGACCTATTTAAGACAAAACTCAGCCTAGCCCAATCCATTTACACTCTAGTCATTAGCTTAACTCAACATGATCACAATGGGCTAATCAAAATACTTGAAATAGGAATACCTATTAACCCGATTAATTTAAAACACAAAATTAATTAATTAATTAACTAATATTGCCTACATAAAGGAAATTTTTCAATATTCTCCTATTTGGGCTATATTAATTAATTTATATCATTTTGAAAATGACTCTATTGGGTTAATAACTAAAAAGTCATCTCTCGCGGCCACGATTTCGAAAAGCAATATTCCATTTCCAATTCTAGCATCTCAACACAATTGAATCTAACATAACCTTATCATAGGAATATGACGATCAATATACCAAAAATAGCATAGCATATGACCTTCCATACTCACATACAATAAGTACTGAGTCATTGAATTATTGGTTCAACCGGTGGGCCATTGATTCAACTGGTTTAATTAAATTTATATTAAATTATATAAAAATATTATAAGGTGTATTTTGACCAATAATTAAGAGTAGCCTAATAGTAAGTTTAACACTACTCACTCCCTTGAGTTTGTGTCCACTAGGTTAACCCATCATGAAAACTAGATACAAGTAGATATCATAAGCAGAATTCAACATGATCACAATGGACAATTAATCCGATTAATTTAAAACTTAAAACTAATTAATTAATAATACGAAGAAGTTCAAAAATGGGAATAAAAAGAATGATTAGTCGCAGTCGCACTCAATCCTCCTTCAAAGTTGAACCCAACTCAAGCAATGTTGTGACATGCGTGGGGGAAGTCAGTTCACACTTTTACACCTGTTTAAGTCAATGGTTGTTAATCACAACCGTAAAAATCCTCGTTTCTGATACATCTAAGTAACAAAATTGTATATGTGTAACATACCATTACTTAGCAAGTTGAAAGCCCTTGCATCTGCAAACAATGCACTCTTTTGTTTCTAATTATTTTTATGGACCAGAATTATGGTCTTCTTTTCTTCTCATGTGTGGTGTGATTATAGGGAATCAACTGGAGTTAGGAGCATCGTCCCAGCTTGACTTGGAAGCAAATGCTATACTCAATAGTGGATGGTGGGAATTGTACGACAATATCTCCAATCGCTGTATGTGGAATGGTATAGTTTGCAACGACGCTGGAAGCATAACAAAAATCCAATCCCGGGAATCAAAGAGAGTGGTTGAATTTGAAAAACTCAACCTCTCAGCTTTCCATAATTTAGAAAAGCTTGATCTCTTGGGAATTGGAATACGAGGGACTATCCCACCAGAAATTGGTAGTCTGTGCAAACTCACTTATCTCGATTTGTCCAACAATCAACTAATAGGTGAGATACCACCTTCACTAGGAAATCTTAGGCAGTTACATACCCTAATCCTCGCTCGCAATGACATTAATGGCTCCATTCCTCACGAGTTGGGGTTCCTCAAAAATCTTGTTACACTTGATCTATCTAATAACATGATAAGTGGGAACTTGCCTATTTCGCTTACGAATCTCACTCGACTAGAAAAGCTTGATATTTCCAGCAATCTACTAGTAGGTTCCATCCTTTCTAATTTAGATCAATTAACCAACTTGCAAGAGTTGAGGCTAAATCGTAACTCCATCAGTGGGAACATAGTACACTTGTTAGCTGAAAGCCCTGCGATGCTAACCGCTATTGACCTCAGTTACAATGACATTAGTGGCGAAATACCATCACAGATTGGATATTTTCCAAACTTAACCATTTTGGATCTAAGTTTCAATAATCTCACAGGAATGGTTCCCCGAAGTCTCATTCATGTTCATTTCGTGGTGGACATGTCCTATAATTATTTGAAGGGTCCAATTCCAGATGGCTTCAGCCCTTATGCGCTAATAGGCAACATTGATGTATGTAGCGACAATTCGCATTATCAACGGGCATTCAAATTTCAACCTTGTTCATCTTACAGCAAAACAAGCATGAAAGTAAAACAATATCTAGTCATAGTTATTCCCATCATTATTTTGCTAATCGCCGCCCTCTTACTGCTTGTGTATCTGAAACTGCGTAAAGGTGCAACAAAGAACAAACATGCAAACACAGCAGCAACTAAGAACGGGGATTTCTTCTGTATATGGAATTATGATGGAAGCATTGCATATGAAGACTTAATTAGAGCTACAGAGGACTTTGACATGAAATTTTGCATTGGAACAGGAGGGTATGGGAGTGTTTACAAGGCACAATTGCCTAGTGGCAAGGTTGTTGCCTTGAAAAAACTCCATGGTTTTGAAGCAGAGGTGCCGGCTTTTGATGAGAGTTTCAGAA
This sequence comes from Gastrolobium bilobum, assembly GCF_033153095.1. Classification (NCBI taxonomy): domain Eukaryota; kingdom Viridiplantae; phylum Streptophyta; class Magnoliopsida; order Fabales; family Fabaceae; genus Gastrolobium; species Gastrolobium bilobum. The sequence continues at coordinate 364,247 of NW_026898693.1, forward strand.
ATGAAGCGAGAATCTTATCAGAAATAAAGCACCGACATATTGTGAAGCTTTATGGATTCTGCTTGCACAAAAGTATCATGTTTTTGATATATGAGTACATGGAGAATGGAAGCTTGTTTTCTGTGCTGTATGATGATGTTGAAGCAATGGAATTGGATTGGAGAAAGAGGGTTAACATTGTTAAAGGCATTGCAAATGCTCTTTCATATCTTCATCATCATTGTTCCCCTCCAATAGTACATAGAGACATAAGTAGCAGCAATGTTTTACTGAATTCAGAGTGGCAACCCCGTGTTTCTGACTTTGGCACAGCCAGACTCCTCCAACATGAGTCATCCTATCGAACTATAGTTGCTGGAACCATTGGATATATAGCTCCAGGTAAATTATATATAGCTTTCTTTTCAGTTTTGGTTCTTTTTGGTTCCATTTCCTTTTTTTCGCTACGCCTTTGTGTTTACTTGATTCGAAGCCTAGTGTATACATGTAAAATGCAGCTGCACTAATTTGTAATGCTGTGTTGGTTTGGTTCTCTGCTTTTTTAGGCCAAGCCCATTTTTCTTAAGCTAGTCACTTGCATGGTTTGATTATTCTAATTTGTTTCTGCGGAGAGAGTAAGAGAATTGAGAGAGAAGGTTTATAGGATTGAAGAGAGATAAAAGAGGAGAGGAGCATGTTTTTCAACTCTGAGCAGTTTTCATCAAATGAGTGATGGATGGTCAAATCTTGTCTGGTTGAGCTGAATTTTTAGAAGGATATTCCTCCATTTATAATTCTTCATAGTGGACGGTGCAATTTCTGAGCAGAGTACTAAATAATTTTCAAAACTTTCGTGAACCGTGATGTTTTCATCTTGTAGGTGACCTTTTGATGTTATGAAAAGGGTTGTTCATATCTGTAGATTGCTTGTAAAACTCCTAATAGCTTTCTTTGTTGATGCTGGAAATTTTACCATGGTTTTTTCAACTCTTAGTTGAGGAGTTTTTGTGTTTATGTTTTCTGCCCAATTTTTTATTTTTATTTTTGTTACTGTGCTTGCTATTATTATTACCATTTATTATTCCAGGGGAAATTTCGTTGTTTTATGAGTTTTTATCATGCTGAGTTTATAGAAATCAAAGATTTTATTTAAACCAGTCAAATTTCGACTATTTTCTTTTCTTTTTCCTTTTGATACTTTAACATGCTTTATGTTGGTCTGATCATGGCAGAGCTTGCCTATACTATGGTTGTGAATGAAAAATGTGATGTCTATAGCTTTGGAATGGTGGCACTTGAAACTTTAGTGGGAAGGCATCCTAAGGAAATACTGTCATCACTTCAATCAGCATCTACTAATGCCATCACATTATGTGAAGTACTGGATCAACGCCTTCCACATCCAGATATGGCAGTTTTACTTGACGTAGTTCGTGTTACCATAATAGCATTTGCATGCTTAAATCCCAATCCTTGCTCTCGGCCAACAATGAACTACGTGTCTCAATGTTTTCCAACTCAGCCAAAACCATTAAGCATTCCTTTGGGTAAAATTTCATTGCAGCAGCTCATGAATGAAGAGTTCAAGAATTATTTATAGTTGTCAATTCCTGAAAGCGGAATTTCAATATGAAGTTGATGCTGCCACCATTTAGTAAAGAGACTTTGTCGAAGTTGATTTGCATAAATTGTTAGAAAACCTCATAAAGTTTTGTTTCTTAGGTATCTGAAATGTATCTATGTATAACTTCATAAACTCAATACATGTGAGTGTGAACACTTAATTTTGTTTTGATTGTTAATAACAAAAAGTAAAATCAATGCCGCGTGATGATATTGCTTTGCACTGTGCGCTTGTGAGAGGGTTATCTTTGGTAAATTATCTTAGATGGTGTGTAATTGGTTCTGGCCTTTGTTTCCGTTTTGTCTGCGCTTGCTGTTCAATTCTCGTCACCAAATAAAGTAGTGGGAACAGTGGTCCTGTTGGTGTATATAGATTATGAGTTTTGTGTCCTTTTGTTATTTAAATATTTTATATGTTGACTTGCGCACAATTGCTTAGATAATTGATCACCACTCATATGATGTTTTTGTCTTTCTTGGATATGCTTGAATAAAAGAAAAGATTTGTGTCTGTTCATCCACATCCTGTGCATCACCTGACCACAGGCCTTTTATTATTATTATTATTATTATTATAAATACGATGTACTTTGAGACCAGCATCTGTAACTATATGGCTTAAGGTAGTTTTTCTTTTGTTACCTTTTGTTTTTCAACCCCATGCCAAAAAATAAAAGATAAAAATGAATGTTTAAACAATTAAAGAGAAAGAATGTGAATAAACATGCGTCTCCTGCCTTAATTTGGTTCATTTTTGTTTTATTTATGGATAAAAATTTTCTCCGTAAGCTTAAAATAACGTTGTTTTGGGACAAAAATTAAAATATTTTTGTAATTATAATATATTAAATGATTATATTAGATTCATAGTGTTTTGGTGATTCAATTGAAAAACTGGGGCTGATTTGAAAACGATTCAACTACATAATCACATAACCAATCCGTTGATGGTTTATAAAACAGTGGGTCAAATTATAACTCACACATTTAATTATTATTTAGATATTGTTTAATTTAAATAATTGAACAAATTAAATTATAAGTCAATGATTTCACAAATACATATTTTATTTAAATTGAAAAATGTTAATTAGAAACATATTTAATTTACTTTTTTTAAATAATTATTTTAATAATTTAAAACTTAAAAACATTTTTTTATTTCTGAATTTTAAATGTTTTTGACACGTATCCTAAAAAATTTACTTATTCTGCTCATATATCTAATATAACTCGTTACCAGAAAGGAGGCATAACATTACTAAATTAAATAATTCAAAATCTTCTTAACATTTGCCAGCAGTAATCCCGTACGTCTAAACAATGTTATTAAATTCGAACTAGTATGGCAAAAAAATTAATTTATTATTTTTTGATAAAAAAATTATGAAAATGTAGTCGTTTTGAAATTAATTACGAAAATATAACAGTCACACGAAAATGTAGTCGTTTTGAAATAAAAAATTAAATGTTCTTATGGTAACATTATTATAAATTTAGTTTTTTTTTGTGAGAGACAAAATATGCCAAATGAGGTGTCATTACGTAGATCTCGAAAAGTTATATGGAATCAATTTTTTTTTACCTAATTCGAATACCCAAGTCAAAAGTTATTTACTTCTAAAGTTTTACGATCAAACTGTTGACTTTTGTGCCACGTGGCAGCACCTGGTGAAACACGCCCACATGAGGCGTGTCTCTGTCCTCGCTCACGCCCAGATGGAGCGTGTCTCTCTCCAACCAGTCACGCCCCTATGAGGGGTGTTTCACTGCTATATTTTCGTAATTAATTTCAAAACGACTACTTATTTGTAATTTTTTTATTAAAAAAGCAATAAATTAATTTTTTTGCCAGAGATATTGAGTCATTGTTTTAACTGATTAAATTAATGTATGTAACGATATATAATAAATATATAGTTAGAGATAATGTAATAAATAAAATGTTGTGGCTTAATAGTTAACATTTGACTCTTCTTTCCTATTATTTAATAGGAAATAAATATTTAAAAATCAAAATTATAAAATAAAAATAATATAAAATGTTTAAATAAATAAAATAAAATTTTAAGGAAGATATATAATTAATTTGAATGAATTTATATTTGATATTTAAATAAATAAATAAATAATAACATATGACATTTAAAGAAAATATATTCATTTTTTTAAGTAAGTACTATATAAAAAATTCTAATTACTTTTATGGGGTGTATTGGGTTGAGATTTTAAATAATTTTAATGGATTATTTTTTGGCAAAAAAATTCTTTGGAATTTAATTAAGATTTTAGAGGATTCAAAAAAAATCGTGTGGTATTCGAGTAGGATTTTAAAAGATTATTTTAGAGCTTTTCCAAATCCGGTGATATTCAATCATGATTTTTAAAAAAGGAAAATTAATGGTGGGGTATTCAAAAATCTGACGATTTTATTGAATTTTCTATTGGTGTGGATTTCGTGAGACTTTTTAATAAGAAGTATAAATATGATGTCTCTCTCACAATCTCACCCTAGACCCTAGAATTTCATGAGATTTCTCTATTATAGTGTTTCTTCTTCCTTTGACGGGTCGACTTGCTCAAAACTGGGTTTTGCCATGGGAGCTTCGTCAAATCAAAAAAAAAAAACATATTTTTTTTAGCAATTTTCTTCACAAAATAAACCAGAAACAACAACCCAACAAGATTATAATCTAATTCATCTTAAAAATAATATATTTTTGAGAGCTTTTGGAAGTTGGAAAAATGATTTTTCAAGCAATGGGTCGTGATTTTTGTTGGCACAAAAAAGATGTGTTTTTTGCATTAAAAACAACATAAAACCATGGGAAAATAACATGGGAACCAAAACCTCCAAACAAATTTTTGTTTTAAATAAGTGAAATAAGATCTATTTAAAGAAAGATTGAAACTTTCATAATACAAACCTTATGTTTCGTAACAATACATTCATGAACGAAATTTCTTCGCAATAGAAAACGATTGCAAACAATTTTTGTATCAATAGGTCACTAAAAAGTTATTTTTCAAAAGCCTCAAAGCAGTTTAAAATTTCAATGTATTGATTGAAAATAATTTGTAAAGTTTTCTAAACTTTCATGTAATAAAACTCAGAAATTCAGATTCAAAATTTTCTCATAATACTTAATGAAAACATGCATATGATTATGGTTAGAAAAATCTCATCACGTAGAATAAAAAACTCAAGGCTTCCAAGATCAATAGCAAAAAATTCCAAAGGAAATTTTGTCTTGAACTATAGGTTCTATATGCAAATTTCAAATTATTCTAATAAATAAAAAATTGTGGGTCTTATAATCATATTTGCATAGCTCTGATATCAAATGAAAAAAATAATTTTCATTTGTTAATGCGTGGATGACTAATATAGATATATAAAGAGCTGCTACTTAATAGGACATCAAATTATTGATTGAGAAAATTATATTAGGTTTTACTTTTTTTTTTTGTTTACTTTTCTTCGGTCAATGTAGATGAATTATCTACATTAAGCACAAAATGACGTCGTTTTGAGGCGAAAATCAAAGTATTTTTGTAATTATAATTTATTTCAGGATTATAATATTTTTTTTATTATAATTTTTTAATTTTTCAATACAAAACGATATAGTTTTAAGAGCAAATGTAGATAACTTATTTATATTCACTTTTTCACCGTAGAATTTTATATTAATAGGACATCAAAAGGACAAATACCAAACCCAAAATATTATTATTAATAAGATAAAATATTTTACGATGGAAGTGGATGCGATTCCCCGTTAACAAAACAGACAGCGACACAGAACAATGATTCGCAAAACTGCTCCAGTCAAGAACATGAAAATTAGTAAGCAAAGATTGAAGTTTTTATAAATCAAAAGGAAGATAGAGCAAGTGCAGTTGTCAAAACATGGGCAAGATAGAGTACACACAGAATTAAAGAACAACGCATGCATGATGCAGGTGACCAAAATCTGAAATCATGAAATTTGATAGAGATGTCATACAGTTGTCATGGGATGTGTAGAGCAATTCAAGGTGAAAGTTGATCATCTCAGTGATTTTCCACAGCTTTCTTGAATTGCACTCATAAAAATTATGTTGCATCGGGGATAACCTCCATTGGAGAAGCCTTACAATGCAGTTCAAGAAAGCCAGCCGTGGGAGATCACAAAAAAGATCATTCATAAATCCAGAGAGAGAAGAATGAGGTGTGGAGAAAAGTGAAGGAAGATAGGTATATATACGTGCGCGTGTGTGTGTGTAAGATGGGAGAAAAATTTGACTATGCTGCTTGGTTAAAGAGGAGGGGTGAAGTAGGGTAGAGTTTTCTATATTTTTCCTTCTAAATTTTTTTATTGCCTCTATAGTAAAATTTTAATAGTTCATTAATGGGTAGAACACCATAATTTGCAAAATTTTATTGAAAATCTGTTAAATGAAAGGGATTGCTGAAGTTACTAAATATCATAGAAGTTAATGAAGGTAAATAAAGTTTTGTTTTGATACATAATGTTTTTATTAAAGGTAGATTGCTTTGACCACTTTATGTATAAATGATTCCTTTATTTAATTTCAACACGACGTGTTATGAATCGGTTTAAAGAAAAAGTAACCGTTTTGACTATGTGACGTATTCTTTGAGACTTTTTTAAGCTTATTTCATGAAAAAAATATTGAAGATAAACGGAACATTTATACATAAACCAAAATAAGTATCACATCATTAATGATATGGTTTATTTTTGTTATGTTGTAGGAGATAAATTTATCTTTACACTCGTAAAAATATATGGAGCCAACCTATATAAGAAGAAGAAAGAGAAAAAAAAAATGAATATGAAACACTTTTATATGTGTAGAAGAGGCTTTTTGAACATTTTGCCCCGTCTCAAAATTATACACCAATATGTCCCTATTTGACCGTTGACTGGATCATGTAATCGATTACATCACGATTAACTAATGTAATCGATTACACCGATATATGGTAATTAATTACATCAGTGAATGGAGCTATATAAATTCTTTTCATGAGATTTTTTGGATCAAACGAATTTATATGGTCCTATACTTATAATATTGGATTTGTGGTATCACAAGACCTAACGTGGCATTATATTTGTGATATTTTACCGTAAAATTTCAGAAGACCGTTACTTTTGTCTTGGGTGCCCGAATTAGGTATTTTTTTATTCTACATAACTCTTTGAGGCGAACGTGCTGGCAAGTTTTCAGAGGGGACTTGGTCAAATTTTTTTTTTCTAAAAAATGTTTTCTTGTGCCCCGTTTGACATATTTTATTAATCATTCCAGCGTGTCATCTCAAAAAGTTACGTAAAACAAAAAAATATCTTATTCGGACCCTCGATCCAAAAGTCACGTCTTCCGAAATTTTATAGTAAATTTGAGCCATGTAATCGATTACATGACTCATGTAATCGATTAGATCAATCAGTCAACAGTCAAATAGGGATAGATTAATTGGTGTTAAGTTTTAATAAAAGGTCAAATTTCTTAAATAGTGTAAAAATGGGGAGATATTGGAAATTTTTATTTTAAAAAGGGTATAAAGGGTCAAAAAACAGAATCAGAGGTGAAGTAAAACCTAGCTACAATTTAGTCATTGATTTCTTAAATTCCATTTTAATTCTCTGCGTTTTTATCTAAATTTTCTTTTAATTGATACAACACGAACACGACCCGAAAAATTCATGTTTGGGTTGATTTGTTTTCAAGTTTTTGTCATGTTCGCTAAAAATTGACCCATAAAAATTTGCATCGTGTCATGTGTCATCTTACAAACCCAAAATTAGCTCGCGTTAATCTTCTTATAGGTCATTCGTTTCATGTCGTGTTGTAAACATGTTATTTGTGTCGACCATTATAATAAGTAACACAATTTGAGATTGATAAATTATTCGTATTTAGTCAACCCGTATAATAAGCGACACATTATGCGTTTGCGGTTTATTTATGTCATGTCATGTCAACTTTTAAAATAAACAGGTCATGTTCGTATCGAAAATTTTAACCCAATTTCAAATTCGTGTTCGTATCAAATTTATGTTGTGTTGACTTGAATTTCCATGCCTAGCCTTGATAACTTTCTTTTTAATTTAAAAAAGAAATTGGTAACTATATCAATGATTATATCCCGTACTTGATAATTGTTAGAGAATAATATAAATCGTTAAAAAGATTATCACCCAACACTTTAAGGTTTTGGGTTGAATTGATTCTTTATATGGTATCAGAATTTTAGTGACCACAAGGTCACGAGTCCAATCCTCACCACGTCCCACTTTTTAATGGAATTAAAATAAACACTAGGTAAAACCAAAATTGGGCTTGTGTAACATCTACGCTTCAGTCTCAAATAACTCTTACGTAAGGGGTGTATTAGAAAATAATATAAATAATTAATATCTTATGATTTTACGTTGAAGTGGTTGTTTATAATAATCAATACTTTCCCAATGAAACTTATAACTCTTTTCTTCTATTTCATATCTTCTAAGTTCATAATTATATTGCTTCTCCCATGCCCTAACGTTTGTTGGGATTGGTTAGAAAGAAAAGCCGGGAAAGTGCATCGATCATCAATACACCAAAAAGGCAAAAAAGTGATGCAGTTTCGATCGCCCCCACTTGACTATTGATATCTATTAGTCCAACCTGATTATAAATTCTAATAGAATTTAAAAAAAAATACAAATTAAGTTTAAACTTTTTAACTTTTCAAGTAAGCCCTTAAAAAATTAACTCACAAAAAATAAAAAAAATTCATCGCATTTGTCGTTATATCAAGGATTAAACTAATGAGATAAAAAACAAATTTAATAACTGTTTATATTTTTAAGGAACTATTTCAGTTACAAAAGTCTTTGAAGGACTGTAGACTGTAGTAACATGTTATTGAAAGATCAATATAAAAATTTAATCTAACTTTGTCTTACCTGGAGCTTCTATATAACATGATATCATTCGCAAAAGAAAATGATGAATTTCATATATGCATCCAGGACGATCATTTATAACCTTTTTTTTTAAGATTGCAATAGGAATATTGTATAAAATTTTTAAAAATCTATCTTTTTATATAAGAATCCATTAGTATTTCAAATAAATAATTTATATCTTTGTTAATTATTAAAAAAATACTAAATGATAAATTGTTATTTCGAAACAAATAAACAAATGAATCCCACAATTAATATATATTATGTTTCGAAATCAAGAAAATTCACCATCCAATTCCCGTTGTTAGCTCTATGGACAACACTATATAAGAACATAATATATGTACGTACGGGAAAATAAAACACCAGCAATTGTAAAATTGAGACATGTAAATATTGAAGAACCATTCATGTCTAGTTTAGGTGATTGTGAAACGAATATTATGAAACCTGATGTGTGTATGGATTGTATAAAAGGATGCTCTTTAGTTGTCATGCCATATATGGAGCCACAAACGCATACAAACCTTTATTATTGAAGCATCAAATTAATAGATAGTAATTGCCCTCCCAAACTCAGAAAATCTTTGGTTGTGAGAATATATAATTTTTTTATCATATAATTAATAGATGTAACTCACAAGAAAGAATACATTTGCAATATGCCTCCTTTACAAATTTTTCTTTCTCTACCATTTATATGAACCAACTTGAAATCGAAGAGATCATCTCAGTAATTTTTCACAGCTTTCTTGAACCGTGCTCACATTCTATTGCATAAGGAATGAGCTCTTTTGCAAAAGCCTTAGAATACACCGTTCAAGAAAGCTGTGGAAGATCACAAAGAAGACCATTCATAATTCAACATATCCTATAGAAAATTGCTTTTGCCATACCAACTAGAATAAGAGAGAGATATGAAGGAGGATGGATATATATATAAATTTAGGGATCAAAATCGCTATTTTATCATCTAAGAGAGAGAGAGTAATTTCTATGTCAGAATAACGCTATGTATTGTGAAACGGTTTTACAAAATTAACTGTTTTGACTACGTGACGTATTCTTTTGGTCTGTTAAGAGAAAGAGAAAGGTATAGGTTTTGCATTGTCAAACTTTTAAATGTATATGTAACTCATCAATTTCTGTGTAAGACTAACTCTGTGTACTGTGAAATGGTTTTACAAAGAAAACCGTTCTGACTATGTGAGTCTGTGACGTATTCTTTTGGTCTCTTTAAACTTACTTCACACAATAAAATAAAGAAATAAATAAATAAAACTTACATAAAAAAACAAGTTCATACAAGTGCCAAAAAAATAAACGATATAAAGGATTAGAATATCTAATCCTACTTAAGCTGAGATTCCTAGGTTAACATAATAATGGGTTTCATTTCCGTTTGAGTGAAATGCACCTGATTAGATACATCGAGATATAAAGGGATTTACATTCATCATTTAACATAACACAAAAAAATTTCCTACACACACAACATTTTGTGAAGCCCACACTATTTGAATAAAAAAAAAAAATTACGGCACGCAAAATGAATCTGTATAACATTACACAATCACTTTTCCTACAACACAACTCTTATAAAACCATGATATAAATTGTACAAGCTAAAATCTTAACCTAGATTCTCTTATTTTCTTTTCTTTTAATACCTTCTTTATATATGGCCTGTTTACTTAGATTTTCATAAATAATTTTGGCTATAAAAACAACTGCTTGCAATAAAGCAGTGGCGGAGCCACTTGGTTCAGCTGATTTTTAAAAATGCTACATATTTTCTTTAAATATTATGGTATCTCCTTAATTAGTATTGGTTAAGTTTTTAAAAATAATACATTATTAGTATTAGTTAAATTTTACTAGTTGGGTCTTTTAGTTGGTTGAGTCTTTTCCCGGGCTTCTCCACTACTTTAAAGATAGTTATAGTTGACCTACTATTAAAGGAACACATCTAAAATCAATTGGCAACACAGACTGAGTAAAGTAGGGAGAAAACCTGTGTTCCATGCTCGATTCCCAATAAATACATTTTTGGGGAGGGATAATGAGTTTTAACTCCTCAACCTAAGATTAGTCTCATAACCGACTCAAAGAATTAAAGTTGTAGAGATACCCAGATTCTGACTCGCCTAAAAGAGTTAATTACGCATCTTGTTAAAGTTACTAAACTACACAAAACAAGGAAACAAAATTGCTTTCTTACCATCTCAACTAGAGATTGAGGACGGTTGCATTCTGCAATTTTTTTATTTTGGATACAATAATGATATTAAGGTTCAAACCAATAACCTCCCCCAAGTTCTCTTCAGTCTTCACGACTAGTTTATTCTTAACGAAGATAACCGTTAGTACTATGTAACGTATTCTTTTGGTTTTTTTTTTTTTTTTTTTATAACATTCTTTTGGTTTTTTTAACTTGCTCAATTCACACAAATAAAAATAAAGAGATAGACATAAAATTTACATAAAAAGCAGGTTCATACAACTGTCATGAAAATAAAGCATATAAAATATTAGAATAATCCTATTTAACCTGAGATTCCTAGGTTCACATAATAAATGCACTTAGTTAGATACATCCTTTGATAAATCGTAAAGGCGGCTAAAAGCTTAAGTTAGATTTTCTTATTTTCTTTACTTTAATACCTTCTTTTTATATAGCTTGTTACTTGGATATTCATCATAAAATCACTAAAATGATTTTGGCTATGGAAACAATTACCTGGTATATCAAACTAATATTTTTTTCTAACTTTTGGGAGTGGAAAGAGTTTCGGTTTGATCCTCACATGTCACTTTTAGAAGGAGATAAATGTCTTTATTCTTGATCCGTCTCGCACTCCATATTAGTTTCATAGCCGGTTCAAATAGTCAAAGCTTGTGGGGATATCGAAGATAATCAACTTACCTCAAAGAGTTAATTAAGGTTATAAAGAACATTGAGATACACTACCTAAAAGCTAGCTCAAAGGGTGGGAGTGCCAAGGCCTTATAAACTCCACATTAGTTGCTCATACAACCAAATGTGGGACTATATATCTCAACACGCCCCCTCACACAAGAGCCCATTGGGCTTGAAGAGTGGACGATGCAACAGGCCCAGCCTACCTGTGCTAAGAAATTCCACAAGAGAAAGTGGTGGGCGGCGAGGCTCTGATACCATGTAAAGAACCTTGGAATACACCACCCCAAAAGCTAGCTCAAAGGATGGGAGTGCCCAAGGCCTTATTAACTCCACATTAGTTGTTCATACAACTAATGTGAGACTATATATCTCAACAAAGTGGGGGACGACAAGGATCGAACCCGGGACACGAGGCTCTGATACCATGTAAAAAACCAAATCAACCCAAAAGCTTAAGTTGTTGGGTGAGGCTACATTAATGATTTTATATATCTCAACATGCCCCTTCACACGAGAGCCCACTGGCCTTGAAGGGTGGACAATGCACAGGCCTAGACCCACCTACCTGTGCGAACAAAGAAATTCCACCTTAAAGAAAGTGGGGAGCGGCGAGGATCGAACCCGGGACACGAGGCTCTGATACCATGTAAAGAACCTTGGGATACACCACCCAAAAACTAGCTCAAAGGGTGGGAGTGCCGCCCAAGGCATTATAAACTCCACATTAGTTGCTCATACAACCAATGTGAGACTATATATCTCAACAAAAGTTGAGTTAACTAAAAAAAAAGCAAAAAAGTTTGGTGGGTCTAACCCTCTTTACGTGACTTGCACAACCAGCATAACTCGGGTTATACAATTCGTACAGTATAACTTTGTTTTAGCAATGATTTTTATATAGTATCTCAAAAAGTGGTAACCCGACTGCCCTGCTCCGCCGTCAACCCGTCATAAAATAATCCAACTCTTTCCATCCCACTATCCCGACTCGCCTCTAATTCACCCCCTCGTCTTGCCAACCTGACAAAATATTGGAAAATGAGTTTTTTTTTTCAAAAATTATATTCTTGATCAAACGAAGATAAAAGAAATATAAAAAATATTATTAATTTATGTTTTTTTTAAATAAAAAAATTTAACTCAACGGGTCAACCCGTGACGGGTTGAAACTGTTTTGGCCCATCCTTAAATAGAGCAGGTTCAAACGGTTAGCGAGTTGGAAATTTTAACTGAATCCACCATTTCTTGGCAGATTAAATGGGCCACGTGAACAGGTTGGACCCATTTTCCAAATAATGTGTTGAAAATGGATCTAGTCCTTTAATTTTGTCTTGTGTAAAATAGTATTAACATAGTACAATACTAAAGTTTAATAATTCTAACATACAAGGGTATTTTTATTTTTATTTTATGAAGGGATAAGATATTCTATTTATCTTTTTTTACGTCTATTTTACATACTTATCTTCAACATGTTAGATTAGAATCTAAACTAACTTCACTCTTTTTAACTCCTATTAAAAGTTTGATTCAACAGTGTTGAAGATAAATAAATAGAGTAGACATGAAAAAAATAGGTATAATATCGTATCCCTTTTATAAACATGACAGTAGTGTACGGAATCCAACTTTATTTGTATAAAAATTATCTCCAAATAAATATTTAATATATTTTTTATATGTTTAAGAAAAAATTCAAAATCCTGTATTATTGATTGCCTTGGTGAAACACATAAATTGATGAATTACATTATAATGTTTTAAAATCGAGTAATTAACTTGAAGGTCTGACTATGTAAATTATCACAATATTAAAGATGAGTAATTTTAAGCCACCAATAAAAATTATTAGAATTTCGATAGAATTTACATAGATTCAAAAGTGATTGGTTAATAAATTAAAATAATAATCCTATTCATCCATTCAAGAATCAACAGGCATGTCAATTTATTCTGTTAAAGTTTTTGTCAAATTTTATTCTGACTCTATAGCATGTTTTAATAAAATTATATACCATCCACGGGAATTGTTGCCTGGATTGTGCCCGAACGATTGTGCCAAAATTGTGATAGAAATTTTTATATTCAAAGGGTGAAAAAATAAATTGCTCGATCAACTTCCATGCTCCGTAAGCAAGGACACGTGGCATAGCTTCTATCAGAAACTATTAGAATAAATTTAATTAATTAGGTACGTTTTAGATTGACACAAATTTTTTATAACTAAAATAAAATAAAGTTAATTGATTATTATATAAAGTGCTGATGATTTTAAAGGATAGAAGACGAAATAATTTATAGTTAGAATGAATTATTAGGATAAAGGATAAAATTTATAAATATAAATTTAGAATATATATATATATATATATATATATATATATATATGAGGAATCCAAAAATCTGGTGTTCATCTTAAAAAAGCCCCTCTTTTAGCTTTTAATTTTTTTTATGTATTATATAAAAAAACTCTTTTTATAATAAGACTTTTATAAAATTATGTTTGATTTATAAGCTTAAAAGCTAAAAATAAGATATCACAAACGAGCACTTGAAATATCCTCATTGAAATTGAAATGGGTCATTATTTTCTGAATAGTTTGCCATGGAAACATTTTTTGCTTAATATACTGTTTATATAATTATCCTTAATAAAATGATACTTAATTAAGAGAAAATTAAATAAAAATATATTGGTCTTCTTGTCCACTGAAATTTGTTTATAAGGGCATTATTGTCTTCACATACCGAAGAAAAAAATGCGAAATCGATTCTTCTTATAAAAAGAGATATGATTAAACGGTTACAAAGTTTTTTGTTTTTGTTTTTTTAACATGGACGTATTTAACATGAATTTATATTACACATTTATGCCTGCATGATTGATATATATATGTTAGAGATAACATTCACCTAATTGTTTAATTTTTTGGGTTGAATTTTTTTTATATGATATCAAAACCTAAGTGTCACGGATTCGATCCTCATCACTTCTCACTTAGTTAGTAATTAATTAAATTTTGTGAATTTTCTTAACATAGGTAAATAAATCTGTGCACTGTCTACCTTTCAAAATCTAATCGGCTCTCATGTAAAGGGACCTCTTAAAAAAGTATAAAATCATTAATATAATCTTATCTAATAGCTTAAAGTTTTGAGTTGATGATATAGTACAACAAATCCTGCAAACAATTCTTTAGATTGGCATTGGTCTTTAAGATTTGGTTTAACGATGATATCAGAGGTTTAATCATCCACTCCACTATACATGAAACTCTCTTTCTCTACTGAAGTCCTTAGACTCCAATGATATACCCAAAAAGGAAAAAGAAAAAGAAAATTACAATAATCCCATGCATTACACAAATTATTCATCAAATGAAAGTTCCCAAAGTAACTTGAAAAGAACAATGGTTGCTAACTAAGGCAAACAGGCTTGCCTGATTATTAAAAATGAAACATATCACACATAGCACAAGAACTAATATACGAAAAAACTAGGATAAAAGACAACAATTTTAAAGTGGAGAACAGATGAACCTAACTAAAATCAATTCTACGCACACTGGTAACCAGGAGGAACCGATTTTTGACAAGCACTAAGTAGCAAGCTGAGGGTGACAGGTAAATTCAAGTTAATCCCAAGCACATTGGCCTTAAGAGCAGTGCATAGGCAAAGTGCTGCTTCCAAATCTGCTAAACCCTCAAGCAATGCACAACACTTGCTTGTAGCAGGAGATCCAACAACAACGTTAACAAGTCCTAGAATGTCAGCACAAACCCCTAGCTTTAATGTGTCCTTAGGACACTTTGCCTTGCATGAGCAACAAGCAGCATCAGTGAATGTAGAGTTTGTAAGGAGAGAAAACACTAAAATGGTTGCAAGGAGCTTGTTGGAAGCCATGGCTAGCTTGCAAATGAAAAACAGTTGCAATTTGCTTTGATGTGTTCAATCATGAATGGGAAGGACAGAGGAGGTGGACCGTTTTAAAGGCAAATTGTGAAGTTGGGTCACGTGGAAAAGAGAGTGATAATGTTCCAGTTGGATGTTTTGTATGCTTCTGAAATAATGGATTCCTTTGTTCAGTGTAGTTAAGAAAGATGTCAGTGTAGTTAAATTTACAGCAATAGAAAGTGTGTTTCTCCCAAGTACTGCAGTAAAATATTTGTGGACTACGTTTACTTTTACAACACTTGTTCATGTTCTTGTTCTTCTCTGAAAAGGGCAGGTTTGGCTTATGTACGATGTGGTAAATTGAGTGTAAAGAACCTTGGCTACCCAAAAGCTAGCTCAAAAGGTGGGAGTGTCCAAAGCCTTATAAACTCCACATTGTTGCACATACAACCAATGTGGGACTATATATCTCAACATGCCCCCTCATACGAGAGCCTATTGGGCTTGAAGAGTGGACAATGCAACAGGCCCAGCCTACATGTGCTAAGAAATGCCACAAGAGAAAGTGAGGGGCGGCGAGGCTCTGATACCATGTAAAGAACCTTAGGTTACATCACCCCAAAAGTTAGCTCAAAGGGTGGGAGTGCCCAAAGTCTTATAAACTCCACATTAGTTGCACATACAACCAATGTGGGACTATATATATCAACACGCGCCCTCACACGAGAGTCCATTGGGCTTGAAGAGTGGAAGATGCAACAGGCACAGCCTATCTGTGCTAAGAAAGTCCACAAGAGAAAGTGGGGGGCGGCGAGACTCTGATACATGTAAAGAACCAATTCAACCCAAAAGCCTCGTGTCCTGGGTTCGATCCTCGCCGCCCCTCACTTTCTTTCAAGTGGAATTTCTTTGTTCGCACAGTTAGGTGGACATGTGCATTGTCCACCCTTCAAGCCCAGTGGGCTCTCGTGTGAGAGGGCGTGTCGAGATATATAAAACCATTAATGTAGCCTCACCCAACAGCTTAAGCTTTTGGGTTGAATTGGTTCTTAACATTGAGAAAGTATTAATGAGAGTGTAAAAATAGTCCATTAACTTTAACTTATACTAGGGGTTAGTTTGTCCTGATATTTAAAATAGAGGTGAAAAATCATGCATCATGAAATTTCACTCTTAATTTAACTCTCTTACCAAATTGACCTGTAGTATGTATGATAAGGAAGGAATTTTACACTTGAAGGGTTTCTATAATGTAAATATTGAGCCAGCTCAAAATAACTTACGGGGGATGAGCTTTCCTAAGCAAAGATTACTCTTACAAATAAAATAGTATAATTTTTCGTAATGTAAAATTTCACTCTCAATTTACTCCCATGCCAAATTGACCCTTCCTTGACTATGATAAATAATAAGGAATTTTACACTTCAAACCTCAAAGGTTTCTGCAGTGTAAAACTTGAGCCAACACTATAGCACTGGTGGGGATGAGCTTTATTAAGTAAAGATTAGTATTACACTTGAAGAGTATGAGCAAACCATTGATAAGAAATTTTAAAATGAAAAATAAAAAATAAAAAATTGAAAGACTGAGCAGCGTAGGCTTCCTGCTTGAATCTCTTGATTGGTACCTTCGAATCAAAACTATTAATACACTACCAATTGAACTTCTAAATGTGGATATATTTTCATCTTGTTCCTCAGAGAGAGACAAAATTTCAAAATAAACACTCCTGCTATTTTAAGGAGCAGCGTGAAATCTAAATCTTTTGAGAGTATATCTAGATAAAGTTAAGGTTTATTTATGAAAATGAAGAAAATAAGTTTTGAAAAACGAACGGAAGAAGAAAAATGGAGAATAAACTAGGACAAATTGCAGTGAGATATTTGGTCCCACCCTTTTTTTTTTGTGCTTCACACAATTTTGTCATATTCTCACATCTTATAAGTGGTTTCCAGCCTATTATTTATTTTATTTTATTTTTTAAAAAAGTGAGGTGTGGACTATGGAGTTTGTCTTGTTTCGTGATTTATGTCGATGACTAAGCTGTTGTATGAATTATTCAAGGGATTAACTAATCTCATGTTGTTTGAGATAGTTCTCTCATGTGTATGAGATAAATATGTGAGGTTTACACTTTAAAACAAAAAAAAAAAAAATTGAAAAAAACTGGCACAAAATTCAATAAGTATATAACATGAGATAACTATCTCCAACGAAACTAGAAAAATATTTCCCATTATTCAAATCAATAGGTCATTTTGAGGAATGTATTTTGTACAACAACGAGAGTAAACATTCTCTTATCAAAAAAAGAAATATATAAATATAAAAAGAAATAATTATAAACATAAGAATAGTGTAAAGATATTATTATTTTTATATTTGATAAAAAATATATCGAATGATCGATACATTCGTAATACTATAACTATTTTCCATTTTGAGAGTAGTCCATATGCCTGTGTCGGCAAAGCATCCTTAGAAGGCGATGAACCCTAAAGAGTCCCATCTAAAAGGTGGAAACATGATTTGATTCTCGGAACAAAAATCGACCACAATCAAACTTGCTTTTCTAGTTTCCCCCCTATTTTGTCTACCCCTAATTAATAGCTTTTGTTGTTTCCACTTTCCCCCCTTGAATAAAACTTATGTGCAACAAAAAAAATGGGTCAGAATTCAATGAAACCCTTTTAAAAATATTGATGGGAAAGTATATTAAAATTACAAAAAAAACCCTTTTAAAAATGACTCTATAACTGCAGGGAAAACATCAATAAGGTTCACGTTCCCAGCTATTTCTCCACATATGTTTTGGATCTGTGACTGTACATCTGAGAACTCTCTTCTTTCTTCCTCTTGTTGCCATTACTGTTCAAGTATTGATGCTATGGCTTTAAGCTCTTCCTTGATAGTTGCAGAAGTCTTTTTGTGGCTGTTGAAGTTATAAACATTATGCAGAGGAAGTTAATTAAGCATTTAAAAATTTAAATGCATCGTAAACCTATATTTGCAGTAATCTTGTTTTGCATTGCCAATATAAGGGTATAGAAGACCAGAAAGCTCACGCTTAGCATCAACGAGGCTTGAAGTAGCTGTGCTCTTTCATCTTGTTTGCTCACGTGTGAGGGATATTTTTGTCATGGTTTTGTTCCACTTTATTAACTTATTAGGTTTCTCAAGAAATACCATGTTACAAGTTGCTTTCTCAACGGTGGTTTTCTGCCTTTTTCACGTACAATGTTTGATAGCTAGGTAACTCAGAATAATGGTTAAAATTTATTAAACCTTCTACCAAACATGGAGAACCATGAATGCTGGAATCACTTGGCTGGGAAACCCCTCAAAACTCTTGAACCAAACACCCCCTTAGGATTATTCCCCCATAATAGTCAATAACTTATGACAAATTAACCCTACTTGTATTCTCCACTTTTTTCATAGCGTGTCAGTGTCCCTCCACCTTATGGAGAACAAGGATGGGGTTCTACCATTCACGAGTATGGAACACGTTTTTCCTCGTACATGACATATCACCAAAGCTCCGGTCCCGCTATACTCTAAATTCCAAACTCCCTATTTTGAGGCATCACTACTTTGGTAGGACACATTAGCTTTTGTAAAAAGTTCATTATATCAGCATCAAAGACCACTTTTGTTGTTTTCTTTAGAGTGAAGGGTCAGAGCACGGGTCATTTTAATGGGCCGGAAGGAGTTTAAAGCAAAGGAAGAGAATTTGTGGTGTCAAGTGTGAGAGGCTTGTTATTTCCTTATGAGGGGGAATATTTTAATACTGCGGGTTATATATTATAGTTGTTGTATTTATGTCTGTTCGAAATGCAAATCATAATATTTATTCTTATGTGAATGAGAATGAACAAATAGAAGTTTAACTCCGAAGGAAGTATTTTATAAAGTGTCTTGGAATTTGATTGATTTATCTATTCTTATTTTACATGTGAAAGAAGAAAATTTAAAATTAGAAAACAATCAACACAAAATGACCTTATCCCTTTTTACTTTTCATGATATATTGGCTAAGGTTAACCTAAGGGGGAAAAAAAGCATTGAAATCCATTTCTATTGACCAATTAAAATTGCCCCACCGGGATATATAATTGTCTCAAAAGGTCTAATACTCGTTTACTAAAATAGGTAAAATAATAATAATTTTAACCCTTACTTTTTTTTATATTCTCATCCATGTCCTAAAAACTTTCCTCATTTAGTCGGGGTGTAGGTACACCTATTGTACCGAAAGTTTGCTCGCTTATTAAGCTTTTGATGAATAGGTATTCGAAACTCTAACAAATCTGATAAATCCGATTTCGAGTTTGATTTTGTTCACCATTCTAAGGAAATGTGATTCTTAAGAATCAAACCCATTATAATTGACAAATTAAATTCTGATATCTAACTCTGATCCTATTATACCAACAATTCTTGTATTTACAATTGTTTTTCCATCTTTTCATAATTTCTACTCTAATAATAAGGGGAAGGATATTGTAACAATCAATTAGGGTTGCTATCAATTAAGTTCACAGTTAGATCGATTATGTTGATTCAATGATTATATTTATTTTCATCTTTGTATGGTTATAATTCCATATTTAATACTTTATATTTATTTTCACTTTTGTATGGTTAAAATTTTTCATATTTAATGATTTCATATTAAATATGAGGAATCATAACCATTCAAAAATGCAAATAAATATAGTCGTTGAATCAACATAATTGATCTAATGGTAAAATGATTAGTAATAATATTGACAGTAACTCTAATTGATTGTTACAATATCTTATCCCTAATAATAATGACGATAATAAAACCTGATGAATTGGTTTTTAATACAAATTTTCTATGTACGAATTTGAGAGGAAAAAATGGAATAAAATTGGTTGATATTGGAAAGATATGAGAATCCCAATTATCACATAGATGTGCTGTGAGATGCCCATGTGCTGATGTGCTACGATTTTGTCTGGGTTAGCAAATTAGTGAACACCCCCACATGCTGATTTATTCGTCTTTTGGGTGTTTTAAACAGAGTGGTGGTGGGTTCTTTTCTAGCAAATTAGGAAACTGATATTGGAAAACTCAATCTTTGTGAGTTTTTTCTTTCTATGGATACTTTTAAATTTTAATAAGGGTACCTTAAACAAATTTAATTAAAATTGATTTAAATTTGCCTCGTTGAAGTTTGAAATGATATGTTATGGATCCGAGTACGGTATGCAAATATGATAGTTTGAAATGATAAGTTTCGAGTTTGAGTCATGAGAATGAAAAAAAAGATTTGGAAGAATTGCCCCCTTTAATAGATCCGACAAATGCTCGAACCGAATGTAGTATGAAGGATGAACAGGTTGAGAAATTAAAAAAAATAAAAATACGAGTTCGACTATATAGATTAAATGAAATATGTGCATTTATACATTTAAAAAATAAAATTAAGTTTATTTTCATGTGATCAAACAGAGGACAATGTATAATTATGATACAACAGAGAGCTCTCATCAAATACTGTGTAGTTATTGAGAATTAACATGTCTAGATTTTGAAATTGAACAACTTCCTTTTTTACTTAAACTTTGTATCCAAAAGAAAAATAGTTCAACAATTCAGCACATATACTTGCTATAATGAGCAGATCATTTCCAAAATAAAATAAAAAATAATCTCAGTAGTAACCATTCCTCAGAGATCTGCTATTTTAAGTCAGGACTCAAGAAATTAACCCCAGCTGGCTCTACCATGCTCGTGACTGCCATCATTTTCCAATGTCATTTTACAAAATGTGAGCAACCTTGATGCTATTTTTGTATATTACCGGACATCACTCTTTAATAGTTTATGGGAAATAACTATCTCATGTTGCATGAGATAATTTCATGCAACAAAGATAAAATAATGGGGTCCACTATTTTTTCTTTTTTTGAAAAAGTAGTGAACTCCACAATTTTATTTCTGTTGCATGAGATATATCTCATACAACATGAGATTAATAGATCCCATAATTTATACCCTTTAACATTGTTTCTCTATTTTTTGAACAGTATGGTGGGCCCAATTAAACGTAGAAAATGTAAAGTAAAAACAAACAAGAACCAACAAGTTTGACAAGGTATCCATTTAATTAGAAATGTAAATATTCCTCACTTACTGGCAACCTAGCTAGCTTGTGCGGCAGTCACTATCGGACAAGCATAATTTCCAATACTTTCCTTTCTAATTCTCTGTAACTTGTCTGAATCTATGGTGCAATGCTGAAGTGGAGGACTCGTTTTCTTATCTGATGGACCACCACAGTTAGTGATGCAGGTGGACGTTACATTATAGATATTGGAAAATTCAAGAGTGAGTGGTGAAGTTTCATTTAATTGAAAATGAATCGTAAACCTAATCCGATTTTGAGTTAAGATGTGGTATAAGATCACTTATTATATTCTATTTTTTATTGATGGGAAGAATCACTTGCAAGGGTTTTGAATTATGGTGTATTATTTATCACAAGCTCCTGTAATTAGTATTTATTTGGAAGGTTTTTTCTTTTTTAATTTATCTTCTTCTTATAAGCAAAAGTTAGGTTAAATATATTTTTATAAAAACTCTTATAATAAAAGAAATTTTTTTAGATGAAAAAAAAGTCAAAAGTCAAAAGCCAAAAGCAAAGGTTTTTTTTTTTTTAATTCTATTAGATATTTTTAATTTGAGCTTTTAAGTAATTTTTAAATTAAATTTTTTATATAATCATCAAATAGCTTTTAGCTTTATTTTGGAAACTCTTTTTTTAGTTTTAACTTAAAAGCAACTTTTAGTTTAAAAAAAGTGTCAATCAGGCTCTTAATTTATATTTTAAAAGTAACTAGTATTGTTAAAAAAATATTTAAAATACTTTGGTATCTTTAAAGAAATAATATCATCATTCTCTCTGCCAATATTATTAAAATTGGCCCAGTCATTGACCCGATCGAGGTACCGGGTCGCTGGGTCACTGGTTCAACCAGTAAGTTACTGGTTCAATCGCATAACCCGGTAATTATATGCAATTTTATAATTTATATTAAAAAATTATAAACATACTCAAATATCTAAAAAAAATAATAAAAATTTCAAATATTTTAATACAAAAAATAATAAATCACATATTATTATCAAATAAAAAATCAAACAAAAATATAACGATCGTGATACGGAGCTTTAGGTTCATAAAACGACATCTCTAACTATAAATTAATTCAAAATTTTATGCATAGTACATAATTGAGATAATATTAGTGTTGTAGGTACATAACTTAGGTAAGTCAATAAGCAAAAAAGTATTCAAATATGGCTATTATGATTATTTTTAAAAAAAACAAAAATTTGAAATTTTTTTTTTTTAGACCGGGCCTGGTCACCGGTTAACCGACCGGGTCACCAGTTTTTATAAAACCGGTCAGGTCGCACTGGGTCGCACCGATTCTGATGCATGGTCAATCCATTGTTTCAACCGAACCGATTATATGACCGGTTTCCGGATGGACCCGACCGAGTCGATCCGGTTTTAAGAACTATGCTCTCTGATGTTTAAATCTAATTGGGAAAACCACGAGAATGAAGACTTTTGGTTTCTCAGTTTTCCATCCTCCTTAATAATTAGTCATCCTTATTTTTCCTAATTATAAGTACTTATTACTTTTTCTACTCTCACTTAGGAGGTGTTTGGTTGAAGAGAAATTTGTATGAATAATAGAGAAATAAGATTACTAGAGAAATGATTGGAAAATGAATTTGATAAGAAAATGTAAAAAAAAATAGTTTGGTAAGAAAAAATTTTACTGAAAAAATTAGGTAACTTTTGTAAAGTCTATATTTGACTTTTGATAAAATATAGATGAGAAAAAATATGCTTTTACTAAAATAACCTTGATTTTAAAAAAGGCTGAATCAGCCTTGCTACCCTTTACCCCTAATCATTTCCCGACGGACATAGAAGAAACGTGTGTGTTGACTGATTGTAAACAGTGGTTTACCTGGGTTTTTAAAAAAAACCACCTACAAAAAGTCTTTCTAAACAGTGCAGAAACCTAACTTTCCAAGACAAAGTTGAAAAAGCAATGCAAATGGATGGATGGAGATTTTGTGTTAATATGCTGAACCAAACATTAGCTTTCTGGAAACTTTACTTCATTTGCATAGGAAAATTTTGAAAAGTCGTAAACCAAACACCACCTTAAAGGCTTTTTAAGCATGACTTTTCAAGTTTTACTTCAAAACACTAGTGAAGCTTTTGATTTATGTAGTGCCATGTCGATGAAAAGTAGAGAGAAGGGAAGCAAGAGGAAATGTAGAGACAGAAAGAATTTTGTCAAACTTTTGAGATATTTTCTTCCTTATTAGTCCCTCGTATGATCCCCAACTTACACATCAATAATAATTGTATAAAATTTCACATAATCTGAGAATTTTATATTTATTTATTTCTTTATTAATATTAAATAGATGTGAATTAATTAATTTTTTATATTATATATCAATTTATTAATTATTTGACTAATCTAATTCAAGTTAATTAAATTTTACATAAAGAAATAGATACAAAATTTTCACTCCTTAATCAAATTAAAAGAAAATCAGAACCCAATAACATAATGGGCTCCAGTTACACACACTAGCCTACTTCGTGTAATAATGGGCCCTGATAGTTATGGGCCTGTTGGTGCCTGGTTGTACCATATTGGGCAGCTTCATTCCCTCCATCATCGGAAACGATGTCGTCCTCTTTGAACCAGCACTCAGCGCATAATTCTGAATATTCTCTTCTCTCTTTCATACTCCCACATTATCTTGCCTCAATCAGAAGCTTATATTGATGGCATGGAAACAAAATTGCAAGCCTGCAGATTTGTCTTAAAATAGTGGTTGTGCTTTTCTTATTTATTCTTTGAATGCTTTTATTTTATTATTTTTCTTCTTATATGATTTTACATAACGTCCTAGTTATATGAGGAGGTGGTTAAGCATATTTTATTAACGGTGCTTCCTCGTTTGAAATACCTTTGTTATATGTAATATTACCTGTTTGAAATGTCTAGTTGAATTGATGAGTAGGCTTTGTTGGGTAAATTTAGTATAATCAAATCAAGTGCATATAATTGATATGATTGAGTTTTACTAGGTGTAAGTTTAATATTAGGTAGGTGTTTTTGTCCCCCACTTATAATGGGTTAGTGGGCGGGTTCAATCAGTTAAGTGAGTTGAAAATCTCTATCCAATATCCATCGTATGTGACATGTTAAACGGAATAACTCAATGAATTAGATTCATTTTATCACCTCTATTCATAATCACCTTTAAATTAGTATGTCTATTTTATTTTTTTTCCCTCAGTGACTGGTGACATTTAAATTGTTTCTAGAATTAATCTTTAGAAGACTTTTGAATTTGGATACTCTCGTCTGTCTTCTTTCTTGCATATGCAAGATGGTCTTAATTATTGTACTCATGAGCAAAATATGGTAAGGTTAATTTAGCCTTTGCTTTCCTTTTGCAGCAATATATTCAGACACTTGAGACCTCGCTTCACGAGGAAATGTCACGAAATGCCCTGGTTAACCACTCTTAAATTCTTGGGCCATCGTTCCCTTTGCGCTGAGGAATATATATATATATGATAAAATGATTTCTACATTCGCTATATGTACAGAGAGGTAGGAGTATGTAAAATAATCAAAAAAATGAACCGAACCATGAATCGAACTGAACCGCCCTTAAAATAACCGGTTTTTAAAAATCAGTTTATGAACCGAATCGATTTTTAAAGAACCAGTTCATGAACCGAACCGGTTTTTAGAACCAGTTTAAGAACCGAACCGTTTTGAACTGAACCGAACCGAACCGAACCGTTTCCGAAACAAACCGAACCGTTTTCAAACCGAACTAAATTGATTTTTATAACTTTATTTTTTAAATTTTAAATTTTTTTCTTTCAAAAAAGGTTCGCCTCGAACCGGTTTTGAACCGAACCAAACCGTTTTACACCGAACCGAATCACTTCCGAACCGAACCAGTTTTGAACCAAACCGAACTATTTTCGAACTGAACCATTTAAACCAATTCGGTTCGATTTTTTAAACAATTCAGTTCGGTTCAACTAGGGGTGGCAATTTATGACACGACCCGTCAACCCGACCCGGACCCGACACGAAATTCTCGTGTTCGGGACAACCCGTTTAATAAATGGGTCGTGTTCGGGTTGAAGAAAAATGACACGAAAAAATTCGTGTCGGGTTACGGGTCAACCCGAGAACCTGCTGACCCGCTAATTTATAAGGTTATTGTGGTCATTTTATCTCATGGTATAAAAAGAATATGTTAGGGTTTTATCTCCCCTCTTTTTCACTCTTCGCGGCGCAACACACTTCTATCCTTTTCTCTCTCACTTTGCCAGTTCGCCTTCCAAAGACTACTGATCTCGCAACGCATTTTATCTCGGCTACTGATCTCTGTCTCTGCTGCCTGCTATCCATCTCTGTGTGCAAACCTTCTTCCATGGTTCAACCTCAACCAAATAGGTACGAATAAATCTGCCCATCTTTGTTACAGTTCTCTTCCAACGAAACCCACTGTGTATATATATAACCAAAGCCCCTGCATACATAACCATCTCCAGTACTCTATATATATATATATATACTATAGTTTCACCGATTATCGAGTTATTATTTTTAATTTATGAGTAACCCACCGGATTTTGTATATGATTTTTGACTACTTGCCATGTCATCGTAAATCCAATTAGGGGGATAGCTCTGCTTTGTTTCCAGAGTTCCCTTTTTTTCCAAAGCACAATATATTTATTTAATAGTAACAACAGATAACAAAAACCAAATCTCTTATACTAGATTATATACAAAACAAAAAATATATACAATCTATGATATCTATGTTAAATATAAACGGCTCAGTTCAAATTATAGGGATCAGTTCAGTTCAATTTTTTTCCTATCACTCAAAGTTCGCACTAATTTTTCAGTTTTTTTTTAGAAAAATACAAATCTAAAACAAATGAACAAATGGACATGATTTCTATATTGTTTTATTTTTATAAAAATAGGACAAATTTTGGAGCTATGGTTCGTGTGTCCAAATGGACATGATTTCTATTTTTGTTTTTTCAAAAGGAAAGAGGGTTTTTCTTCCAAAGGAAATTATAGGTTAAGTTAGATTACATTTATTAACATTTTAAGTTATGTAATAGTTAGATTTTAAGTTAGATTCTGATTTATTAACATTTTTGTTTTATATTATTGTCATCATTTGTATATGGAGATGGATTTGAATCACAAAAGAGCACTAAAATGATGGAGCAAGAGGTTGATGTTCAAGATGCAAATGTTGAGAGTGCTAATACAGCTGGATCAGTTGACACAAATTTGCCACCAAAGAAACCAATGAAATGATATGGATTTGTGATCTTAATGTGTATTTTGGTGGAAGAAGTTGCTCTAAGAATGAGACATTTGTTGTATGTTGCATTTAATTATGTTTTCATATTGGATTGATGAAGTTAAATGTAACTTATTTTGATTTGAATTAGATCAAACAAATTTAATATGATTTGAATTGATATCATTTTGTGTGTACTCGGGTCGCGGGTCGGGTCGTGTTGGGTCGTGCCAGGTCAGGTCGTATCGTGTAAAAACAGGTTGTGGTCAAATTCGGGTTGTATCGTGTCAACCCGTTTAACCAACAAGTCGTGTTCAGGTTGAGTTTTATAACACGGATTGTTAATCGTGTCGTGTTCGGGTTGAGCCTATTCGTGTTCGTGTCAGACCCAGGTTGACCCGAACCCGACCCATGAACATGAATTGCCACCCCTGTGTTCGACCCATGCACATCCCTACATATAGGGGTGAAAGTGGGCTGAGCTGAGCCGAGCTTTGTCCTGAAAAGCCCAAGCCTATGTCAAAATATTTCAATTAACCTGATCCGATAACATAATACAAGTCTAATTGTTAGTCTGACTTGGCCCATTTATAAAATAACAAATGATTTGGCCTGGTCCATTCGCCTGTTAATTTTTAACTTCCAAACATAACCATGAATTAACTTCACAAAATACTTAAAATCTATTGTTAAAACCAAAAATCAGAATAGATTGGATGGTATCTTAGTCAAACTAGAACGATAAGCATTAATAACTCTTTCTCCAGCACTAAATATGTTGATTTTAATGTTATTGTAGAGATTGATACAGATCTTAAGCCCCTTTCAAAGGTGGTACTGGTGGGATTGAACCTAGGTCCTTCCACCACCTACCCAAATCACATGCACCAACTGAGTTATCACCATTTGATACTGCTATGAATAATATTATTTTATGTTATTTAAAATAAATAATATGATATAGCCCGACGTGTAGGCTTATAGATCCGACATGTAAAAAAAAAAGCATATGTCCTGCTTTCTAAATAGGCTTGTTTAAAAGCTGGAGTCTGTTCTATTTGACTGTATGTAATAGGCCGAGTCTGGCCTGATATAGGCTAAGTCGTAGGCCCCTGTAGGCCGGCCCGGCCCACATTCGCCCCTATGTACAGATGTATGGTTATGAGTCCCCATATTTAATGCTTTCATCTTTTGTATGGTTATGATTCCCCATATTTAATGATTTCATATATATATATATATATGTATATATATATATATATGTATATATATATATATATATGACAAGTATTTTGATTGCTGCACAGCTGCAGAAATGTAAACCATATATATAGGGGTTTGCATTTGTCATTTAACATGACACAACAAAGTTTCCTACACACACAACATTTTGTGGAGCCCACACTTTTTGAAGAAAAAAAAATTTACGGCACGCAAAACGAATCTCTATAACATTACACAATCACTTTTCCTACAACATAACTCTTAAAAAACCTGTTCTGGATAATTATTATACAAATACAAGGCCCAAACTAAAAGCCTTCACAATGAAGCAAAGCCTTAGTCCAAGAACGCTGCAAGCTCCATAATATTAAAAGCTCCATGACAGCCACCAAGCTACACAATATTAAAGGCTATCACAGCAAGCAACACAACCTTAAAGACTCCATGAAGCAAGCTCCTCAACATTAAAGATGGCAGCTCTATTACTTTGCCTCCAAGAACAAAGCAAACCTGATCACTAAGTAACATCTCCCCAAGCTGCTGATCACTCCACTATAAATACATGTATCAACACTAAGGTACATTATCTTCTTCTCCATAATAACACCTGCTTCAACCATAACTGACTTGAGCGTCGGAGTGTCTTGCAGGTACATCCCTCATCGCGTTCCATAGAAGACCCATGGGATAAAGCGGCCCAACTGCAAGATGCTCTGGCCCAAGACGGTTCCAGGTTGTGTAGAGGAAGATCACATGATTGGCCCAGTTGTAAAGATTTGTTCCGATTATTGGCGCCGTCTGTGGGGAGAGATAAATTTCTACTCCCACCACCATGTTCAAAGCCAGCGCTGAAGAATAACAGGGACACACTTTTTTCTCTAATTTTATATCTTTCCTGAACAATTTCTTTAATTGCATTGCAGAATAACAGGGAAGCACTCACATTCTCACTTTTCTATCTCGATATTACTTTCGTAAGCTTTAGATATGTCTTCTTCTTGGACATGACATGCGCGATACATATGAAATCTTACATGCTGTGAAAATGAATTCCTGGTATTTAGCTTTATAACACGTTGCTATCTTGGTATCACTTATAAGCTTATGCAAGTGCCACGAGAAAGCCATGTGGCTTCATGCATGTAAAAGAGAATAGCCATTTGGCTGCATGTATTGCACTAGAAGCCCTTTTATATTCTCACCTCATGGTATTGGGTACCATATATGCAAAAAGCGTGATGCACTATAATCCCATCCATTTTCTAAATTCTCGTGGGATACATTACAAACCCCTGCATTAGGTGCGATGCACTATAATCACTTCATGATATAAATAACCGATGCTTATTATGCAGTCTGGGATAGGACCAAAAACATAAGCCTTTAAGAGGAAGTTTATCACGATGGTTATATGATGATACGCTGCGCGATACGAAAATCGTAGTATCCTTGCTAATATTATGAAAATGGGCCTCTTAATGCTTGAATTATCATGTTGGAGACCTTGATGCTGCCAATATTTAATATCTTCGCGCGATTGGTGGAAAGTGCTACTAAGGATTATCGCGTATAACCTTATAAAGGATTCCACGCTACCCATCCATACAGATATTATTATTGAGAAAAGTAGCATTTCTAAGTAGTATTTGTAGTACTTCATAACACCTGATGCAAGGACTTATAGGAAATTATTATTATATGGTGAAGCTTGGCAATAGGTTGGTTACCTAATTGATTCTGCGATAACCATAGGATATTGATCCAGGATTTTATCCGGTGTATACCCTCAGGATATTGATCCATTTAAATGGATATACTAGAGCCATAAGCGATGATCAGATTTAGTACCATTAAATTTTACAAAAATGATCATGCTAATATCCAGGCCAGTTGTAAACGTCATGATGGATATACCTAAATATTCTATACCATGACCATCTCGCCAAGTACCGTCAATGGATACATAATATTTTCGTTCTAAGATTTGTGCAAAAAAGAAGGCCAGACCGTAGCCTTCTCTAGTACAACGTGTATAGCATAGATGTGCACTTAGCTGGAATCCATTAAGGTAATGGATATAACCAAGTGAAATAGCTATGTGAAGGCCGCATATCCAGTGAAAGCAGTTCCTTATTTGCCATCGTTAGAGCAGTTTCTTTTTGCAGCCCTCAACAATAACTAATCCCATCATCGCACTGCTACCAGTATTTTACCCATCATTGCGCTATTACCAGTATGACAAGTGCTTCAAGTACCAAGGAAAGATAATCTCATCATCGCGCTGCTACCAGTATTACGTAAAAAGGATTAATACTGATCCTCATGGAATCGCATCTATTGATCGCAGATATAGTGCATGACGCCACTAATAATATGAAAAAGATTTTGCATACATCGCGATTAGAGCATTCTCACTGCTACAGATATGTCAATATTAGCTCTTACCATATGTGCATGGATTTGTTTCTCAAAGTTTCAAGTACAGAACACTTCCCAATGTGAATTTATCCGGCTTAAAAGATGACTCTCAAGCATACTAGCAAATATTTCCAGATCTATAAAGGACAAATTAACCGAGGACCTATGGCAAAGACTTTGACAGCCGTACTTGACAACACTGGTTCTTTGAAAGTTAACCACATGATATTATCCTATACCATGAAGTACAACGGATCATTATGCGATGCTTATCCAAGTTATAGTCATCTAGTTAAAGGAAAGTGACCACATTGCACGAAGACAAAAAACCACCCACAAGATCATGATAGTTGTAAGGGTATACCCCTGATCAATGGTACACGTTCTTTCGTCATGAGTTTGAGCATCTAACTGGTATCGGTGCCAGTAAGTCTATGAAAAGATGCATATATTCCACCATACTTTTGGCATTGCGCACATTGAAGATGCTATATAACGCTGCACTGTATGCAGTAAATAGAAATCGAATATTATATCTGTTTTTTAATGAAAGAAACCACAGGCTATATATTCCCATGTCGGTCTTATTTACGTAAGGAGGAACTTATGCGATGCTATTATGCGCGATAATGTATGTGAGTGCGCGATGCTGTTATGCTTCTCAAACAATCGTAGTATATACTATTTACTAGAGACAGAATTTATCAAACAGTATCGGCCCGCATCAGGGACTCTTATGCGAGCCTTATATGCTAAACTAACCAGTGAGTTTCAGCGATGAACGAAGGATTCATGAACTACTTTGACCATTCGGAATCCAACCAGGATATAGAAATCAGCATGAATTATCCAAATTTGCGCACAATATATGTATTGTTTAATACATGCACTTTCGAAGTCATCATACTACATCATTATATAGAAGTGCTGAAGTATCACGCATCTTGCAAGGTGCATATATAGAAGGTACATGCAGTAGGTTTGAGGACACCATTGCGCATCTTCCCTTAAAGGTATATAATAGATACATGTCCCATAAGTAGAAATAGCCTACTATTAGATGTTGCAAAGACATGCCGCGACAAAAGTGGTATAAAACACTGTGATATATATTGTCTTGGGATCAGATTTCTTTTATCTGGTATCTTTGCTGTGAAAAGTTCATGAAAGTTGCAGGGACTATGAACAGTGAAGATATTGATCTCACTGAGAATACAGATAGACTCAGAAAAGTTTGTCTGATTTATATGCCCTTATCTTGAGGTATCTTAACTACTTCTATTGTGAAATCCATAAGAGATTGCAGGGCTCCATGACTGCTAAAAGGCGAAGACAAGAATCTCGCGTGAAATACATACAAACTCAAAAACAAATGCTACATTTCCTATCAGCAACATTATTATTTTGAACTGATTTAACATGATCTTGTTACAATCATTATCTCCATGATATAATGTTATTATTCTGTGAGATCTATGGAAATTACAGGTTTCACCAAACAGAAGAAAAGTCCTCCAAGTTAAAGCTTAATGAAGAAAATAACAGGATCCCTCATAAGGATCCTCCAAACAATAGGATCCCTCACAAGGATCCTCCAAATAACAGGATCCCTCACAAGGACCCTCCAACCAACAAGATCCCTCATAAGGACCCTCCAACCAACAGGATCCCTTACAAAGATCCTCCAAATAACAGGGTCCCTCATACGGATCCTCCAACTTAACAGGATCCCCCAAAAGGATCCTTCAACCTACAGGATTTCCCTAAAGGATCCTCCAATCAAAAAGAATGAAGGGAAAGTAACACCTTAACTGGTTAAAACTTCCTCCAAAGCGCGCGACACTTATAGCTACATATTCAGCAACATCAAGCCCCAAAACATGCACAAGGTATGCCAACCTTATGAACTACGAATTATGAATTGTATCAAAATGCAGGATCCAAATATATAGCTCTCAAGCACCCATACAAAGTACAGACCATAGTTCCAGATAAAGGAACAAGCGCAATGAATTTTCCAGGTTGATAAACAAACAAATCATCTCGCAGACTTATACATCTCGCTCCTTATGCCTAAGGGTGTTCATCAACCGATCCAAATCGATTTAAACCGCGGTGAACGAACCGAAAAACTGATAACCGAATAAATCGAAAACCGAAAAACTGAAAACCGATTAAAAACCGCAAATTTTAATTGGATTGGATTGGTTTTTGGATGAGTTCATGAAAACCGATCCAATATATTAATTCCCCTCTACCTATTTGGGTCTTTCCCTAATCATAGCCTAAAAATTTCTAAACCCAAGACCCGTTAACCCATCAACTAAACCCAAGAAAAAATCTAATCACATCTCATCAACAAAATTTTATCTTTGTAGAGCTTCATATCTCATTGCAAAAAAAAAAAAAAAATTATATTATAGTTTACTAATGCTTTTATATTTCAATTTTTTTTTTTACAAATTCAATATATGCAAAATATGTTATTTGCATAATAATCATGAAATAAATTTTAGGATTTTCAAAAAACTGAAAACCGATCCAATCCAAACCGAAAAAAATTGGATTGGATCAGATCAGATTTGTAAAAAAAAAAAACCGAATGGATGATTGTATGATCAAACCGAAGGAATTGGATCGGATGATTTTTGCTTCCAAAATCGATCCAATCCAGACCGCGAACACCCCTACTCATGCCTTCGGCATAAGCAACGAGCTGGGGGGCTTCTAATCTGGATAATTATTATACAAATACAAGGCTCAAACTAAAAGCCTTCACAATGAAGCGAAGCCTTAGTCCAAGAAGGCTGCAAGCTCCATAATATTAAAAGCTCCATGACAGCCAACAAGCTGCACAATATTAAAGGCTATCACAGCAAGCAGCACAACCTTAAAGACTCCATGACAGCAAGCTCCTCAACATTAAACATGGCAGCTCTATTACTTTGCCTCCAAGAACAAAGCAAACCTAATCACTAAGTAACATCTCCCCAAGCTGCTCATCGCTGCACTATAAATACATGTATCAACACTAAGGTATATTATCTTCTTCTACATAATAACACCTGCTTCAACCATAACTGACTTGAGCGTCAGAGTGTCTTGCAAGTACACCCCCATCGCGTTCCATAGAAGACCCATGGAATAAAGCGGCCCAACTGCAAGATGCTCTGACCTAAGACAGTTTCAGGCTGTGTAGAGGAAGATCACATGATCGGCCCAGTTGTAAAGATCTGTTCCGATCAAAACCCATATATATATATATATATAGATGACATCTCAATTATAAGATGACATCTCAATTATAAGGGATGTTATCCTTTTCAGGTTATTTCTCGCTTCTGAATACTATGAACGCATTTCATTATATTCATCTTGTTATAAAAATGTTATTATAGCAATTCAAAAACAGACATTAAAAGTAATTTGCAATCTGAATATGATGGTTTATTTTGGATAAAGAAAATACGAAGTTATAGACATTAAATTGTAAGGAAAACATCTCAGGCATAAGAGTGAAACTTTAATGATCTCGAAGTTTTTATTGAATAGGAACTACTCAAAGTTCGCAACAAACTGAAGAGGAGAATTGTGAAACAACGTTGTCCACAATCCACATATTATGTGCAGTTATGCAGAGCCTGCATTTGTGCAATTGTGTCTAAGTGCTTACAAAAAATTTTGAAGAAAAAAAAAAGTAAAATATTTTTTAGGTCCTCAACAAAAAATTATGGAATCCAATTTAATCCGTTAGAAAAAAAATCGAATCATAGTCCCTCTAAATTTCAAAATAGACCAAATTAATCGAAATCGTGGTCCCTTTGAAATTCAAAGAAGATCCACGTTGGTTCCTTAAAAAGAACTAACATGAATCTATTTTGAATTTTGAAGAGACCACGAGTTGAACTTTTTCCCCTAAAAAATTAAATTGGGTCCTCTCATATTTGTTGAGTATCCAAAAGTACTGTACTCTAAAAATAATAAGAGAATAGAAGTTACCCTCAAAAGTCCTTTCCCCGATCCTATTTAGAGGTTGTTTGTATGGACTTTTGAAAAAAGTCTTTTTTATTACTTTCTTATTTTAAAAATACTTTTTATAAAAGTTACAACTATTTAGATTTTTAAAAAAATATTTGTTTTTTAAAAAAAATATTTGACTTTTGACTTCTGCTTTTCTTAAAAGCTAAAATTTTTAGCTTCCGAAAAAAGTAGATTTTTTGCTTTTTTTTATGACTTCTGTTTTTTTTAAAAGCAGGCATCCAAACAGACTTTTTTCGAGAAGTGGTTTTTTTTCTTAAAAAAAACAGCTTTTGAAGAAGAAAAAAAAGCCAATCCAAACGGGCTCTTATTACTCCTTTTCTTTTATTGTTTATATTTTTTTATTTTTTAATATATTTAAAACACTTAAAAAAAAATCGGCAGCAATACCTCGTACCTAAGTGTATAGACATTAATAAACTTTTCTACATCTGTCACTGTCACTGGAGTTATGCACTAGTCAACCATTTGCGTTGCCACGAATCAGAAGAGACAAAGGGGAAGCTTGCTTCTTGATCGCTCAAATATTTCGGGGTTCACATTTGTTAATCAGAAAGGTCAAACATTTGAGAAGAAAATTAAGGGAACGTGTGGTAGTATGATTAGGAAGAAGAAATCAATTACAAAACGTGGCTTCAAAAAACTTTTTTAACTTTTGCACGTTTCCTTTTCTTCGGGTGATTTTTCTATGATCCATTGTGTACCACATATTTTGCTCAATTTAAACTAATCATGAAGCCATTTGCAAAGGTAAGTAATTGTATTTGTGGAGTATTTAAGATTCTGATCTGATTGTAATTAGAGGATTATTGAGTGGTTTTAGGGTCAACTAATTAAGTTGATTTATCTAGACATGATTCTAGTGATATAATTATGTCTTTACCCTCTCTCTCTCTATATATATATATATACATTGTGGAAGGAGGAAAAAATGAAAAAGTTAGCTTTTTAACCTTTACTCTCTTATTATTTTCTGCAATAAAAGATTGTCACTTTGAATTATATCATTTTCCTCTAAAATTTCCTTTATTATTTAATTATTTGTTCTAATTAAGGACTACCAAAAGAATAAAAATATTATTCATTTTCATATCTATATTCAGGTTATATCAATTTCTTTTCAATCAAAATCAGAAATTAAAACTTTCATAAATATAAAATACCGCTAATATATACCTTTTATCGCATAGACAGTGAAATAGTCCTACAATATTGTCCTAAAATTTAGGTACAACGTTCAAATATTGATCTGAAACGTTTGCTCTTCTTGCGCTTGAAAAAATTTGATTACCTCTTTCTTCAAGCATGTGCTGAGTTGTTACTTGTTGATTATTGGCATGCAGATATATCAAAGGTTGTCATATATTATCTACAATCCAGGCTATAAAACTTCCTATTCCTCCTGCCCCCTTCAAATTTCCCACAATATATCTGAATTATCTCAACAACTATTCCTCTGTTTAATTTCAACAAACAGAAAGAAAGAGTCAATCAAACATTGTGTGTCAATATTTCATTTGCAGCATGAATAAAGTTTGTTGGCCTTACTTTGATCCTGAGTTTGATACTCTCCCAGAAAGAATATATGGCCCTCCGTAAGTAATTCTTCAAACTCCTCAAATTAAAATTCAATTCGTTTGAGGGGTTTCTATGACATTCATTTGATGATGAGATAACACACATGTTAATTTGTTCTGTCCCTCAGTTGCCGAGTCTGCATTGACAATGAAAGCACGGAAGAATGCACCGTAGTGAAGGTACGTTACCTTACAATAACAAAATAAAACTTTCAAATTAGACTTTTGACTCTCTTCGGATGCAAAAATCAAACATATTTACACAAGTTTATTTTTATTGACAAATTATTTATTAATTTAATATTAATGAAAAACGTATAGGAATTTGCGCAATTTTGCATCAAAAGGGTCAAAAAGCCTTCTAATTAATAATGACCATGTGATTCTGCTATCTTAGCTAGGCCCTACTAGCTAACAATACCAATTTTTTTTTTTGAAAAATATGTCACCATTTTTATTTCAGGTAGATAGCGTTGACGAGCAGGGTCTACTTCTAGAAGTGGTGCAAGTTTTAACAGACATGAACCTTCAAATCTGCAAAAGCTACATTTCATCTGATGCTGGCTGGTTCATGGATGGTGCGCATTAGTTAAATCTTTTCAATTTTACATATTTAAATTAAAGTAATATATAAGGGTCTAAAAGCTCTTCTATTATCCATGTAAAAATATTTGCAGTGTTTCATGTTAGAGATGAATATGGCAACAAACTAACCGACCAGAAAGTCATCAACAACATACAGCAGGTATTGCAATATCTCAACAATATAAAAATTAACAACAATATTGAATTTTCATTATCCTGGGGCTAGCCTGCTAGGAAGTTTATTAGTTAGGAGATAAAATTATCTCCAATAACTTCAAAAATACATTGTTTTGGAATTTAGGAACAAAAAAATGTAAGGTATTTTGAAAATTTTACTTTCCTCTTATATTATGAAATTTACTAAAATATTGTGTATTTTTTTTTTTCAAACCCCAAAATGGTATCGGTTTAGAATTGTAGGAGATAATTTTATTTCATATTATATAATGAAACCTTAATCCCAAATTAGAAAATGAAAATAATGAGCTTTTTTCTTATTGATTTTTTTCGTGCTCTTTTTGCTTATAACATTGAAGTGAAAATAGGGTAGAGGTTAAATCTGAAAAGCATGCATGCAGGCCATAGGAAGATCAAGAGGGTCACCATCGCCACCAAACAACAATAATAATAATAATTGGTTCATGAACAAGACCTATTCCAAGAAGGTTTTTCCATTGGTTCACCCAAATGAGCAACACACAGCCATTGAGATGACCGGAGCAGACCGTCCCGGCTTGTTTTCCGAGATCTCCGCCGCCTTAGCCGACCTCCATTGCAACATTGTTGAAGCTCATGCATGGAGCCATAACGCCAGGTTAGCATGTGTTGCTTATATTTCAGACCAATCCACGGACACCGCCATTGATGACCCGTGCAGACTCGCCTCTATTGAGGACCACCTCACCACCGTGCTCCGCGCCACCACCAACCCCAATAGTGGCGGCACCAATCACCCTGATGTCAAGACTTGCGAGTTTCTTGGAGGTGAAGGCACCATGACCACCATGGAACGCCGGTTGCACCAGCTTATGCTTTCGGTAAGGGATTTTGAGTCTCCTTCGAAAGAGATGGGAAGGAAAAGGATGGTGACAATTGAAAGTTGTGACCAAAAGGGTTACTCAATTGTGAGCATTGAGTGCAAGGACCGTCCTAGGCTCATGTTTGATACTGTATGCACCTTAACAGATATGCAGTACGTGATTTTCCATGCTTCCATCAGTTCCCATGCAGGTTATGCATTTCAGGTTTGTATGCTTAAACCTTTTTCCCTCTCCTCTATATATAGTTTTATGGTGAACATGTGTTTTCAGGAAAATGTAGCTTCTTAGACTATGTTTTGATTGGAAACTACAGAATTCTTGCGGAATAGTGAACTTTGTGCCACTTTTACAAGACAAATTTATCTAAATGCCACGCCAAAAAACAATTTTACCAAACTGCCACAAGGGCAAGTTCGCCCAGAGCAGTAGCGAACTTGGTATGCTGATGTCAGAGTTCGTTTTTGACACAGGCGACCTTGGTTGAAATTAATGCCTCACCTGCCAGGCCATGTGACTTGCATGCAGCAGAGGTCGCCTGTGTCAGAAGCAAACTCTAACATCATCAGGAAGCTGACACATCAGCATACCAAGTTCGCTACTGTTCTGGACGAACTTGCCATCATGACACTTTGATAAAATTGTTTTTTGGCGTGGCATTTAGGTAAATTTGCCTTGGAACAGTGGCACAATGTTCACTGTTCCAATTCTTGCACCAAATTGTTTTTGAAAAACAAAAGAATTCTTATATAACCCAGTAGCAGTTGGTCATAGTATGAATGAATCGCCAACTTTCAAATCCTAAAATCGTTATGTATGTGAGCTTATCCTGGTGATCTAAAGACAAAACAAAAATTATAACAATTTTTTCATTTTACATACTCATTTCAAATGTTTCGTTGAGATGTGTCCAAGTTTTAAAATGTAATTTATGTTAATTTTCTTATAGGAGTATTTTATTCGGCATATAGACGGATATGCTTTGAATACAGCAGGCGAGAAGGAACGAGTAATAAAATGCTTAGAGGCAGCTATAGAACGCCGGGTTTGTGAGGTAAAGCATTGGCCTTTAAGTTTATTATTGCTATCACACCACTAATTTGGCCTTTAGGTAAAAGTTAATTAACCATGCATGCATATGTTTTTTGTTTAACATGACGTGCAGGGTGTTAGGCTAGAGTTGTGTGCAGACAACAGAGTTGGGTTGCTCTCTGACATAACTCGAGTACTCCGAGAAAATGGTCTTGCCGTTGTGCGAGCAGATGTTGAAACCCATGGAGAGAAATCCGTTAATGCTTTTTATGTCAGGGACATATCAGGGAACGAGGTTGATGTTGAGTACTTCAGTAAGTCAGTGAAGAGAGAAATGGGTCCAATTGTGACCCTCCATGTTAAGAATGATACTAGCAGAAGAAAAATAACCTCGCCTGAAAGGTCCCGTCTCTCATTCGGAGACAAGCTAAGGTCTCGGATTGAACGTCTTTCTCATGGCTTCATGCTATAAAAGTAAAGCGTGGATAAATCCAACTGTACGTATTTTTCTGAAATATTTCAATCAGTTCATAGTTTCGCGACTATTCTGATTCGGGATAGGTCTCGGGATTAAGACTTTAAATTCCTATCAAAGACAATACTGGAGATGATTGAACATATGCTCTCACTCCACATGTTCAGTTCTTGATGCCAAGCAATTTTACGTAGTTAAATGCATATATAAGAAGTAGCTATAGTTCAACACAAGGTCTGAAGCTTTTAAATGGAAATGACAAGTAATAAGAATGTATTTATGATAGTAGCCTAGGCTGTATTCAGAGATTCTGAATACCTCTGTTACACTTACACACTAGGGCTGTAAATAAAAGGATCTATTTATTCTATTCTTCTGCTTGTGCATATCTAAATGTGTTCAGTTGTTTAGACCAACATATGAAATTGTCCCATGGCATGGCTATATATGCAAATGCAAGTAATAAAAAGAGGAAATTACAATTTATCTTCAACTGTAAATAGCCATCTATAAAAACTATGGGGTTCCTATTTCAAGGCTGGAATATAATCACTATAATAGAAATAAAATTTGATTGGAGGAAATGGAGTAAGTCTATTTGATTTGTATATTTAATCTCCTTAGCCATATAGAGTGCAAGATCATGTGAAAGACGTCATATCTCTTAGCTGGCTGATTAAGTGTAAAATGTCTCCTCACAGCCTTTACTCCCTCCTTGAGCTTCCAATACTTGTCCTCTGGAATTGCACTAAGAATCTCTTTCAACCTAGGAATATCTGAAACATCCACCTGCACTGAAAATGCCTCCCATTGCAGCACATCACTAAAGGGCAACACAAAATTCTTAGACAGAATCACTGGAACGCATTCGGCATAAATTGCCTCCACAATTCTCGGGCTAGCCACTTCGTACCCACTCGGACAAAGGCAGAACTTGGAGTTGAGCATGAAGGAATAGTAGTCTTGGTCTTTGGGGAGGTACTCGTAGACACGAATGTCGTTGTCGTGGTTTTTCCAGTGATGGAGGAGGTAGGGGCGGATTGGACCATGCTCACCACCGGCGAAGAAGGCAAGATAGCGACGTGGGGGGTTGTCCGGTGGGGGTGAAAGGAGTTTAGGGGACATTTCACCTCCAAAAAGGTTGATTTCTGGTAAGGATACATCCTTTCGAGGTTGAAAGCCCTCTGAAGTATTGGCATTGCACAATACACGGATGGAAGTATTGTAGAGGAAAGGGTCGCCCTGTGATGCAAAAGGACCCTGCAGAAATTCAGAACAAAAAACTTGTTATTGAAATAAGTACGACTGGTCAATTTGGCGTGAAGGGCTGAAAGCGGGAATTTACAAGATGCATCACGCATGCAGCATGCCTATAGCTAGTGCAATGTAGTGATCACTTGATTCAATTATAGCCATGACATTAGCATTCTAAAATGAGAGTAAACGTGTAGAAACACAAGCGAAAGCACTAGTCTAATGAGTGCATTGAGAGGGTAAAGATTATGTGAAAAAGGGAATAGAACAAACCCAATCATGACAGGAAAGCATGAAGTGGTTGGCACCATGAGTTCTGTTCCAGAAGGGGTGCCTCGTAGATATCACTCTAACATAGTCAGAGACAAACTGCTTTA
The DNA here is from genome assembly GCF_033153095.1 of Gastrolobium bilobum. Lineage (NCBI taxonomy): Eukaryota > Viridiplantae > Streptophyta > Magnoliopsida > Fabales > Fabaceae > Gastrolobium > Gastrolobium bilobum. Next base: position 405,084 of record NW_026898693.1, read on the forward strand.
TTGGACTCATGTCATGAGAGGCTGGAGTGTAGAGATACTTGACCATCCAAGTCACACTGAATGGCAAGAAGTAAACGTGAGCCACATTGGGATCGTTAGTCCTAAACCTCCCAACGCCTTGTTCCATCTCATGGAGGAACCTCCCTTCAATTGAGTATATGTCCTTGCACGGACCATCATGAACAATTGGTAGGTCACCATCTGGGTATACGTACACCTTGAATATTTTCTCCATCTCCATATAGCTCCTGTAATGATAATTTAAATATATTTTACACCCAAGATTTAATAATTGCTTTAGATCTTTGTGGTTAACAATGAATTAAATGACAGTAATTACTAATTGACCAGAATAAATTAATTGTTACTTTCTTTCTCCAAGAAATTTGAAATGTGTGAACTTTGACCTTTATTCTATAAAAATAGTATTATATTATCATCCTTTGCTGTGCACCGTAAAAAATAAAATATGCATAAAAGATTGATGCAACAAAATATATATATATATATATATCTCTGTGTGTGTGTGTAAATATCAAAAGAACTTTGTTTGGTTAGCGTATACTCTAATGGTTAGTTAAGGAATAAAGAATAAAAAATATTAGATATATAAAAAAATAAATTTTAACATTTTAAAATAAAAATATTTAATACTTTTTAAATTAATCTTATTTTTTGGCAGATAATGCTTTTTAATCTTTAACTTGTACTTGTTACTATGCTACGAAGATATACATGGTTAACAAATCCCATATCAAAATCAAACTCAACTGAATTTCTTCTAATGAAATTACAAACATTCTCCTATTGTGACTTCCAGTAATAATTGAGATTTGGGTACTTTTTCCTGTAGCGAAAGGGATTATTCAGGCAGTAAAGTAAATGAAAAGAAAAAAAAATATTTACACAACTTTTTATTTATTAATAACATAAGAGATACACACATTTTAATATATTCTCTCTTTTTTTCTTGAATAAGATAGTGTTAAAAAAATTCGTAAACAATAAGGTGTAAATATAATTTCTCATGAGAATTCAATATATTCTTGTACGTTGACTTTTTTTTAACTATTGTAGGATGAAGATGTGTAGTGTTGAATGTTATATATTATAGTCACATGGCATGCAAACAGGCGCAAGTAATTCATTTCAAAATAATAATGAAGATGACAACCGCCTTCAACAAAAAATATGAGCGAACGTTATTTTATTTTAATTGTTTTAATTACCCTAATCCAATTAAATGCTACCCAATAATTAATGGTTCATCCAATCATCCATTTAAGGTATTGATTTACTAGCAAGTATGGGGGAGCCAGGCATGATAGGAATGAATTGGTAATAAGCTTCCAATTTAATCACAACGCCAATATATATGATTCGATCGGAAAGTAACAAGCACCACTTGATGACCCCTTTGCAAGTAAGTTACCACTAGCACTTTTGAATTTTAGCAATGATCAAAAAGTTCATCCATAGCAAAGGTACTTTTTCCAGAAGTAGTATCACAAATCATCATAGGGATGAGTATGGAACAATATACTAGCGCACTCGGCACCCCCTTATCGTACACCAGAAGAAAGTATCAGTTATCGATCTTAAAAAAACAAACAAACAAACATCTCATTACGTGGCATAGAAATGTTGCGGTGGCCGTGACTTATAAGCAAAGTCAGTGAATAAATAATAATTATAATAATTATTTGTTGCTGATATTGTGGTTATATCTTCTGGTTCAGGTTTAGCTCAGGAAATAATAAGAGGTGGTGGGAGGAGTTACCGGTAAAATAAGCGGGGGTTACGATAGACAGCTCCGGCGGGGATGTAGTGGTCGTCTCCGCCGTCGTGTGCGGTGGTTGCCAGAGTGAGATTGCTTCTCTGAGCTTCTGAATCTGATTCTGATCCTGCCTTGCGCATTGAAGCTCTTGCTCCTGCGAGTCCTACTTCAAGTTTTCCTACATTCCTCTGTTAACTCAAATAAATCCATCATAAATAAATTCCGTTGATTCTCACATTAAAAATTCCACCAAATTAATGCCGATAATTGATGCAATAACATGTGCTGTTTAGAAACGTTCGGATACTCTTTGAAACAGGGGAAAGGAAAATTTAAAAAAAGAAAAAAAGAAAACAGAAAGCACTGAGTAGTTTTAGATTATCATAGTGGAACTTACAGTTGCAGTTCGGTTTCTGAATTTTTTCCGGTGAAGGACGCCGGCATTTCCGACAGCGAGGAGCTGATTCTCGCCAGAAAACTTTGTTCGGAGACGAACCAGTGGAGCGGAATATCCACGCTTAGAACCACCGAGTGTCACAAATTCAAGTAACTGACCTGGAAGCACCACGACGACGACGACGACGACGAACGAAACTAGAAACAGCGAGAAAATTGCAGTGAAGAAGTATCTACGTGGAATCTCCATTTTTTGCTGATCTGAGCTTAGAAAATAGAGTCAGGAGTGTTTGGTCTCTGAGAATCAGTTTTTTTCTCGAGAAAATGTGAGGAAGATGTGAAGAAGACGGTAACTGAGTTCAGAGAGTGAAAGTGAAGTGATGTAGATATATGAATGGAGGTAGCCGGCGCTGGATCTACTCGCAATAGCTGCATGAGTCACATGCCCCTCAGTTTTTTTAAATTTAAATAAATGATTGATCAAGTATTTAAAACATTAAACAGTTTCAATTTTTTTTAATTAATGTTTTGACTTTTTATCACCTTGTCATTTGCCAAAGAGCATTTTATTAATTAATAAATTATTAAATACTTATAATTACTAATAATTAAGAAATAAATTTTTTTATCTCAATATAATGATATTTTAAGTTAATATTTTATGAGAAGATATTTTTACTACAAAAAAAGAAATTCATTACCATATTTATCTAATAACAGTTGGATAAATATTTTTTCTCTTTTCAATATTTTTTCAATATTTTCTCTATGATCTAATAGTGATTAGATAGATATTGGATTTTTTTTATAGGAATAATATCTCACTCAAATTTTATATAGTTATTTTCTGAATTTGTCTTGTAATATCACTTTCCGGCAAATTCCAAAAATAAAATAAAATCTGGTAGTCTTGTAAAAGAAAATTAATGAAACGGTTAGTTCAAATTACAGAAATGACCTTAATAGTGTACGAGAGATACACGTTATCAGAACCGCGATACATGTTTGTTGCGAGGGGTGGTGCCAAAACTTCCTTTCCCGCCATGTCCAGAAACCGCGCTTTCTTTTTCGAAAAGAATTTTTTTTTCCGGTTTTTTCTATCTTTAACGGCAAAATCACCACATAAATTACATAATTAAATTGTCAAATAACTTATTCTTCTTTTGGGCTATCTTTTTATTTATTTTTTTGTATTACTTTTATTTCTTATATAACGAATGAAAGGATTAGGATATTTATATCTCTCATGGCTTCAAACGAATGAGAAGACAAAAAATGCACACACACAAAAATAAGACTATTGTTCTCCTGATTAGTTCTGAGAAGAAATTTGTACGCAATTTTAGTGAGTCATGAGGGTGGCAGCCTTAAATTAAGCCTCCTAAGCCACACAGAGTGCATTTAAAGATCATAAGGTTTAGCTGGCCTATGGAGCATAAAATGTCGTTGCACCTGAATCACTTTTCTTTGCTTCTCCAAATACTCCTCCACAGAAATTCCCTTTCAGAATTTCTTTGATACTTGGTATCTTTGAAACGGGAATGTGAACTGAAAATTGGGTCAAATCTAGAGACTCGTTAAATGGCAACACATAATGATCGGATATGATCACTGGGACACAACCTGCGTCTGGGGCTTGCAACTTCATATCCAATACACATATAGTACATTTTTGTCAGCACTAACCGGAAGGAAAAAAGCAATGGCCTCGTTGGGATCTTTAGCTAAAAATGGACTCTCTCCACTTTCTAGTTCATCCATGAATTGACCTTCAATCCAGTATGTCATTCATTGGCCCCTACTGAAAAATGTTGGAATTAATTTTGAATTAATTATTTTTATGATTAAGAAATTTAATTTGAAAAAAAGGTGTCTTTTCGTCGTCGAACGGATACGGATGTATCTTTTCGTGTCCAATTGATGTGTCTTTTTCGTGTCGAACGGATATGTTATTTCATCACGAATAGGTGGCTTTTAAATTGTAACTTTACATTTTCTATAAATATATACAGAATCAGAATTTTAAGATGGTTTAATTTTCATTGCATTTGTATTCTTCTACTCTAGTGCGGTTGGTCAGGCATAGTTTGAGTCCGATTGGGCTATTCTATCTCAGAAGACAATTGTCCGCAAAGAGAGGGCACCATAAAGAGGGCGATATTGTCTTTAAGAGTCAGTGTCTAACACTGGGCTCAGCTTTTTTCTTATTACAATTGCATATTTTTGTACGGCATACTTTAATTTTGAGTTATTGCATGTAGAAAGTGATTTCTCTAACACAGATTATCTCCTCTCAATCATTTTATCACAATTTTTTATAACAAAAAATGGATGGCTCTCCTTCCCTATAAACCCATATTCGGAACCTTTACTCCATCTCTTTGTGACTCCCACATATTGCATTGACAAAACAAATGCTTCAACAGAGACTGGAAGATTACTTCTTTAGACAACTAGTATACACTTTTAATGACTTGATTATAATTTTGAGAGTGGATGTGGAGGACCATGTCTAAGTCAACCCCTTAGTTATGGGGATATGGATACAGAGGAGGCTTTAAGAACATTGAATGAGCACATTCTACTTTATAGAGGTACAAAAAGAACTACGCAAATACTAATTAGAAGCTATATATATGTATGAATTTAATGAATCAATTTGGACGAAGCAGTACTATAGGTTGTAGACTGTAGGAGTTATAGACTGTCAATGTTGCACAAGAACTTCATTAATGCCCAAGGAGACTTAGACGGCTAGGCCATAAGTTTTACAAATGCACATTGGCCATGCTACACGCTCTGCACTTCCATCATCAAGCTAGCCATTCTAGAGGTACATTACAACCAATGATGATGTATGTAGGAAACCAAGTGCGGCCCTTGTACTATGGTAATGACTTGCTCAACTCTCTTCATTCAATTCTTGACTAAATTATAAATGGTTAATTATCAAGTTGGTTACCTATGATCTCTAGTTTGGGAAAACAAAAGCAAAGAACAATGGCTCTTCCATTGTTTGCACTTAGTTGTGCATTATATGTTAAACAAAATTAAAATAAATGACTTACTATTTAACATTCATAAAGTAAAATTGTGATGGAGCAAGAGTACTTAAAGTGGAATTAGAAGAGGAGGCGTACATGTGTGTAGGTGATGGTGATGGATGATGTAAGTGAGAGAGAGTATGAGAAAGATAAAAGGGTATAGTACAAATGAAGCTTTGCAAGGGAAGGAGCCATAAGCCATGCATGGCCTAGCTAATTAATTACCACTAACGATGGTAATCATGATAAGTGCAGGTCGAGTTAGAAAACTGAGTTTCGTCGAAAAACAAATCTTCTGATTATTTATTTGACGTGGAGATGGAGGATCACAAGCTTCTTCACAAAAACATCCCTATATAATCAAGTGCGCTTGACATGACGAGAGTATTTTGCTGAAGCTGAAGCAATGCACTACCCTGTTATAACAATGGCAAATTTCAGACAATTAATAAATTTTACCCACATGGACATGGTCACAAATATATGGAATTACAGTTTAAGATGAAGGTTTTTAGTAAAATACTACATGATATAGATGGAATTTTATGAGGTATATTCTTTTTAAAATGTTGAAAATATTCAAGTATGAGCAGCAGCGGAGTCTCACATCAATTAAATATGAATAAATAAGAAACAATATAACTGAGAAGGGAAAATTGAAAATAATTTATTTTAAAATACAGTCTACATATATGTATATATATATAGAGAGAGACATTGAGAACATGCAGGTCCGTTCAAAATAATCAAAACAAATCAAATTGAAATGAAACGCATATTTTTTTAACCAGTATCTAGAGCCAAACTGATTTTATAAACCAGTTCAAAAATCAAACTGAATAAAAGTATCAATTTGAAAAACTGGTTCGAAACCAATTTATAATTGATATGTATATCCGAACTGGTTCGAAAAAGGTTATAAATTGTTAACTAGTTCTAAATAGATGTGAAAAAATAAATAAAACAATACTGGTTAATAAAAAAACTATTCGGATGGAATCATATCCACCCTTACATCCAAATACGAAGAGGGAATATCGGTTCCAGAAACCCGCCGGCACCTTTTTAAATTTGTTGGGTCGTTTCTGTTTCATTCTGCATGCATAATGTGATATGCTTTCAGTTTTTTATTGCCTTTGTCACACTAATTAACTTCGTTTTTTTTTGGGGTGACACCATGTTTAGTTGATATTAATACTGTCAATGGTATAGTATAATAATGCCCTCTATTGAGAACTTTTGTTCGTTAACAAACTGAGAAACGATACTGTATAAGTGAATTTCATAAATGGCAGTTTGTCTATTTGTTTGTAGTATCTTAAACATGTTTTCTTGAGTTCAATCCTAGCTGTATTTTAGAAAATTACTCTTTGATCACCTGTCCGGCCGGCGGGGTATTTAGAAAAATTAAAAACTTGGGTTTAGTTACAAAGATCTTTTGAAATAAACATATAGAAGAATATGTTAGGTAAAGAACCAATTCAACCCAAAAGCTTAAACTAGTGGGTGATGACATTTTAATGGTTTTATATATCTCAACACGTCCCTGAGAGCCCATTAGGCTTGAAATGTGGACAATGCACAGACCCACTTACCTGTGTTAAGAAAGAAATTTCACTAGAAAGAAAGTGGGGGCGACGAGGATCGAACCTGGGACACGAAGCTCTAATATCGTGTAAAGAACCAATTCAAAAACTTAAGCTGGTGGGTGAGGGCTTTTAATGGTTTTATATATCATCACGTTATATTTAATATTAATAATTGTTAATATAAATACTTTTAAATTTCATATACAAATATATTTATATTTTAAACAGTTCTGTAAGAAATAAACATAAATGTTATTGAAGAGAGCCATGGGAAAGAATATAAGTTGTTCCTATCACGTGGTTAAAAAGGTAATCATGGTGGTAGGAAACTAGGAATGCAATCCCATCTATTCCTTGATGGGACACAAAGCAAACTATTAATTCTCATCAAATTAATGAGATTTTAAGAATACTAGTACACACTAGTAGCTAGAAATATATGAAGCAAGTGTCTCAGAGGCCAAGAAGGACCACAATATAGGAATAGTTGGAATAGCGTAACCACATAGGAACTACCTCACTATACCTCAAAGGGGGAAAGGAAAAGAAAAATGATACTAAAGTGTTGTAATTTATTTTCCTTTCTGAGAATGTTGTTAATTGTTGTTAGAACATACACACAGTATTGTTTTGTTAGTGTTGGCTTTTTAGTTGGCAGAGACTTCAATGGTGGTAATGGGTTTCTGAGTTCTGACACTGAGCTGAAGCCATTGCTATAGCTTAATTATGTTCACCCTCGAGGCCCCGCGGTTTGTTTCCATTAAGGACTTGTATGGGCACAGAGAGGGTTACAATGTATTTTAGATTATTTTTTTTAAATTAAGAGTATTTTTTATAATTTATTTGTAACTAATTTGTACTTTATTTATTAAAGATATTTTAGATATTTTATATAATAAAGACATTAATTTTTAACATTTAACTATTTAAGTAATACAAATTGAAACTGCAACAGATCTAAGTGATTAGTTTCAAACATCAAGATTAAGTGATACACGTTAAGCCATTAGGATAGGTCTATAGACCAATATTCCTAATGACTTGTTTAATGTATTTTTCCTCTAAATATGGATCTAAAATAATACCGTAGGGTTAAGTCATTAGCCTCGCTGTATTGAATAAGGTTTCACATATCCAATTTCTTCTCTTGGTATTTAATTTGACAATTATAATAAAATAGACGTGATTAATTTAATTATGGCCTTCTCTTACCATAGTTGTTGACGGGTTTGATGCCTTATGAGGTCTATAGATCTCTGACACCTAAGAACACTGTCTTTAATTATATTAATTTTTTTTATCAATTATATGTTTTCTAAATAATTCTAACTTTACCCTTTTTTAATGAATTAATTTTAAAAAAAAAACTAATTATTTTATAATCTACGTAGAATACATTTGTCAAAATTATACGATTTTGAATTATATTGACAATTGAAACTTAATTAGATAAGATGTATTGATTGTTAAGATGAATTGTAAAGTATTTGTTAGTCTGAAAACAAAAGTGCATATTACTGAGATTTTAAAATTGTTTTTTTGTTTAATACATGTATGCAATTTGCTAGGATGTCATCGATAACATGTTTGCAAACTAAAAATTAGAAAAAGCTCCCAAACTTAAGAAAAATCAGAGATGCTTATAGTTTGTGCTTGGTAGGTTCTGTAGTCTGTCCTTGATTAATATCTTTTGTGAACTGTGTTGTTGTGTTAGTGTGGTTATGATTTTTCATCCATTGTTCTGTTTGGATTCGGAGATTATATATTGTGTTGGGTTGGTCAGTTAAATCCTAAATTATATGCTGGATCTGAGATTGTATGTTGTTTTTTATTAGCATAACTTTTTCAAAAAACATAAATAAATGGAAATAAAGTTAAACCACTAAATTATTTAACATACCAAGCTCCTTAGATATTATCATAAAATGCTATATAATATAAGTAATTCCACTTTTTTATGGTTCTACATATAGTCATATAAAGATGTATTGGCCACTGTTTTACGCTTATGCTCGTTATAACCATGTACAGTCTAGTTTGAATTTTCTGGCTGCTGGAAGAAAGTTCGCCTTCCTTTACTCCAAAGATTGCAATAAAATAATTCAATGGTGCAACGGTAGTTTGACTTGTCCCCCTTTCTTCGCAAATGCCACATGAGCGTCATTTATTCTTTATGATCTTGTTTCTTCCGAAGTAAGGTTGACCAGTAGTATATATTTGATTCATATTTATATTTACATTCTTATTTTTTAATTGCTTCATTGATATTTTAATTCAATAAAATGTAGAATTAAGTACTGGTCATTAATTGCTAAAGATACAGACAGAATTTCTTTTCTTAGATCATGCACGTATCACTAGATTAAAAATGATAGTTTTTATATAACAAGATTGTAATTTTATTGGGGAATACTTTTCTCCTTTAATAGGAGAGAAGAATTGTCTCCTAATAAGATAAAAAAGTTGGACCAATAATTTAAAAAAAAGCAAAAACAAAAACAAAAGCTTGGCACGGAAGTCGATGTATATGTAGGAATGAAATATTGTCTCATGTGAAAGGAGAAAAGCATTTTTCAATTTTATTTCATGAAAAAAGTTAGCAACACATTTTCAACATGCTTTTTTTTAAAAAAAAAAACATGCTCTGTTATTTGAGTGAATTTCATGAGTTCTTTTAAATATCTCTTCACCTAGTGTTATCCTCCTGAACTTCTCTTAATAACAGAGCCAGAGACACAATGTTAAAATAGTATATATATTAAGGAAAATTATACTCTTATGTCACATAAGACTTCTCTTTCATTTTACATTCACATAAAAAGACGTGCCTCTTTTTTTAAAAAAAATAAAATTTGGTGGATCCCATTTAATTTATCTCACAACATGAGATAACTTCTCTCATACAACATGAGAGAAGTAAAACCCATATATTAATTAAGGGATTTATTAATCTCCTTCAATAGAAGATAACTTACCTCATGCATAGAAACAAGTTATGTGGGTCCCACCATTTTAAAAAAAAAAAAAAAAAGAATGGCACAACTTTTTATATCTAAGTAACATGAGATAGTTGTCTTCTATAAAAGTAGATAATTTAAACCATTAATTAAACAATATGTTACTAGCATTTCTCATTTTCTTAAAACTACATCAAGCTTAAGAGCTTACATCTATTACAAAGTGCTAGGGCCATAATAACCAAATAAAGCCAACAATCTCATCCTAGGTTGGGAATCAAACTTTCACTTGTTAGTGTTAGATTAAGCACTTACTAGTATATCAAAATTTATAATTGATTACAATGACGTAACTTTATTCTGATATCACCAAGTTTGAAATTATATGCCCATGCTAATTATCAAAATCGCTCAATAATAGTACACTTCTAATGAATTTTAAATGTGAGAGAGAGTGGGTTGGGGGGCAGAGGGGCATATGTTTTAGTCAACCCCCTAGTTATGGTGATATGGATAGTGTACATAAAGGAGGAGGTAAGAACTTTGAATGAGCAAACACTAGTTTATAGGGGTGCAAGAAGAACAATGCAAATGCTAATTAGAAGCTATATGCATGGATTTAATGAATCAGTTTGGAAGAAACACTGCTGTAGGTTGCAGACTATAGGAGTTATATAGGCTGTCAACACATCAACGCCCTAGTACACTAGGCCATACTTTTTGCTAATGCATCATGGCCATTATTTTCACTCTGCACTTCATCCTGGTCCCAAAAATAAAGCTAGCCATTCTAGCGGTACATCACGAACAAGTGATGACTATGGTAATGACTGGCTCAACTCTCTCCATTCAATCTTGACTAAATTATTAGTTGTTGATTATGAAGTTGGTTACCTAGATCTCTAGTCCGGAAAAATAAACACAGAATTAACATAATTCCTGTTGGTATATTCAAGTGTATCGCATTCATGGATTAATGTGTTCTTAAAGGTTTTTGCCACTCAATTTTGTAATTCTCCAAATTCTTTATGTGGTATTGTTGATGGAGGATGGCGGGTGAGGAGCATCAACGGCTGCGTTGGAACAAAGGATTTATTTTTTTCCCTATCCTATCCAAAGCTAACCAAGGTTAGGAGTGTGCATGGATCAAATTGAACTGAATTTTTTTGAAAAAATGAACCGAATTAGTTTAAACGATTCGATTCGAAAACGGTTCGGTTTAGTTCAAAACTAGTTCGGTTTGGTTCAAAAATGGCTCGGTTTGATTCGAAAATGGTACGGTTCAGTTGAAAATGGTTTTGGTCGACCCTCTTGTGAAAAAAAAAATTAAAAAAATAAAGAAATAAAGTAATAAAAAGCGGTTTAGTTTGGTTCGAAAGTGGTTCGGTTCGATCGGTTCTTGAAATGGTTTTAAAATTCAGTTCGGTTCATGAACTGGTTTTTAAAAACCGGTTATTTTAAGTGCAGTTCGGTTCGGTTCATTTTTTTGATTATTTTGCACATCCCTACCCAAGGTCCCCTCCAAGATAAGTTATTAGGCTTTCAATAGGATAACATAAACCAACCTGATAAGTTTATGCTATCCATTGTGCTCAACAAACAGCTAATAAGAGTAGGATAAGATAGTTTATCTTATCTTATCCTCCTTATCTAGTACTCCAAATTGAAATTTAAGATAAGATTATAGAATTGTTTAATGCATAAGTTTCAGCCTTTGGTTGGAATTAAAATGCGATGATATAATTTCATAACCAGACGTGAGAAAAGGTACTTTTAACCACTCAATCTTGTTCAATATTACTTTTACTAAAATATAATCCTAATTGTTAATACAAATTGAATGGTTGAAACTAGTCCCTCTTACCTCTTTACTCTCACTTGCATACGTCTCTTATGCATTATAAACACGAATTTTATTTATTTATTTAAGATTAATATATGTAATAAACTATGTATTCTTTTAATTTATTAAAAATAAATACAGTATTTTCTAAAAAATTGAAAAAAATGAAAAGTCAAGAATGAAAACTGAAACAATGAAGTGATGGCTAAGGAAACCAACGGTCTGGAAGAAAATGTTGAATTGAATCCCATGCAATGGTAAATCAGAACCTGACAGTAGGGATGGATCTAGGAGAAATGTAGTATTTTATAAAGATAAACTACTTTACATCATTGGCATACGAGGTGAGTCAAATAATGATGAGGAGGAAAGCTACATGGAGTACCAAAAACGGGAAGAGGAAGTGGACGGTATGCTGGAAGAAGAAGCAAAAGAGGTGAATGGTGACCCCTTATGACCTACATATAACTTCTCTAAAAGTCAGCATAAAGAAGATTGCAAACCATGGAGGAGTGCCTTGATTGTTAAGCTTCTAGGAAAGAAAATTAGTGCATGATTTATCGTATCTCATTTGTTGAAGCTGCGGAATATCTCACGATCTCATGATCTAATTGAACTTGATAATGAATACCTCTTTTTCAGGTTCCATGATGACAAGGATTACTTCCACGTTTTACATGAAGGTCCATTGGTGGTTATGGATCACTATGTTGTGGTGCAATATTGGAACCCATTCTTCAATTCATATGATGAGGACATAAGGAAGCTGGTTGTGTGGATAAGAATACTCGGTTTACCTATCGAATTCTACTCTTCCCACCACTTATAGAGGATTGGCAATATTTTTGGGAAGACGCTAAAAGTGGACAAGAATTATTGAGGAGGCTTAAAGGAGAATCTGCTAAAATAACAAAGAGAGGGAAATATGCAAGGATGTGTGTGGGAGTAGATTTAAGGAAAAGTTTCATCTCTAAATTTAAAATAGATGAAAGAATGTTCCATGTAGGTTACGATAGCTGCATCTGGCATGTTTCTCTTGCGGAAGATATGGACACTGTCAGGAACAATGTGGAATGAATGCTAAAGTTCTAGATGTGGTAGCTACGAACATGCATGTTACCAAATATTCCCATAATGATCAGAAGAAGGAGAAAACGACGAAGGAAGCCCCATAGGCGTTTAGTGGCTAGATGATAGTCCATAAACTGAAAAGAGGCCGACAGCAAAGGCATATTTCAGACGACAAGACGAGGTGACACCCTAAGAACCGATGGGGAACAGTCAAACGCAAAAGGAAAAATCTTTATCCAATATCTCTGAGACAAGAAAAGTTGATCATGTGTTTGAAAAACAACTAAAGTGCAACTAAGGATGTTGGCGGAAAAGGGAAACCCTTTAGAATGTCTCTTCTGTATCTAAAGGAAAAGAAAGCAACAAAGGCAAACTTCTTGTGACCTATGTTAAACCTATGGTTGCTGAGTCGGCTAAATAAATGAGAATGTTATGTGTCCAGAAGCTATCAGCGAAGGCTATAAATCTTGATTTGCATGAAAAAGGTAATGCTCCAATACAGGTGGGTGGGGCAGAGGTAAGCACATCTAGCACGCAAGGGGCCTCATCTTCTGAGAAACAAGGGAACGACATGGATGCGTTGACCTTGCTGAAGATAGTGAAACTAGAGCAAAGTCAGATTGCTTATGATAAGGCCTTAATGGTCTTAGGAAAACCCTTCGCCAAGTAACTTTTCATGGTGGGTCCGTGTTGAACTATTATCCCTATGTATATTAGTTTTTAATGGTTAATTTTTGTTAGAATTAATTGTAGATGGCTGGAAAACATGGATTTCCAACGTTAATTCGTGACTTAAAATTTCATTTTGAATTCAAAGTGTTGGGTTTGCTTGAAACCAAAATAAGTGGTGTTGTTATTGACGAAGTAATCAAATGTCTTGCCTTTAAATACTCTTTTCGTCAGGAAGTCGTTGGCTTCTCATGTGGCATCTGACTATTGCGGGATGATTGGCACGTTGACCTTAGAGTTATCAAAACCTATCATCAAATTATTCCAATACAAGGATAGCTTCAAATATGAGCTGGTCATTTTCTCCTACGCGAGCCCTAAACGAACTGAAAGAAGGCCTCTTTGGGTAGAATTAATTGATCTTCGTCAATCCATTAACACCCCTTGGATAATTCTGGGTGACTTTAATATTGTTATTAACATGAATAAGAAGATCAGGAGTCATGAATTTTGTATGGGTGCATCCCAAGAGATGCTGCAATGTCTAAACATGTGTGAGCTGAACGATTTGGGTTTTAAAGGACCATCTTTCACTTGGAAACACAGTCAACTACATCAAAGACTTGATGGGGCTTGTGTTAATAAAGTGTGGAACCTAACCTATTCTGACAGATATCTAGTACACCTTCTATACTTGTGTTCTAATCCAATTCTTTAGTATAAGGAAGACTGAACTACCACCACTCAGGATCTAGGCCTTTCTGTTTCTTAGCTAGTTGGCTTACTGTTGATAGTTTTGGTAGTATAGTCAAAGAGAGTTTGGAAGCTGGTAGGAACTGGTTGGAAGCTAGAAATAAATTCTAAAATAAAGCCCTAGACTGGCACCATTAGGTGTTTTGGCTGAGATGAGAGAAAATAATAAGATTTATAAAAGGCTGAATGGGATTAACAACTAACTCTGCCTATATTCGGATAGAAATCTAGAAGCTCTCCAATGTCATTTATGGAAAGAGCTTGAAATTATCCTCGTCAGGAAGAAGATTACTTGGTTTCAACGTTCCGAGTGGCTTTAGTTTGGATACAAGACTTCCAGATTCTTCCATGCTGCTACCGTTGCCAGGATAAAGCACAACCGAGTTTAAACTTTTAAGAATTAAGAGGGTCTTTGGGTTGCTAATCCGGATGAGTTGATAAAACTTGCGGTTGATTTCTTTATTACTCTTTATTCAGAAGATGATCATGATAGACCTGGTTTTCCTATTACGGGTTGTTTCCTTAATATTGATAACTCTGTTCTTAACAGCCTTGGTCGTACCCCTTCCCAGGAGGAGATCCGTAGAGTATTCTTCAACATGGGCAAGGTTAAAGCCCCTAGTCCAAATGGCCTCTAGGCTATTTTCCTTCAAACCCAGTGGGACATCGTTGGTGCTACAATGGGCAAGTTGGTCACTGACATATTTCAGAACCCTGCTAAAGTGAAGGAGATTAATTATGCTCTTTTTTACCTTATCCCCAAAGTGGATTGTCCGAAAAACTTTAAGTAGTTTAGGCCAATAAGTCTTTGCAATGTGGTGTATAAAATCATAAAAAAATTGTTGGCTAAACATCTTAAAGAATGGATGAATGTTCTAGTGGCTCCAACGAAATGCTATTTTGTTAAAGGCCATCATAACTCTGATAATGTTGTGATTGTTCAATAAATAGTTCACACAATGGAGAGGAAAAAAAGGATAAGCTAGGTGGATGGCCATTAAAATCGACTTGGAGAAAGCCTATAATCGATTGAGTTTGGAGTTTGTCAAAGATACTCTGATCGACAGTGATTTTAATAGTCATGCTATTGGTCTCATTATGAGCTACATATCCACAAGTACGATGAATCTTCTTTAGAATGCTAGCACCACCATGGACTTCAAACCTTCTCGTGGGATTAGACAAGGAGATCCAATATCTTCTTATCTTTTTGTCTTATGCATTGTGAGGTTAAGTCACTTGATACAAACTGTTGTTTCTGCTAAAGCTTGGAAACCAATTTGGTTAAAGAGAAATGGTCCTTTACTCTCCCATATGCTATTTGCAGATGACACTTTCTTGTTCCTAGAAGCTTCAGTTGACCAAGCTGATGTAGTGAACTAGGTGTTGAGAACCTTTGGTCAAGCCTCGGGCCAAGCTGTCAACAAAGAAAAATATAGAGTCCTTTTCTCTAGGAATATTAATCATATTAGAGCAAAGGAGATTAGTAATGTAAAGGAAATGGA
This sequence comes from Gastrolobium bilobum, assembly GCF_033153095.1. Lineage (NCBI taxonomy): Eukaryota > Viridiplantae > Streptophyta > Magnoliopsida > Fabales > Fabaceae > Gastrolobium > Gastrolobium bilobum. The sequence goes on from NW_026898693.1 coordinate 420,688, forward strand.
TGTTCGCAGAAAGCCAGAGAGGGAAGATGAAGACCTTCTCGAGCGAAGCATTAACAGAACGAAGGAAGCAATCGTTGAGGACGTCTCAATGGAAGAGGAACTGCAGGTGAAGGGTGGTTCTAGCTGCATTGGCGAGACTAAAGCCCCAACTAATGAGTCTGGTAAAAGTCTAGGATCGGATATTTCCCCAGGTAGATGTACGGTCTCCTATAAGGATATCGTCTTGCAGCTTAATGGAGAAGATGATGGTAGAAATAGTGATGAGGAAGACTGGATTACCACGCAGAGAAGGGAGGAAGAAGAGTGTGATTTCCTTGAAGAGGACTTACCGACCCACCAAGCCAATCCTCTTTGCCCATTATATTACATCTCTAAAAAACAGCATCTAGAAGATTGTAAAAAGTGGAGAAAAGCATTGATTATCAAACTCCTGGGGAAGAAGATAAGTAACAGATTCCTCATATCAAGATTATTCAAACTATGGGCTCTAGTAGGCAAAGTGGAAGTTATCGATCTGGACAACGGTCATATCCTAGTGAACTTACACGAAGAGAAAGATTATTTCCATGTCCTCCATGAAGGACCATGGATAGTGATTAGCCACTATATGGTGGTTCAATGCTGGAGACCCATGTTTGACCCATATGATGAAGAAGTCAAGAGACTTGCTGTTTGGGTTCGTATCCCAGGGCTGCCACTAGAGCTCTACACCTCCAAGCACCTCTGGAGGATAGGTAACCTTCTTGGCAAAACGCTAAAAGTGGACAAGAATTCGCTCAGAAAGTCCGACGGGGGAGAAGGTGAATACACGGAGAAAGGCAAGTTTGCTAGAATTTGCATTGAGGTTGATTTAAGGAAAAGTTTTATCTCCATGTTCGAGGTCTGGGGGAAGTTACTACATGTAGCCTATGAAGGGTTACACCTAATCTGTTTTTGGTGTGGTAGATACGGTCACAGGCAGGAGTCGTGTGGGGGAGGGATTTCCTTGGAGCAATAGACCAGCCCAAGTCCGTCTGGTAAACAAGGGATGGATGGTGATCCCAGTAGCAGCAACCCTCCAGGTCCAGAAGCCCCAAATGCTTTCGGTGAGTGGATGGTGGTGAAAAAATCGTCAAGGGGGCGAAAGCCTAAGAACAACCCGAAACTTCCACCAGATGTGGTAGCCCCACCGCATCGGAAAGATCATAGCAACCAGAAGCTAGGGAAGGAGTCCACCGGGGATCCCAAGGAGATCAGTAAAGCGCGATTTGCGGCTTTGGCAGGCTTAGAGGATGCAGAGGTAGAGTGCGAGCAGGCGGCTACAGTACAAGTCTCACATCAACCCAGAGAGTTGACTCCACCCCACTCTAATAGAACATCGGCTTCCAAGCCCCTGAGCTCAGAGAGGGCAGGTCAAGTGAAAGAGACACATGGTCAGACAAAAGTAAGCCAGGTCACTATCAAGGGGTAGGGGTGTAAATGGGTCAGGCCGGCCTACAGGGGCCTACAGCCTGGCCTATGAAAAGCCTGGCCCGGCCCATCCTTCACAGTACTTAGAATAGGTGAAGGCTTGTAAGTAAGCCTATTTAAAAACAAGGCCGTAGGCCAAATAAAAAAAGCCCGGCCTTTTGGCCTGTAGGCTGGCCTGCTTCAATTTTTAAATAAAAAAATATTTATTATATAATATAATTTCTATTCTACAAATTATTAAACGTCTAAACCTAATTTCTTTTATGTTGGTGTGCGCCGCTCCTACTCTCAGTCTCACAAGTCTCACATTCCAATTTCTTTCTCGCCTCAGTTGAAGTCCCTCACCAGTCACCACCGCCGGTCACTAATCTATTCTCGCCGCCGCCGCCGTCGACGGTCACTCATCTATTCTCACTGTCGGTCACTCATCTATCAAGGTACTCTCTTTTTTTCTTTGTTGTGATATCCCAATGTGTTTTCTTTACTACGGTCATGGTTCTTCACTTGGTGCTAGATCTGCTTCAGTAAGATTAGTCTCTGAGTAGTCATGCTGAAGCTTTATCATCAAATCATCAACCTTTGCTTGCGTGTGTTAGATCTGGAATTCTTCTAAGCTCTTTGATGGGTTCCTGTTTCATCCATGTCATTATCACTTTCATCTGTCATAGATCTTCCATCCCTGCTTGATCTAATTTCTTGTTTTTTGGATGTGAATTTTGAAATACCATAGACCACTTTCATCTGTTTCATCAACATGCATGCTTTTTATTTTTGCCCTGTTGGAACAACGTAACATGTAGTTCTGTTTTCTGATTTCTATGGCATGATATGGAAGCTCTATTTGCTTCTTAGGACCAAAACCCCCTTTAGTTTCGTTCTCCACCACTTTCTCTTTTTCAAAATTAGATGCATTATCAGTATCACCACTTGCAGTGGTCTCGCGTAAATGTGACAAATCCTCCATTATATCGGTTTTACAATCTCTTTAGTATTACAAAATTATAAATATCTCGTATTTCACCTATCATTTCGGTTTCAAATAGTAAAAATGTGTTAATTTCTTATAAATCATTTTTTCCAAAAAAAGAAACTAAAGGAATCTTCAACTAGCTGGTGTGCGTTAGCTTCTATATGTTGGGGATTAAACTAAAGGAATCATACTAACAGATTAAACTGCTACTTAGAGTGGGTAAATAATGTTATTAAAATGCTAGCTTGGCTGAAAAGGTCTCTAATTAAGCTACTTAGAGTGGGTGTTATAAGATAAAGGGTTTTAGTAGCTTTCAGAACATTATTGCTTGAAACCTCCTTAGGAAATATGGTATAATGTATTGAGCATTTTAGACTTCCAATTAGGTGTCGTTTTTTTTTATCACTAATCACCTATCTGCCTTGTATGACTCTTCTCTTTATCAATTGTATTTTGTGTAACTTCATTTAAGTGGCTCATAATTGTTCGAAAAGATATTGATATTAGATAATGATATTAAGTGGCTGACTCTGGTAACTTTATTTTGCAGGACAATGATGTTTCACAGATTCAAAAAGTGAGGAAGTATATCAAAGTAGGAGGAAGATAACAAGGCTCACTTGAAGATTGTGATGTTCCAACAAAAATTCAATCTTTGTTGTCATGAATTTTTATAATCTGTATTCTTGTTAAAAAAATCTGTTGTAGAATTTTTATAATTTGGACCCATGCTGGAAATATTGTTTAATGAATGAGATATTTTATTTTATTTTTTATTTAATTTGCAATATGGTAGGCCTAAAAGGCCTCATAGGCCATGTAGGCTTTTTCTTTTTAAATAACAGGGCAGGCTTAGCCTTTAAACCTGGCCTTTGATAGGCTCATAGGCCAGATAGGCTGACCATTTTATTATGTAGGCTTAGGCTCTGAAGGCCAAAGCCTTGCCTGCCCTATTTACACCCCTATCAAGGGGACTAAAAGCCTTGGGGAAAAGGCCCTAAATGAGGCCCAACGAAACCAATCTGGTAACAATAGGAAACCCGCTCCATCTAAAGTCAGTCTGGTGGTGAAGCCCACCCAAACCAAGCCCAATCCGAAATTGGCCAACAAGCCCAGCTCGGGGGACCAGCTTCGAATCCCACCTCTCAAAGAGCAGGAAGCAGCGATCTTGATGGAACACACGTCAGCCGAGGAAGAGGAGCTGACACTCAATGAAGTCATCTCCTTCATGCAGCCTAGTAACCCCAAAGCTCCCTTGGCTCCCCCAACTTGTCTAGAGAGGAAGGAAAACATTGACCCGGATGGGCACGAGAATATGGATGGGTGTAGAGAAAAGTGATCAATTCATCCTTGTTCAGATTGATATCCCCAATAAGCTCCCGTTCCTCTTTACTGCGATCTATGCTAGCCTCAGCATCGAGAAAAGACAGGAATTGTGGATGGATCTGAGATGTATAAAAGCATCGTTCCAGGAACCTTGGCTCCTAGCAGGGGACTTTAACGAAATTATCTCTGCTGAAGAGGAACGAGGAGTAGCCCCAGTCGACTTAAACAAGTGCGCTTCCTTTGCTTCTGTTCTTGACGATTGCCATCTCCTGGACCTTGGTGCTTCTGGGCCCCTTTTCACCTGGAAAGGGCCAAAATTTGCTCACCTTGAGCGGGTTTTAAAGAGACTGGACAGAGCTGTGGCTAATGCTACCTGGCGCAGAACTTTTGAAGAAGCTGTGGTTCATGTGATTCCTAGGATGTACTCTAACCACAGCCCTCTGCTTCTCTCTCTGTTCAAAGACTCGCAGAATTGGGAGAATAGGCCATTTCAGTTTTTCTCTCCTTGGCTGGAACACTCTAGCTTTCACAATGTTCTTTCTGACAACTGGAAGGAAGAGGTCAATCTTGCCGCTAACTTATCTGATCTGGTTCTCATTTTTCGTGAGTGGAATTTCAATACTTTTGGTATCATCCACAAGAAGAAGTCTACTATTATGAGCAGGCTTGCTGGTATTCAAAAGAACCTTGAGAAGGGCCATAACATCTTCTTAGAGAATCTTAAGGTGGAGCTTCGGTACAAGTTGGACAACATCCTGGACCTTGAAGAGCAGCTTTGGTACCAAAAAGCAAGGACTAAGTGGATCAGAGATGGGGATCGCAACACAAAGTTCTATCACACCACAGCCATATCCAGGAGGAGGAGAAATAAGATCCTAGCCCTGAAAAATGACTTGGGTATCTGGGTCAGGAGGGAGGAAGAGCTCAGAAACCTGGTGACTAATTTCTACACAAGATTGTTTGTCGATGATCAAGATGTTAGGAGCCGGTCCGACTCATCTGTGCAGTGGCCGAATCTTCTCCCTTTGGAATTACAGAGCCTGAATAAACCCATTTCAAACGATGAAATCAAGCTAGTTATCTTTCAAATGGATCCTCACAAGGCCCCTGGCCCTTATGGGTATCCTGCTGTCTTTTATCATAGCAACTGGGAGCTCCTGGCTGAGAAAGTGTATAGGGACATCAAGATGTATTTCAACAACCCTGAGGAAATACACAATGTAAATGAAACTGCTCGTCCTCATTCCGAAAGTGGAAAAATCGGAGAGAGTGGACCATTTGCGTCCTATAGCCCTGTGTAATGTCCTGTATAAGGCTATCTCCAAAGTTCTTGTCAATAGGCTTAAACCTCTTATGAACAAGTTGATTTCTCCCTTCTAGACCAGCTTTGTCCCAGGGAGAATCATCCACGACAATGTGATCATAGCGCAGGAAATCACACACACAATGAACAGATTAACGGGCAAGAAAGCTTATATGTCCATCAAGATTGATCTAGCCAAAGCTTATGATCGCCTGAACTGAAATTTTGTCAACAAGGTGCTCTTAGAAGCTGGTATCCCTCCCTGGATGGTCACTGTTATTCACAGATGCATCTCTTCCTCTAGCTTTCAGGTCCTTTGGAATGGTACTGCTTCTGACAAGTTTCTGCCTACTAGGGGAATAAGACAAGGGGACCATTTCTCTCCCTATTTGTTCGTTTTGTGCATGGATAAACTTTCCCATCTCATTGCTAGTGCTGTCAAGAAGAAAGAGTGGAAACCTATGAAAGTTGGTAGGAATGGGCCCCTTATCTCGCACCTGATGTTCGCTGATGACCTGGTCCTGTTTGGCGAAGCTAACACCACCCAATTAGAGGTCATGTTAGATTGCTTGAAGAAATTTTGTGATGTCTCGTCAGGTGGTAAACATCGAAAAAAAAACTCTAATTTATTTCTCCAAAAATACTGACCAAAATACCAAAAATATCATTACTCAAGCGAGTGGTTTTGCAGCTGCTAATTCGATGGGGAAATATCTGGGATCCATGTTGTATCATGGCCGCGGCAAGAGAAGAAATTACTCCAGTGTCATCAGTAGAGTTAAATCTCGGCTATCTAGCTGGAAGAGCCATCTGATTTCCTTTGCGGGGCGTGTTACTCTTGCAAACTCTGTTCTGAGCACTATACCACTCTACCACATGCAGCATGGTATAATACCTCTAACTGTCTGCAATGAAATTGAGAAATACCAATGAGCTTTCATTTAAGGGGATTCAGAGGAGAAGAAGAAGGTGCACCTCATAGCTTGGGAAAGCCTTTGCAAGCCCAAAAGAATGGGGGGGCTTGGAATTCATAAACTCAATGTCCATAACGAACCATTCTTGTATAAGGTTGCTTGGAAAATCCTTAACAACAAAGAAGCGTTGTGGGTCCAAGTCATTACTGGGAAGTATGAGAGAAATGAAAACCTTCGTAGACATTTGAGGGTGCAACAAATTGACTCTAGCTTGTGGAAAGGTCTAAGCTGCATCTGGGATGGATTCCTTAACAAGCTCCAATGGACGATTGGCAATAGGAAAGAAATCTCATTTTGGATGGACAAGTGGTCTAATCTTGATAAGCCGCTCATAGAGTATATCCTCCCTACGGCTGTTACAGCTGTGATTGATCTTAAAGTGACTGATATAGTGGAGGCCAGATCTGGGGGATGGAATGTCGAGCGGGTGAGTCATTGGCTCCCACTAGAAGTAATTCAAAACCTGCGTGCTAGTCTTCCACCAACAGAGGACAGAGGCGAGGATTCTCTTGTGTGGTGTGATTCAATAAATCCTAGACAAGTGGTTAAGTCTGTTTATAGCAGCCTGATGAATTTCAACAGCTTAGACCTTGATCCGACTTGGAAGTTGATTTGGAAGTGGATAGACCCCCAAAGAATCCGCTCATTCCTTTGGATGGTTTATCACGGCCGAATTCTCACAAAGGATCTAACCTCCAAGTGGGGAGGCTCTCTGTTTAGTAACTTATGCAGCAACGAAGTGGAAGGCATCTCCCATGTCCTACGTGACTGTTCCAAAGCAAGATCCATTTGGAATAGCTGATTCAATGGTAACATCCCTGTGGACTTTCTTTCTCTGCCAGTGGGAGATTGGATCCGGAAGAACCTCGATATGGGGTGGAAGAATTTCCAACTCCTTAACTGGTCTGACCTTTTTGCCACCACTGTCTGGTTTCTGTGGAAATTGAGAAATAATGGTATACATGATCCTCTGTTTGTTTGGCCTTCAAATCCCATTCAATTAATATCTATGTATATCAGAGACATTAGTGCTAGTCTCAATACTAGCACCCAGACCCAGCACCCCACCACTCCCAGACCGTGGATAACATGGTCTGCACCTTGCCATGGTTGGTGGAAGCTGAACTGCGACGCTGCTATTAAAAGGAATCATCCTTTGGCATGCTGTGGGGGTCTCATTAGGGATGATCATGGGGCTTGAATCGCTGGTTTCAAATGTAAAATTGGCTACTGCTCTCCCCTTATGGCTGAACTCTGGGCTATTTTGGTGGGGCTGTGGGTCGCCTGGGGTAGCAAAGCCTAATGTTTGATGGTGGAAAGCGATTCCCTGATGGCCATTCAAGCCATCTCAAGTCCAAGGATTGAGTCCTCATACCAACAGCTTGTGTTCTGCATTAAGCGCTGGTGCAATATGGAGTGGCAGGTTGAGTTCAAGCATATGGGAAGAGAAGGAAATGAGTGTGCTGACCTCTTAGCCAAGAGTACCTTCTCCTCTAGGGAGGATTTTTTGCTTCTTCCAGTAGCTCCTAATGAGTTGGGTCCTATGTTGGACTCTGAATCTCTTATTATCTAGCTTTTCTTTTGGGCTTGGCCCCTTTATTGTACTAAAAAAAAAGGAGATTAGTGATCGTTTGGGCTTCAGATTAAAAAATAATCTCGGCAAGTATATAGGGGTTCCCTTCACCATAAACGAGTCCAGTGTGGATCCTTTGCCCATGTGCTCCAACGAGTGGAAGACATATTGAATACCTGGAATTTCTTTTCCTTGTCTTTAGTAGGGAGAGTCACCCTTACTTTGTTTGTGTTGCCTGCCTTTTCCCTGCTATTCAATGCAAATATATGTGTTTCCTATCAATATTTGTGATGAATTGGAGAGAAGAAGCTGTGATTCCATATAGGGATCTTCCAGAATTAAGCGTAAAATGCATCTAGTTAATTGGAAGACTCTTTGTTCTCCTAAGTCTAAAGGTGGTCTAGGGCTTAGACATCTTAGAATAATGAATAAGGCCTTGATTATGAAGCTAGGGCATGTCATCCTTGCTAATAGGAATGTCTTTTGGGTGGAAGTACTGCATAACAAATATATTCTTGATGATTTTCTCATTCTTACTATCATTCCCCATAGGCTAGCCTCCAATCTTTGGTCTCGAATTGTGAGTAATTGGAACAACATCTTGGCTGGGACTAGAATTTTGATTGGAGAAGGGAAAAACACTAAGTTTTGGTTAGATAACTGGATGCCAAATCTGGACAACCTTGCTTGTATAGCTGTTCTTTCGATCTATGCTGATCTTGTTGATCGTACAATGAAGGATTATGTAAATAATGATGGAAATTGGGACTGGCCAAACATAAATCCTTATCTTCCCTATACCATTATTTGTGTTCTGGCGGGAATAAAGCCCATTAATGCATCTGACGGAGAAAATAAGGTAATTTGAAATTTTTCAAGGGTGGCATTTTTTCTGTGAAGTCAGCCTAGAACCTGCTAAAAAGGGACAATCATGCTACTGGCTATGTGGATTGGTTCATTCCTTGAAACTGGAAAGAACCCCAGCGTATTAGATATTTCCTTTGGCTAATGTTAGGAGACAAGTTGCTGACTAATGAACAAAGATGGAGACGTCATATGGGAGAGAGCTCTCTTTGCCCTAGATGCCACCATCCAATAGAGGAAATTTCTCATGTTTTCAAAGACTATAGAGTATCAAAGGAGATTTGGAGTTGCTTCATATGTCCCAAGGATAGGATTGGATTTTTTTGCCATGATTTTAAGAACTGGTTATCCAATAATCTTCAACCTACGCATAGAGATTCCATGGCTCTCGATTGGGCAACCATTTTTGGTGTGACTTATTGGTTTATTTGGAAAAAGGGGAACAATATGGTTTTTAATGACCAGCATCGTGACCCCTTGTCCATTGCTAGAAGTATCTCAGCCTTTGTGTTTAATATCTCAGTGGTTGAGTCCACTCTTCACAGTGTTGGTCTTTCCATCCAATCTAGAATTGAAATTGTAATCTGTTGGAGCTTTCCCCCCAACGATTGGGTTAAGATCAACAAGGATGGTTCTTGTAAAGGTGTTGACAATGGCAAGGGATGCGATGATGTGATTCGTGATAGTAGAGGCCTTTGGATCTTGGGCTTCTCTAAGAACCTGAGATGTGAAAATGCACTCTTGGCTGAGTTATGGATTGCCTTGAGGCTGCCTGGGCTAATGGCTATTCTCATATTTGCTTGGAAAGGGATTCTTCTACGGCTCTAAATCTTATATGTTCTAGGTGTGGGATTCATCACCCTTATTCCAATCTTGTGAGTATAATCTCTGCTCTGCTTAAATGTCCTTGGAGGTGTCTATCTCCTACAGCCTTAGAGAAGGAAACTCAATTGCTGACTGGATGGCTAACTTTGGCAATTTTAATGATTGGGAAGTCTAATTTTTTGTTAGCCTTTCTTTGTAGTGTGATAGATTAGTTGAGAAGGATATGATAGAAGTTGGTACCCTTACGATGATCAGAAATGGTGTGTAATCTTTTGTTGTTTCCTTTTCTTTAGTTTTCAAAAACAAAAACAAAAAACAAAATGGGAAAACTAAGATTAAAAAAAAATATAACGTGATAATTTTAATTGAATAAATTTTACATTGAAAAATTATAAATAATCCTTTTATATTAAAAGAGAGAATAGATTGGAAACAAATTATAAATAAATACATTAGAAGGACATTGCCAACTACACCCAAACATAAGCTGGCGGCAACCGTCCAAACCTTTGAAACTTTAAAATCAACTTATGAAAATTAAAGGTATATTTGATTATATTTTGATTTCTTTATTTTTTAAAATTATTTTGTAGAATAATTAATAAAATAGGTGTTTTATATTTTTTTAAAGTTAAAAATAAAAATATAAAACAAAAATAACTCATATATTTTTTAATTTGATTCTAAATTACACAACAGGTCTTATTAAACATTTTATTTTTATTTTTCTTATTTTAAAATAAAAATAAAAACTATTTTTTGAAACAATATCAAACACCCCTTGATATTTGTTTTACAAAATATTATTTTATTATGGGCTCAAGTTTTCTTTGGTGGTCCCGCCCCATTACATTCCCAACTAATTTTATTCACGAAACTCACATTTTCAAAGTTTCGTCTTCAATGTTGGTGGGGGAATAATTACAGATATTCGTGTAACAAAAACGGTGATATATATATATATATATATATATATATATATATATGAAAAAACTAAGATAATTAAAATTAAGATTTTACGTAAAAGCAGAAGAGGAATAAAAAGTCGTAAAACATAAAATCGTAACGTAAAAAAAATCATATAAAATTGTAAAAACATAAAAACGTTTGAAATATTGGTAAAATTGTTTTGATGAAAAAAATCGTAAAAACGTACAATCGCAATGATAAATCGAGATTTTAACTACCATGGAAAAAAAAACTATTCTCATATTAAATGAGATAAATTTTCCTTTTTACATATCCTTCGATAACCGTGCATTATTTTCTTTTTTTTTTCTTTTTATTTTTTAGGTGGTGGATCTCGTCACTATGTGTTGATGACATAAAATTTCTTCTATCATGCAATATGAGACTAGATAAGTCACATATATATATATATATATATATATATATATATATATATATATATATATCAGATTATATAATTTTCCCTAATTCGTTTTTAATGATTTAACGTGAGTGGTTTTTTTATTTCGTATATATTGAAAGTCGATTTTAATTTAAAATATTTTTTCCTGATGAGATTTAATATTATGTAATAAATTTGATATGTATTTGAATATCAATTGGAATTAACCGAAAGAAGATATTTTATATCAGTTTGATTATGATATTTTAAGTTTTAACCATATTCTTTTAATTTGGGGTTGGAACTTGATAGCGAAAGAAAAACGCCACTTAATATTTATTAATTAGTTATTACTATGGTACATTGGTACTACACCAACAAAAGGATTTTTCACGTCATCATCTGTTCCGATAATTTCCAGTTAATTGGGATGCGTTTGAATGTTTATAATTGGGCCTGATATATTTTAAAAGTAGGTTTAGCTCACATTTTAACTTTTTGATTGTATATATACTTTAGAGCAATGTTTTAAAACTTCACTTTATTCTTTGGGTTGACTTGAGTCAACCCTGACTCTTCCTTTCTGAGAGTTGAGGTCACAAGTTAGATCTTATATGCACATCGACACTTCTGACCCCCAAAATCTAGCCGGATTTCAGTGACTTCCGGGTCAGAGGGGTCAAAGGGGGTCACTGCTTTTTTTTTAAAAAGAAAATTTCATGAAATAACTTTGTTTTATTAAAAAATAAAATAAAAATATTTGCAAACCTAAATCTAATTTTTCTCTTCTCTTCCAGCGACCAAGACTTGTGGTATCTTAATACTTTGGTATCATTATAATATGAGTTTTGTACTTTGGTATCTTGATACTTTAATTAGGTTATGTAATATTGACTTGTTGTTGTAATTGGTGAATTATATAAAGTATATTTTAAATCTCTGATGATTGTTGATTTGTTTTTTAATATTTTCATATAGGATATATATATATTTATATCTTTTTAATATATAAAATCGGGTCAGCGTAGTGACCCCGTGACCTCCGGTTGAACTCGTGACCCCAGATCTCGCCGGGTCGATGGCCGGACCGGATTTTTAAACACTGCTTTAGAGTAAACATTTATTTTAGTTCATAAGAAATTATATTGATATCACTATAATTATTTGAAAAATAAGTTATATTAAGTTAGTCAGTCTTTAATAATAAAACGTGACATCTATATTATCAATTTGTACACAGCATGAAATTGAAAGAGAAAGATGAAATGATGTCATTTCTTGTTATTAAGGAATTAAAGGTGTAATTTAATTTCAAACATATATTTTTGGTCATAAATTAAAATTCATTTAAATAAAACTTAATTGACGCTTATAATTTAAAATTGTCCATAATGACATATATTTTACTATAGACATGAACATATAACGTGTTCTTGTATGAAGCATGTATAAATCTTCTATCAGGATATTTCTAAAGCCCTTACTTGTATAAGAACAAAGCACGAGTAAAAAATAATTAAAAATGAAAATTTTAAATTTACTAGTTGCCGGGCAGAGTAAGTAGTAAAATACTAAAATTCTCTTTCTAAGAAAAAATAGCACTTGTAATGTCCATCCGAATATTCTTTTTCAAAATAAACAAATAATTGGTTGTCTCTATCATAAGTCATTACTGCCTTAACTTTCATATGACGATATAATATAATGTCATCTTACCTGCCATTGCCAATTTATTTCAAAGTTCCAATTTTGTTATTCATTAATTTATGGTTGATTTGTCAATACCGCAGTGACCCATTAACTAACACAATCATTCAGGAGAATTTCACTATATATCTTTTCTTTTGGTATCTCCACTTTATTCACAACATTTTCCAATAATAAAATAGGTTTTATTTTTTTTATGTCATATAAGATAAATCTTCTGTTCTACTCTCACAATAAATAATGAAACCCACTTTATTTTTTTAACTTTTTTTTAAAAAAAATAGAATACAAAAATTGAAATGATAGTAGAAAATAAAATTTCTCTTATGTAATATAAAAGAAATAAAACGGAATAAAATAAGCTTATAAGTTTCCACAAGTTAAGGGAATATATTTCTATCACATTGGACAAAAATAGGGAAAAAAAAAATCAAAATAAAATGGTGACAAAATGTACCATCACTCCACAACGAATATTGTTAAATTTTTTTGGAATAGTAGGGAAATGAGATAGATAGAGAAATAATTGGAAAGATAGATAAAGTGAGATAGGTAGAAAAATGTAAAAAAAAGTTGTTTGGTGGGGAAAAACTTTACTGGAAAAATTAAGTAACTTTATGAAATCAACAGTGCATTAAAAGTCAGATAACCAGTTTTCCGAAAAATCCCACCTTCAAATTGGGTTTCTAAACAGTGCGGATATCTATGTTTCTCATAAATCCAGACAAATTGGATAGATGGGTTTTTGGTTAAAAACGTTGAAACAAACATGGTATTTCTAAAAGCCATACTTGATAAGGATAGATATCCACTGAAAAGCTCCCAACCAAACACCACCTAACTGTAAAACCCCTTTCCAAATGGGCAACTCTAGCTATAGACAAAAATAGGAATTTGAACATTAAGAAATTAATCCTTGTAGAAAGGTGGTATTATTTTTTGTGTTTCTTTGACTAATCAATAATTAATTTGTATTATATAGACTAGTTTTTTCTGTTTATAGAAAATGGGATCGCTCCAAAATTTTATGGTTTGAAATGGAAGACACATGTCCAAAAATTTGTCACACAGATTTAAAACATGAAAATGCAATTCATAGGATTGGAAAGGGAGAATTTTACTACACAATAATGGGAAATAGGGAAAGAAAAGGAAATGCATTAATATAGTACTTTGTGAAAGACTAACAACGTTGACATGGTTGAGACAATTAACTAATTACAGGAACCTAAACTTAATTTTAACTCTTTCCCTGTGTTTCGCTTTCCACCCATTTTCTCTTGCTTTTTCTGTTGTTGCAAGGATCCTCCTACCTTCATCTTTCTCTGCAAAATTTTCTCACACATAGTAGCTTGCTGTTCTCTGTTTCTCTCGTCCAATTTGCACGCAAGATTGAAGCTTTTTTTTTCTGATGTGGTTGACAAAATTTGTGTATTGAAGGGTGATTTTTGGGATCTGTCAGAAGCAGAAACTTGTGGATCTCTGCAATTCCTGCAGTTTTGTCCATCTGGGTATAGTTTGTTTTTGTAATGGGTTGGAGATACAAGGCTGGATTGTTCCTCATAGGTACTGTGGTTATAATATGGGTCACCTCCGCTGAAGTCACCCAGGTAAACTTTCACCAATTCTATGCGTCTAAAATTTACCCTCTTTCAACTGTGTTTAGCCATGTAAATTAGATTTTCTTTTTGAGTTTGGCATGTAATGCATTTGGTAAATGGGCTGGGAATTATTATTATTTGTTTTTTTTTTCCCTTGCGCATTTTTAGTACCTGTTAATTTGATTAAATGATTGTGGGGCTTATGTCCTGGCATATATAGGACCGTTTGTTAAATCACACAAGAATCAAATTAGGATGCTGTTGTATCTGAGAGATGGATGCAGGTTGATGTTTTGCCTTAATGTGACTTGATTTTGAAGCTTCCTAAATCCTAAGAATCAACCTTTGTATAGATACACCATTTGAAACTTCATATTTCAATCATAAAAACCTATTTATGAGGTCAAAAGTTCCGTTGGCTAGAATGATTTGTACGTTTAGCTAACCCAAAACCATGCAGTCCTCTTGGTCTTGGCTTTGATTGAACTTGAATTGCATACATGTATTATTATGTGTCATTGAGAGGATCCACTATTCCAGCTATATTTTTTGTTGTTATCTGTTACATATGTCCACTAGAGGACATGCTTGAAGATTTATATTTGTAAGTCAATGCGCGTTCACTTCAATTTTCTAGAAGAATTTTATTTCCTGAATCCTTATCCACACATGGTCACAGAGTAGTTTGTTGAAATGTCGTTGAAGTTTGTTCAGGTCAAAGGGTATCTTTTTATTGGAGGCAGTTACATGCTGTGTGCCAGTATCCAAGCTTTATATCTATGAAAGCTTCTCTGAATTAAATCTTTCTGTACAGGATATTTTTACAGATTATAAGCAGCCATTTGCAGTGACATATCTTGGAGCTTCTCTTATGGTAGTTTACCTCCCAATAGCATTCATTAAGGACTGGTTCTGTAACTTACTTAAACGCCGCTCTTCTAAAGGTGGAAAAAATTCAGAAATCAGGGAAGAGTTTTCTGTCAGGAGTAGCTCTCCTCTCAAAGGCAATGGAGTACAGAAAAATGTTGAAGTGGAGCTGGGGAATCTGCTTCGAAAAGATAGTGATTTAGACTTATCAAATCTTTCAGAAGTAAAGCCATTGGTGGCTAAATATAATGATATTAATGTGCTAAAGGTAGAGGAAGAACTTACTCCAAAGGAAGTTGCTACTTATGGATTTTACGTTGCTCCTATTTGGTTTATAACAGAGGTAAGTAACTTCAGATTGATATCTCCATTTTGTAATCAGGCAGGAGTCAGTACAACTGAATTATGTGGTTATTTCTTTTAACTGGTGCACGAGCCTCCCACTATTGTGGGATCTAGGGAGGTTCAGATGCAGGTATACTTATTCCGTGAGCTGGGAACCTGTTTCTGTAACAAGAACCTGTGACCACCAGGTCACAAAGCACCGTTTTGCCATGGCTTACCCTCTAGTTGTTTCTTTTAACCAAAAAAAAAAAAAAAGTATCTCTTTTTTTTTATAAGACAAAGGACTCCTGATATTCTACACATTTATCCATTGGCTAAATTGATGTGTTTATATTCTTATAAAACATCTATACCTCTTGAAATTTCGTAGTTCCAGCATATTTGATTATCTTCACATTAAAAAGAAGCCTTGAATTGACAAGATGTGAAACATTATCAAGGTCATATCAGTTAAACTCATGGATACACGTCACTTACCATAATGACTGTTGTGGTAGCTGATTTCTTACACAATTGATTGTTGTTAGCTGTTTTGAGTAGTAATTTTTCTTCAGTTTGTTAAACATGTCATTTATTATGGTTGCAGTTGCATTTTATAGGCATGTTTTTAACTTCTACTTGTAATGCAAAACACACATGCAGAGGCACAACGTCACTCGTACACTCTCTTCGAAATAGTTCATTCATTGTGGTTGAGATATGTTATATAACAGCTATTCAACAACTTATAATTGCAGAGCAATACACAGACATGGACACTTAAACACCCTGAAAAAGTCTAGCATGTCTAACCCCTGCATGCTTTTGATGAGTTCTAAGTCCTGTGAAGTAATTTTGTTCCACTTCTGTCTGGACTGATTATGTCACTGGATAGACAAATGTGAAATCACCTAAAGTTGACTTCTCTGTTTTTCCAATCGTACATATACAGCTTTGATGTTTAATCTGTTCTATGACAACATATAGGAAGTGCAGCAGTGTTATTAATTATTTTTTGTTGCTTTCAGTATCTATCAAATGCTGCCCTAGCACGTACAAGTGTTGCGAGTACAACAGTATTATCATCTACTTCAGGACTCTTCACTCTTTTCATCGGTGTGTTTATGGGCCAAGACTCTTTAAGTGTAGCAAAAGTAGTTGCTGTCTTGGTCAGCATGGCTGGGGTTGCCATGACAACTCTGGGGAAAACATGGGCTACAGATGAGTCTCAATTAAGTGCTTCGTAAGCCCTTATTATCTCTTTTGATGACCAAATCACATTCATTATCTTTTCCAGTTTTAACTGATTAAATAGAGGTCAATCATATTAGTGCATAATTTGGTAGGAGTTAGTCCTTTTTTATCCAATACTCTCTAAGCTGGTTAACAAACAAGCAATATTCTTTATAAAATTTTGGCTCCACCATCCAAATTGCTCGTGTCTATCATTTAATGACAGGATGGAAACAAAAACGTCATCTGATAGTGTCTTGTTTATTTGGTTCCAAATTACATAAAATTGCTATCTTTATGTTGACTATGTTGACCTTGGATACCAATTCAAAGCTATATTGGCATCACCCATTGCAGTTTATATTCTTTTAAAAAAAAGAGTTTAAAGAAATAATTGTTGAATATTGATCAAGTTTTCATAGTTTTCTTCGGGGCATTAGTGAAGAAGGGGTATAAAGCCAGGTTGTTAAGAGGGGAGAGCCTCTGCTATAAAGGGTGTTCCTTGTCTCACATCTAGATAGTATGGGACTTCACACTCGGGATATTTCAGAAAATAAATGGATTCCTCTATTCGAAGGGTGCATAACCGCATGGATAAGCTCACACTGACCCGTCAATTTCGGGATTAGGGTGACTTATCTGTCAACTTTTCCACTATCACCCCCAAAAAACCAAACTCTGCCTTACGTAAAGTTGCCAGAGTACGCTTAACCTCTGGATTGTGTCACCCCCATTGAGTGTCTAGTGCAATTCATCCACACTCTCGGTAATTTGATAGACTAAGCTGTAATGCCGATTTGATGCAGAGAAAAAGTAGGAATAAAAGAATTATTGTTTTCAGGTTAGAAACACTTCAAATATGAAAATTTATCATATGATGGATGAACATAAAATCCTAAGGGCTATTTATGTTGAGTTAATTATATATTGCTAAGCCCACTACAAATAAAAGCATAAAACATAAGAAAGAACATAATAATATGAACCCTCACACAAGAGTCCATTGGGCTTGAACCTTGTTTAAAAATCAACTTCATTATGTTATAGATGTAGTCATGTAGATGCTTTAATACCATGTCAAGGACTAATTCTGCTAAAAGCTTAAGAATCTAAGATGTTAACCTGGCATGGTGGAAGCGAGTTGTGTCTCTCAAGAAGATGACATGTATTTGATCCCTGGGTAAACCCTGTGGGGGAGAGCAATACCATTTCACTCCCAGCCCAAAGGGAGTTGGGATCCTGGAGTGGGCTGGGCTCACCCATGGCATTGATCCATGTCTTCCCTAACACCTTTTTTTAATGTAGGGACCAAATTACTGAAAGGAAAAAAAAAGGCTTAGGATGTTAGGTGGAGGTTCATGAATGTCTTTATATCTGAACATAATTGGTCCCACTTTTTGAGAATCTATGTATACTCATATGTATATATCAATGTAACTATGTAAGTGTCATCCATTATATTGATAGAGATAGAGGGGATCAGAGAAAGCTGTGCAAAACTGAGCTGGTCACTTTAGCCATGGGGCAGAACATTAAGGAGTCAAGTTGTTGTCTTTAATGTATCATCACATGCTTGCTCTTTGTAATACAATTTTTTGGGCGTTGACAGTTGATATTTGTGTTCAGCAATGGACAGCGCTCTCTTGTTGGAGATCTTTTTGGCCTTCTCTCAGCCTTGTCATATGGTCTATTTACAGGTTAGGCATTTTCTTAACTGTTATTTTTCTTTATTTGTCAGATAATATAGATGAATAATGATACCTTCATGCTGCAGTTCTTCTTAAAAAGTTTTCTGGTGAAGAAGGAGAACGGGTCGATGTGCAAAAGCTGTTTGGCTATATTGGATTGTTTACACTTGTAACATTATGGTGGCTTAGTAAGTTTTTACCAGCAATGTTTCTTTAGTTACTTATGAATGTCAACTTATGAGGTTATGATTGCTAATTCTCTTTTATGCTTATCTCAGTCTGGCCATTGACGGCCTTAGGAATTGAACCGAAGTTTACAATTCCCCACTCTGCTAAACTAGACGAAGTGGTTCTTGCTAATGGATTTGTTGGAAGCGTTCTCTCAGACTACTTCTGGTACATAAAATAAATATGATTAATATACACAAACAGTTATGCAAACTCTTACATTAGAGTTTATTTGATCTACTCAGGGCACTCTGTGTTGTATGGACAACTCCCCTTGTGGCCACTTTGGGCATGTCACTCACCATTCCTCTTGCTATGTTGGCTGACATGGTGATTCATGGTCGCCATTATTCAGCATTATACATTCTTGGCTCAATTCAGGTATTGTTGTCGCTAAAGGTGTCTGGAACTTGATGTTTTCTCAGCTCTAAGATGGTACCAGTGGCCAGTGGGAGGATACTAGTTTCATTTTTTCCCCTAACAAAAAAGTTAAAATAAGAAAAATAAAAGATCCTATTGGTCTCTTGGTGTTAGGCTGTTGTTTCAATGGCTGTTTAGATAATTTATACTTCTTTGTTTCAAAATATTAGTTGTTTTAGAGAAGAAATTTTGTTTCATTTTATTCTCACTCTAGAAAATCAAGAAGGCATTAATTTTTTTTTCTTCTTTTCAATTATATCCTTGTCTCTTAATATTAATGGAATAAAAGTGTGATTTAGTCACATGTAGTTATATTTTTCTAAAGTTAAGGGTAGTTAATGACTTTCTTTGTCGTTATGAAAAACCTTAAATAACTAATATTTTTGAAATGAATAGAGTATTTGTATTTATGCAAGTTTATGGGTACAAATTTATCCATTATCTCTTCCTTTGACCTTATGCATGCTAATTCCTCTGTCATCTAGTTATGATTTACTACATGCCAAAGTTACATGGCCTAGGAAATTTTGTCTAGTCTAGATCATAAAGGACTGGCTTTTAGCTCATATTTGGGGGTCACAATTATCAAAACATTCAATATTTTTGTTCACATATTAATGGAATTGTTTTGGCATTGTGCTGCAGGTATTTGCAGGCTTTGTGATAGCTAATGTTTCAGATCGGATGACGAAGAAAATGGGATTGTAGCATATTGTTTTTTAGATTAATTTGGCCAACACTCATTCTTTATTTGGTGGGGCATCTGTCTTCTACTCTGATTGAGTGTTATACCATGAGTCAATATGTTGGAAACCAATGCCTTAATCCCAGTTTTTGTCAGTTTCAAGGAAAGCAACAAAAAGGTGTACTTTCCATGCTGTATTTGTTCTGTGTATATGATTCTAGAGTGAGGCCTTTGTTGTAATCATGTGCAGGATGAGCTGTTAGCCATAGATGTAATGAGTCATTGTTATATAATTTGTGACTACATACGTAAATATGGTCTTAAATGGAAGTTGAGAATTTCATTAAAAAGGCCTTGAATAAGCAAATAGTGCATGAAAAAAAACTCAAGTACAATTGTCCAGAAATCACAATATGAGATGATCAATGGTAAAAGGCATGCATTAATTAAGCATAAAAGTATATAAAGATACATCATATTATATTTGTATATTTTTTTATCATTTAATTATACGTTGACCCACTTCATTCTTTCATACCTAAAGTCTGTTTTATTACATATATAGATATAGGAAATAGGATAAAGGATGATGTATAATAAACATTTTCCCATTCTAAAACATTAATGTGTGTAAAACCGAAGCAATAAAAGGGATTAATGTTTGTTTCAATATAATTTTCTCTTACATATACATACGTAAAAGTGTGTGAGATCCATATGAAGAAAAGAGAGAGAAAAATAAAATATAGGTTTTACACGATTTTATGTGTATGTAGGAGATAATTTTATTTCCTACAACATAAAAAATATTAATCTCATATTTTATATACACTTATTTTGTTTCTTAAAAATACCAAAATATACTAGAAGTGGGATAAATGGCATAAAATAAATAAATAATAAAATGGCACATTGTTATAGTAATGATAATAAAAAAAGAGAGAACTTAAGAAAAACAAAGAAAGATAACAGACAGGCTTAGGGGTGTGTGGGCGTATATTGCACTAACAATACGTTTTTTTTTAAAGAAAAAAAAGGAATTATTTAAGTTCTTAAATGAGAAATGAGAAAAATGAGTTGGCAGCATGTTATAACTTTTAATACAATAATCACACTTAAATTTTTAAATACTTGAACTAGTAACAATTAAATTATAAGCTTAATGGCTGAAAACAGGTGTTATAAAACCCTGATCAATCCAAAATTCGGTGAACCAATAACATTATCGATTCGAGTGAGTCATTGAACCGGACATATATCATCTGGTGAGGAGTCAGTCAGTTTTTATCAAAACCGGTTCGGGTTTCTTTAACCCCGTGGGTTAAAAGTGTGAAACTCTGTCGTTTTTTACACCTACTCCAGCAACCAAAATCCCGAAGTCGCTTTACCCAAATTTCTAATAAGATACATCGCCAACCCCTTCAGCTATCTGTGGGGGAAGGAAAGGATTCATCAACATCACCGTTCCTGCACGGCTGCAACCCATTCGTTTCTAACATCACCAAAATGTGATCATAAGTGATGAGTTTCATGTGATGAAATTTGATTCTTACGTAAATTTAATATATCTGCAAAATGCAAACCATTATATTATATTTATAGGAAAAATGTATCTAATGTTACTTTAGATAACTTTGTCTGATGTTCATCGAAACGATGTCGTTTTGAGGTTGAAAAATTAAAAAATTATAATGATAAAGACTATTATAATCCTGAAATAAATTAAAATTACAAAAAACATCATGATTTTCGCCCTAAAACAACGTCGTTTCGATGAACATTAGATAAAGTTATTTAAAGTAACTTTAGAAAAAACAGACCCTATATTTATTTATTGAATAGATAGTCATTGTCTGTGAAGTATCGATACTTTAAAAAATCTTATATATCGTGTCTGACACTCTCCGATACTCCGACACTCCAACACGTGTGCAAAGACTCAAAAAAGGATTCGAAGTTTGCGTTGCGTTGCGTTTTTAGTTCAACTATTAAATTCATTGAATTATGATTACCATTTTATTGAGTTTAATGTAAAATTGATGGGTATTATAAGATTAGCTTTATTTTTTTGTTAAATTATCGAATATTAAATATAATATAATTACATAAATTAAAAATATTATTTAATATCTAAACGTGTCATAACGTGTCGAAATCTAGTATTTTTTAGAAGTAACGTGTCAGAGTATCATGTCATATCATATCTCATGTTCCGTATCGGTATCGGCCCAATATAGGCCATTGTAGTTGACCAAAAAACTGCACTTGCTCAAACAATTCATTATATCTAATCAAGTGACCAGTGTTGGTAAATAAAATAAAATACACTTGCAAGGAATCAATATAATAGATGCAAGTGTATTAATATAATAGTCATTAAGAAAACAGTATGTATTGAGAAATTGTCACTCTAACTTGATTATATTTAATGACTATTATAGATGCAAGGTAAAACGGGGAACTAAACTATTATAGATGCAAAGAATCAATACTGACTATATTTAATCATCTTGACTTGTCCATCTCTGTGACTTGCAAGTATGTATTCATTAATATTAGCCTTTTTGGTTGATGTTATATGTTGGACATATTTTGCTAAAACTATTAGCCTTTTTGTTAAAATTGGAGGTGGCCTAAATTGACATTAAACGAATTTTACTTGGAGGATCAACACGTTTTTCTTTTTATAGACTTTCTACTTGTAACATTGATAATAATATGTGATTTTTTTTTACCAAAAAAATGTGTGATTTTTTAGTTTTTCATATTGGGATATTTGCTATTGATATATATATTTACTACATGTATTTGAAAATAAATTATAGATTTATATATATTTATTCAGTCAATAGGTACAATCACTGATTTATTGATTCAAACTAACTCGATAATCGGATCGGATTTAATAATATTGATGAAAATCATAACCTTTATTAGTTGATTAGGTCAACCACAAAATAACAATAATAATAATCGTGATGGAGTTTCAATAATCTCAAAGGAAATGACATAAAATAAAGCTAACTCAAATAAATAAATATATCATTTTTAATAAATGGTTAAATTAATTAAGTATAATTAATAAATTTACAATTAGTTATGGATTCATTTTTTTTAAAATTACTTTAGAAAAATTTATCTAATATTCAACGAAATGACATCATTTTGGGACGGAAATCATAGTGTATTTATAATTTTAATTCATTTTAGAATTATAATAGTCTTTATCATTCTAATTTTTTAATATTACATCATTTTATTGAATTTTTATACAAATTTTTCTAAAATAATTTTAGAAACTTTATCCCCATTAATTATATAAATAAGTGAGAATTTTAATTTCACAAGTGATTAATAATACGCGTGCCAACCCCCTAGGGCCTTGGATACGGCAGGGCTGCTCGTATTTGATTTATCATCAGCACCTTCAACTTTTTTTAATGGTTAGCCTAATATTAGGCTGTTCTGTTGGGACCATGTAGATGCCTACGCGAAGGATGGTATGCATTTTCTTCAAATATTTTATTTGAATAAAATTAGAAAATAAAAAAAATAAAGAAATAAAAGATGCAATTATTGAAGAAGACGACCTATAAGCGTTTGCCTTTATTTTTTTGGGTAGATGACCTATAAGTGTTTGCTAATGGAATGTAGGTACGACAAAAATTTCTGAATTTGTAGAGAGATATGAGGGGAGGATAGGTACTTATTTTATAAATGGAAGCAAACAAATAAAATATTTTTTTAATATAGGCATATCATAAAAAAATTTCATTTATTATGAGATGAGATAAAAATTTAAGTTTTTATTTTTTACAATGAGTTTTTCAATAAATGAACTCACAATGATAAAAAAAATATATTAAGAAAATATGTGCTATTCATATAATAATTATTTATGAAAATTTATGTTATATGGGACATTTTTTAATTTTATAAAAATTTTAAAATTATTAAATAAAGCTATAGTACATGATGTCAAAGATTAAAATTATATTATTTATATTTTATGTTTCAAATCCTATTTTAAAATTTTTATATACCCACAAATATTCATGGATAAAATTATATACCTGTCAGGCTGTCACTGTTCCAGCCCCAGCCAACCAAACTACCAAAGTGTGAATGTATGAGCACTCTTAAAAGGCTTAGTACCAACCCTTCAGAGATATATCAGAATTTTTAGGTCCAAGATGACTCTCAGTTGATGCAAAGCATTGGTTCGACTTCGACGTTGCAAGTACTCATAGATATTAACCCTTTAACTTCTTCTTTTTTATGATATAAAAAAAATTTACCATGAAAAAAATTCAATGTTAATTACAAATATGGTAAAATATAAGAGCAAAACCTTCTTTTTTTTTAGTCATTGAAGATATATCACTAATTTATTGATTTGATTTCTCATAAATAAATTCTTAATTTTGTTCTTTAAATTGGTAATTATTAATTTTTATCTTTTCATTGATTTAAGTTTAACATTATTAACTTTAAAATATTTTTAATAATGTCAGAACATTATGTGTCATATTTTTTTTTTGTAAGTATGTGTCATATATATTTTTTTTTTTTTTGTAAATAGTATGTGTCATATTTAATTCGATAAATGTTCACCAAAACAATTTCAATAAATTAAATAAAGCGATTTTATTTTGTCAACTTTACATATCACTTAGAGTTCGTATGCATATAATATTTTATTTTCAAATATTCATATATCTCTTTGAGATATATTTTGATAGAATAATAATATTTTTACACGATTATTTGAATAATATAATCAAACTCAAATAAACGAAGAAATGAATTTTTTTAAAGAATTTTAAGTTTTAAAAACTAAATTAATAAAATTCTCTTTAAAAAACTCAATTGATAAAAATTTATAACTTCATATATCTTCTTCTATTTCGTAAAAATTACTTTAGATATTATTATTGCCAGGAAAAATAACTTTGTATATAAAAGAAGAACATATACCAAGTTATATACATTTATATATACAGATAAATTTTAAAACAATATTTCCTTTTAAAAAAATAATTAAAACGAAAAGAAGCCCATTCACTCCATTGAATTAAAAACTTTCTCCAATCTGTATCAAACAGAATCTTTTATACCTACGGATTTTTTTGGCAACCTTTTATAACCTCTAAATTGCACGTGGAAATTAATTACGTGGAGTTCACTTTAATATCCTAATAAGCAGAATTATTTGTCGTAAAAACCAAGAAAAAAATTACTGTGTATTTGAATTAATTTATTTAATCTAGTTATTTCAAAATCAATTTTTTTTTTTTTTACCAAATATACTCTTGCCTTTGTAGTGCAGAAGTCCGAAAGAGACCCATTATAAAAATTGATCGGACCTTGCCGGTTCTATCGGTTGATCCCTAAATTGAACTCTTACTTTGTTCGATTTAGGTATTGAAGTAATTATGGATTTGACCCGGTATGAAATGGATGAATTAATCCTGAACTGGGTTCAATTAGTATTAAACTATTTTTGATTTTTTTTTTTTTTTAAATTGGGTTTGTGAAATTTTTGATAAAATGCTTGAAAAATACTACTACAGATATTCAAAGGTAAACTGTATAAATTATAACTTATAGCACTTATTACTAATCTAACTCTAATTATTAGCTAAAAGGCTTCTAATTTTATATTTATTGGATTTTATTATATATATTTAATTCATACGGTTGAACCAATGACTCACTGAATTGTAAAAAATCAATTCAACCCAAAAATTTAAACTCTTAGATAAGGCTATATTAATAGTTTTATATGTCTCTAACATGCCCTTTCACACTAGAGCTCGTACACGACCCACTTACCTATGTTAAGAAACTTCATAATACCTAATTATTTATTAACTAATTTGGGGCGGTGAAGATCGAACTTGTGATCACTTAGTCACGGAGGCTCTGATATCATGTAAAGAATCAATTTAACTCAAAAGCTTAAGCTGTTGAGTGAGACTACATTAATAATTTTATATTTCTCTAACATGAACTGGTGACCTATTGACGCAATACCTTGATCGAGTTGATTACGAGTTCGAGTTTGATAACACTCCCTCTTATGAAAAGTTAGGCTCATTCTTCCTTTTTTATATTTTTTAATAAATCGCATGTATATTTCATGAAGGTAATTTTGTTTCAGTCACATCTAGTCACGGAAGGACTAGCTCTTTTAAAGAAATTTTTTTACATTCACAACGACTTCCCAAATTAAAAACTAAATCTCAAAAATCTATTTATATTAAAATAATTTTTTTCTATTTTAGTTCCTCAATTTCCACATTTAATATAATCCAAGATTCATTACATGAAATCTAAGATTTTTTTTTTATCTTGCAACTTCAATATTCACGTTTCTTTCATGACAATTATGTTGCATTATTCCTTCAGAACCCATCACAAATTAAATTCTGCAATAAATTTTCAAAAACTAAACAACATGTTAGATAAATTGGCTTTACTTATTTGTTATCGTTAAAACTACCCAACAAATTCCCCATTTAATTTTGTTTAAATGAAATGAAGCATATACAATTGGAACAAATTTATTTGATAAGGTAGCCTCGTTCTCTAGAGAAGCAGCAATTGAGAAAAAAATATCTTTTTTAATTTGT
Source organism: Gastrolobium bilobum (assembly GCF_033153095.1). NCBI lineage: Eukaryota > Viridiplantae > Streptophyta > Magnoliopsida > Fabales > Fabaceae > Gastrolobium > Gastrolobium bilobum. Next base: position 446,711 of record NW_026898693.1, read on the forward strand.
ATTAAAAAAATATCTTTTTTAATTTTTCTATTAAAGCAAAAATTGTTTTTAAATGAGAGAGAGAGAGAGAGAGAGAGGAGAGAAAATCTTCAAATTTCCAGTGTTGGTTGAAGTAAACACAAAGTAAACAGACTAAAACAAAACAATAAAAACTCGTAAACAAAAAACCCTTGTACGTTAGCAGTGATTAGTTTGCGATTTTGCATCGATTGGAATTGGGAATTTCAAAGCGCGAAATCGTGTGTGTGAGTGTTGGAGATGGAGACATTGCCAACGACGTCGACGATGAAGCGAGGAGGGAGATCGAAGGGCGTTCAGACCTCGAAGCCTTCCCTCATCATGGCCTTCTTCTCTTGCGTTGCTTGGCTTTACGTCGCTGGCAGGTTTCTCTCTCTCCTCATTTTTCATTTCCATTTTCACTTTTTAAATTGTTTCTGCAAATTGCATTTGGATCCAATTCTTCTTTATTTCTGCTATTCGTTTTGAACTGCTGATCGGAAACATTAACGGATTTGGTCCTTTGTTTTGTTTGGTTTTGTTTTGGGAGTGGTTAGGTTATGGCAAGATGCAGAGAACCGAAATTTACTTGCTAGTCTTCTGAAGAAGAATTCAGCTCAGGTTTTTTTTTTTTAATTCGAGATCCTTTCTGATTTGTTGCTACACGGTAGAATATTTATGATTTATGATTTATGATTTATGATTTATGAATGAAAGTAGTACATGCCGATTTTATCTGTTTGCTACTTCTGAAATTCAGCTATAGTATATGAACTTATACTATTGCCTTTTTTTTTTTTTTGTTCCTAGAGGCCCAAGGTTCTTACGGTGGAAGATAAGCTAATGGTTCTAGGGTGCAGGTAAGTTCTTCCCATTTTTGTTCTTTTATATTGTTTTTGTGTGTATATATATATTGGGTTGATTTGTGTTGTTCTATTTGTTTGTTTGTGAGATATTGTTTTGTATCGAATTCATGAATATTTTGTTATTTTAGGGATCTGGAGAGGAGGATTGTGGAAGCTGAGATGGAATTGACATTAGCCAAGAGCCAAGGGTACCTCAAAGGCCAGTTGCAGCAAAGTGGCTCTTCTTCTGACCGTAGGCTTCTTGCTGTTATTGGAGTACATACTGGATTTGGAAGCCGATTGAAAAGAAATGTTTTTAGAGGGTCTTGGATGCCCAGAGGTCTGTTTGGATTTTGGTTATAATTCACTAGTTCCTATTTCTTTATGCTGGCGTCAACTTTTTATTTATTTATTTATTTTTGGTATAAATGAAGAGGTCTAAGACTTGGTCTGGTGAGATGGAGGGTAAGCTAAAGTTGAGGCAAAGTGGCCTCGGTGGGAATTGATTCTGGCCATGGGTCTTGGTGCCAATTGAGCTAAGGCCCAAGGCTTTTTGGTCTTGTCTTTATTGAGATCAAATTCATTAGATGATACGCGGACTTTGAATGTTTTCTTGGTTTGTTTTTATAGAAGATAGTGATCTTAATAACTAGTTTATAAAGCACGATTTTTTTTTTTCAATTTGAATTTGGGAGTGATTTTATGCCTTTCAGTTTGATTTTTGGATTGATTTGGGCATTGCTTGCTTTTTCGTTTTTAATTTACTTGTTCTTTAAAGTTTTTTTGAAGATTGGTTTTTGATCTATACTTTGAATATCAAGTGGATGGTTATCTTTTTGGTTCAGTTCTATATCACTGATATTTTCTCTTCTCTTTTTTTGGCAGGTGATGCCTTGAAAAAACTTGAAGAAAGAGGAGTGGTCATACGTTTTGTAATTGGTCGGAGGTTTCTCCACACACTTATCCTTTCTCGCTATTAAATTATTCTCAAATGATTTCATAACCATTAATGATTATTTATCTGCTTTAATTCCCTTGGCAATACTCCTGTAGTCAATGTCATCACTTTTAGTGGTTCAAACTTATTTTATGACCTAATAATTTTTAATTGGCAGTGCTAATCGAGGTGATAGCTTAGATCGCAATATTGATGAGGAAAACCGCTCAACAAAGGATTTCCTGATTCTTGTAAGCAAAATAGTTGCAGTTTTGCTGTAATTTAAATTAGTTCAATCTTTTACCATGGATGATGTGAGTGGACAGGAAGCACTGAATTATATTTTGAATTTGGCTTTATTATAGATGCCTAATGGGTAGGTCATTGAGGGATATTTAATTACATGTATTTGCAAGCTGATAATGTTTGCTCACATTTAAAGTTCAGGTGTTTTCTTGAATATTTTGAATCTTGGTGTGACTCAAAGTATTGATGTGCAGAGTAAAAATTGTATTTTTGGGGCAAAAACTTTTTTTTTTTGGGGGGGTGGGGGGGGATTGGGGGTAGCACAATAATTAACCATTGTGTTTATTGATGCTTTTCTATATGAAATATATTGGAGCTTATTTGAGCATGTTTCCTTGTCATGGAAACTTGTTAAACAAGCTAAATATAGAGCTTGGCTTTTGTTTTTATTATATTAGGAAGGTCATGAGGAAGCTCAAGAAGAGTTGCCTAAAAAAGCAAAAATCTTCTTTAGTACTGCAGTTCAGAACTGGGATGCTGACTTTTACGTGAAAGTTGATGACAATATTGACATTGATCTGGGTAAAGATTGTTTATATATTTAATGCCCTCATTTAGGAGATTTTGTTGAAATAGCTATATATTTTCCCTTGTAAAATTATTGAGACATTCTTTATTCTGTTTACTGACCTAACAGAGGGTTTAATTGACCTTCTTGACCGTCGCCGTGGTCAGGACGGGGCATATGTTGGATGCATGAAGTCAGGACAAGTGATAACAGAAGAGTAATTTCTTTTATCTGAGTTAATTGTGAATCTATATCTATGTTAGTAGATCTGTGGATATATTGGCTGCTTTGTGTGGTGTAGATGGTTCTGGTTATGCTTCAAGCTGTCTGAAATTGTTCATTTTTCTGAATGGAACTTGTGTTATTATCCATTTCATGTTCTGGATCATTGTAGTTTTTTTATCTGAAGCTACCCCACCCCTGAATGTTGTAGATTTTCTGAATTTTCATCGCTTCTTAGTCTTTAGACTTGTCCTATTTTTGCTAAGCAAATTTGCATTCCCTTTCAGTTAGAGCTTTTTAAATTGTTATCTTCCTAATCTGTTCTGCTTGCCTACATTATATTTCTTTGTTGCTTGTTATTTTCTCCTTTATCAAAGTTACAATATTATATTTTTTGTTATAAAATTTTTACTAGTTGAATCTTGCAATTGCGGTTTTGGATTCAACTTATAAGCATCTTATTTTGGTATTTTTCAGGGGAAAGCCGTGGTATGAACCTGAATGGTGGAAATTTGGGGATGAAAAAACGTAAGTAATATATATACACCTTTTGGAGGAGAAGATCTGGTGATATATTTATTTTTATTAATGCAGGAAAGATCTTCATTGTGAATATGCCTTAATATATTGTGTTAAACTGAAACCAGTTCATTATTTTTCTAACTGTATCATTGAATGGGTAAATTAGTGATCTTCACAACATATTGTATTAGTGCTAACAACCATGAAACATTAGAGGGAACGATTAATTTTGGACTTACGCATATTCAATACGTTTCAATATGCTTTTTTATCTTTATCAAATGTTGGAATGTTTAAACTGATGACTTGTAAGTTGTAATGACTACATAAAATGTTTCAATCTTCTTTTGATAAATAATGAAAATTATAATCTGATAAGCATTTGATGATTGAAAATAAATATAACTTTCTTGCCTATGTCTATAAGCATCCATTAGTGGAATCATATGGCCATTCATTTAGTTGTTTCTTTCAATGTCATTAGTTAGTAGTGATATGAAAAACTGGATGTAATGCCAAAAAACATGTGGAGTGTATATATTTAATCGTTTATTGTGAGTTTAGTTGCTTAAACATGGGAGAGAAGGAAGGGAAAACAAGTTTTGTTCTCAGAAATATTGTCAGATTTATGCAGTCAATTCCAACAAGATATCAATAAGTTGTGCTTAAAAATGAATAGAGGGACTATACAGACTTTTCCTATTTGTAACATCTACTGTTTGTGGTTTATAGTTTCTTTTTATTTTCTGGTAACTTGTTCAAATACACTATAAAAGATGTGATTAGCATGTGGCTATAATACTATCACCAAGAACCTCTAGTAGTAGTAGCAACCATCAGTATCTTACCACAACCACCATTTGCTAACTTTGAGGGCAACAACATACGACGTCTGACTTTGGCATCAGCACATGCTATAACTATCACCACCGGTGCCTTTCACTGGTCTTTACCACCATAATCATCATCACTGTTGCTACTGCTACTAGCCTGTAGTCATCCTTACCTCTAGACTGGTACTATCATGCCCTCTTGCCATTAGGACCATCCTTTCATCTGGTACCATCACCATTGCCTTTGTGGCCAGTTTGGCACCGTCATTAATGTTATCACTATCACTACCTGATTTAAATTGCTTCTTACCAAACTCCCACCTAGTTATAATTTTTATTAATCTTTTTGACATTTACTGCAATTCATATGAATATGACGTGAAACAGTTCAACTTTTCCCCCCTAAATATCCCTTCTACGTTAGTTTTTTTTCAACATTGTATCCAACACAACAGTAAAAGTAGTCATTATTCAAAACAATGATAAATAATATGTTCTTTGTACTTTAGTTGATCTGTAGATGACATGTTACTCTGCTAATGTTTATATTTGATATCATAGGTGTGCTATAGAGGTTTTAGAAGGTAGAAGTCTTTGATTTGGCTAAATGTCTCTTAACTTATATCTGAATATTTACCATTATGATAATTTGGTGTTACTGTTCTTTTATTTTATAGATTGGTGGAATGGTGTTATAACTCGCAAATGGAAAATAAATGTGCATCTTTTTGACAGATGTTTCTTTTTGTCTAAATACTGCGTCTGGCAACTTTTTAGTATTTTGGATCTCCATATTAAATTGTTTATTTTTGGTAATGCGGATCTCTATTGAATCATTTTGTCTTTAGGTATTTCCGACATGCAGCTGGTTCACTTGTTATACTTTCAAAGAATTTGGCACAGTACATTAACATAAACAGGTTAGTGCTCAATGTCTTATCTGCTCAAGGAGGATCTGGTTTGGAGGAATCTTTGAAACTGAGATAGGCAGCTTTAGTTCTGTGGCATGGCTGCCTTAATTCAGCATTTTGGCTGACAAGGCATGGCATCTAGATGCCCTTATGTTTGAGGAACTTGAAAAAGAGGAGTGTTTGTATATTAATTGATTACTGTACTGAGTCATGTTCATGGCTGGCATTTGAATTAAAGCTACTTGATTATCTTCTTTTATTTGTGCGTTCCTAGAATACTACACAACACCATAAAAGATGCTATTAGCAAAGATTAATTAAGTACTTAATTTTATTTTCAAACTTTCTGCAGGACCCCAAATCCTCAATTTAGTTTATCATTTTTCATCTTTGTTATGTTTTGGATTTTGTATTTTCAAAACTCTAATAAGCATTCTCTTGTTAAAGCAATGGAAAGTTTATCTAGATAATACCAGTCCCATATCTTTCCATATCTCACCACTCTGCTTGACGACCTGGCTCGCTTAAGAGTTAAGACTACTTGTATGAGTAGGTGGAAAATTTGAAATGAAGTTACTTCAACACTTAGGATGAGAGCGTTGAAACTTGAAAGTGGAGTGCAAGTCCTTTACACTTCACAAATTTTAGCATAAAAGTGGGTTCAAAGTGATTTTTATCCTTTACCAAACAACATAGAGTAAACATTATAAGTTTTCTATTCCATTCCTTTGTCCACTCCTTTTCCTATTTTTTCCGTTCCTGATTTTCAATCCTCAAACAAGCACATACTTTAGGTTGAGTGCAGTTCAGTAGTTGGGTGGGGAGGCCTCCAGGTTGATGGGGCTGGCGAGAGGATGAGGTTGATAAAATACTGCTCTGACAGATAGGCATTCTGCCTTGTTCCCTGCAGGGAAAAAATGTATGTCCTTTTTACTGAGTACAAATTGGTCCACTTTTAGAAGATGGATATGAGGGATTCAAACACATTGATGCTGTTAGGCTTGGTGATATTAAATGTGTTAAAGAGTATTAAGAAAGAAGTATTTTAATCTTATTTTGTCATTAACCTCTTCAAATTGCTGTTTGATTAGCTTATTTCAAGTGTAGTTCTTTGCTGTCTCGCCTCCCTCCCTTTGTGTTATTTTGTGGTTTCCTATGTGGGGTTTTTCTTTTTTTGTTTAACTTGAGCTTTATGGATTCTTTTGGAAGATACCTTGTACTCTTGTATTTTTCATACCATGTAATATTATTTCTTGTTTTATTCAAAAAAATAAAATGTAGTGTATCTTTGAAGACCTATGCCTATGACGATACATCATTGGGCTCATGGATGATGGGCATCCAAGCAACTTATATAGATGACAGTCGCCTTTGCTGCAGTAGCATCAGACAAGGTGAAATCCCTGTTCTCATTTTCTACAGTGGTTATTTTCTGGTATTGAACTGGGGAAAAAGGGGTGGAGATGGAGAAGGGGTGTGTTTCTTTCCAGCTTTTTTAGCTATGTTTTGTTGAACTTGAATTGGTGGAATATGAAAATGTACTTGTACAAAATGAAGTCTAGAGAAAAGAATTAAAGTACCTTTCATCAAACTTCATTTTATTCAAATACATTTTTTGGTTTTTCACCTACTCAAGTTCTCAATAGAACTTGTCTTACTACTGGTGCTCATTTTCAGACAAGGTATGCTCCTTGGCTTGATTGGATCATCGCAATCACATCCTTCATTACTTTTATCCGGGGACTTGTACAATATGTCTGACGACTACTGTCAGTTGAAGATTATATATACTCACTCTTTTCGATTGCATACACCCTTGAGAGCTTTGCAGACACTAGCAATATAATTCCTTTCTACATCAAGCGATATGTTCATTCTTTTAGACGTCGGCAGCAAAATTGAAAAGTTAAGTACAGATTAACGGACTTCAGCCATTGGAGCTTGCAAGATATTTTCGGAAGTGCTATGATCATAGTTCTCTGTTATTTCTATACAAAACTTTTGTTGATGATCAAACATTTAAAGAAAAGAAAAATTAAAGAAAGCAGCTGCTTTTAATATATGATACATGTATCTATTAATCGATTGAAGGGAGCGAACCGGAGTAGTGGTAAAATTGTTCTTTCATGATTGAAAGGTCATGGATTCGAATCCAGTAAACAGCTTCCTTGCAATTATGCAAGGGTAAGATTATGCATAAGGATTTTTTTTTTCATCCCACATTCGCTAGTCGGATTGAACGGGGAATGATTTTTTTGTATGTATTAATTCATTGACGAGCTAGTTGTTGACTCATTGGAATTTTGCATTTACTCAATATTTTTATGCTGCTTTTGCTTTCCGTAGCATTTGTTATGCTTTTAGACCAATAAAAAATCTTACAGGCAACATTCTGCTCTGCAGCAAGTAAAACAATAAAGTAAAAGAGGCACTTTTTAACTCGTATGTGTGAAATATTCCATTACTTCTGTAATACCGAGAAAGGAGTACCTATCAGTGGCCAAGAAAAATAAAAGTGCCTTTACAAATGTTGAACCGTGTGGATATTGTTAATTTGTCATCCATTTTTAACACTGGAAATACTAGAAATCTTTAATGGGTTTAAAGCTAATAATATGAGAGTTTGACAAGCCAATGGTTTTTTTGGGGTTATGCATTTAGTTACAAATATGCCCATGCAAAATGGTCTTATCCTGATTTTGTTTAGGAGGGACCTCACCACCGAGCGGGTTCTGGGGGATGCAGGGCTTCAAGATGAAACTGAAAAAGGAAGACAAGGGGGTTACGAGATTCGAACTCCTAAGCTTTTTTTATATGTTTCATAAAACGCAGTAAAGTAAGGGCTTTTTTTTCTCGTTTTACATGAGAAAATAATTTTTTTTACACACACATGTTTAAGGTAGATCCTACCATTAAAAAATAATAAAAAACAAAAAAAATAAAGCACACATATCATTATATGAGTGACATGAGAAATATTTTTTCCAACAATATGAGAAAGTAATTTTCCCATAGAGTAAAGGGGTTGCGAGATTCAAACTTCTAAGCTTTCTTTACATGTTTCACAAAACGCAATAAAGTAAAAAGGATAGATTATTCTATCTATCTATTTTTTTACTTATATTTACTTATCACTCTCCAACATTATTATATCAGAATTTCAATTAGTTTTATCATTTTTTTTTTCTATTGAGATTTTGATCTAATGATATTAAAAAATAATAGACAAAGATAAGCAAAAAAAAAATAAAATAAAAATAGATAGAATAACCTATCAAAAATAAAATATCTTACTGTTAAAAGACAAAAGAGAGATACAAGAAATTGTAAATGGTTTTTTTTTTTTTTTTTTTAAATTTTGACTGAAGGGAACTAGGTAACTGGGCCTTTTGAATCTTTGATCAATGAACAGAGAAGAAAATTATTGAAACATAATGGGATGGGAAGTTATGACAGAAGTTGGGAGTTGCTAGGGGCAGCGGGATCAGAGTGTCATCTGTTTAGAATTTTGGTTATCGTCACAAATTTCATTGTTCTCTTACTTCAGTTAAATATTAATTATCATCCTAAATAATAATTAAAAAGCATAAATAATGTAATTATTATTTTGCAAATTAATAATAAACTTATGAGTTTTATTAATCTTATGTTAAAGAAGATAAGTTATCTCATGTCATAGAAATAAATTTGTGAGCTCCACCACTTGAAAAAAAAAAAAAAAAGATGGCACAATTATCGAAAGGTGTGTAGGAGAAAAAGTTATCACATGTAGCATAAGAGTAGTTTTTCCCTAAACTTATTATATCAAATAATAATTAACAAGGTAAATGATTTTCATTTATCTTGCATCATCTTTTGAAATCCTTGCAAATTTAAAAATATTAATTTTTTTTATCAATAATGATAATTTAATAATTAATTCCTTAATTTTGTTTTTTTTTTTTTTTTTTTTTTTTTTGGAGTTATCCAACCCTAATTAACTCTTTGAGACGAGTTAGCTCCCTCCGGTATCCCCACGAGCTTCGACTCTTTGAGCCGGCTATGGGACTAATCCGGAGTGCGGGAAAACAGTGATGGCTAAAGGTTCAGCCCCCTCCCCAAGAATATATTTTTAAGAGTATCATTTAATTAATCTCATAAAAGTATATATTTTCTTACTTAAAGTTAAACTTGGTACTCATATTTTACATTCAAACTATCTTTCCTTATATATAGATGTAGGTATAATTATAGATATAGACATTATTCTTACTTTTACTCTAATAAAGGTCTTGCAAATGGACTTTTTCACCAAAATGATTGGAGGCTGGCTAGGCGCAGGTAAAATTATTTGCAAAGGCATTACAACGTTCAAATTATAATAATATAGCGTTAAATGTTTTTTTGTGCCAGAGACCAAGACGTTTGCTTGGCTGATTGAATATTTTTTTTTTTAAATATTAATATGCCTCACTTCTGAATTTAATTTTGTTTGACCAAAGTTAATCAAATGGCCTCCATATTAAAGTCACACTTTACATGTGTCGTTACTTTATTCGTAATATTTAGTCAAGTAACTGCCCTATTTACTCAAGTAAATATCATAAAAAAGAGCATTATCTTAACCAAATTAACTAAATAAGGAAAAAAAATCAATCATAGCATTGATAATAAGTAAAAAAAGAAAAATTATTAAGCAATTTCGGAAAATAAAAAATTTCAATACAATTGATTTTTTTTAAATAAGGAAAAAATCAATAATCATATTATTATTAATAATAATAATAAATTTGACATGGTTGAATTTATAGGGATTTTGAAAATTATTATTATTAATTATATTTTTTTATTGATTATTAAATTGTTTTCCTTATTTACCAAAAAAAAAATCAAAAATCAAATTTTTTGGACGAAAAGGAAAAAAATATCAATAGTTAAATTGTCATTTTAATAATAGATTTGATATTTTTCATTTCTAGGAATTTCAAAAGATTACCATAGCAAATTCAATAATAATAATATAATTATTGATTTTCCTTTTTCTTTCCTTATTTCCAAAAACAAAAATCCAATGAACCGATTTTTTTGGAAAAAAAGAGAAAAAAAAGGGAAATATTGCTTTCATGTAGTAAAAGTTTGGCTATTTGACCATTTTGCCCCTCATTAATTAATTAATAACCATTTTGCCCCTGATTCGAAACTATCTATCAATCTGCCCATCTTTAATCGACTACTTTGAATGTTTAATCGACTAAATGGTTGTTGAGAGATTTAATCGACTAAATCTCCCTACTTAATCGACTAAAATCATACTGACTTATTTTTTTTTTGTCAAATATGGAGATTTAGTCGACTAAATAGGGAGATTTAGTCGACTAAATCTCCCAACATCCATTTTTTGTCTGTTTTGGCCATTTAGTCGATTAAAAATGCAAGGTAGTCGATTAAAGAGGGGCAGATTGATAAATAGTTTCGAATCAGGGGCAAAATGGTTATTAATTAATTAATAAGGAGCAAAAGGGTGAAAAAGCCGTAGAAGTTTTCTTCTCCTGCGACGAATTAATATTATATATTACGAATAATATATATTTATAAATTTAAAAATTATTTTTTTCTCTCTCAATGGTTGTTGGCTGACGTGGTAGAGAGAGAAAAATCAATTTTTTTTTGTAAATAAAAAAATTAACTTTAATATTATAACTATGTACTACTCATAATATATAGTGTTAATTCGTTCCATGAAAAATTTCTTCTCTATATACTGTGTGAATTCGTTGCAGAAAAAGTTTTTTCTCCCAAAAAACAATAGTCAACTTAACCCTATTAGTAATAAATTTAACATTTTTAAATTTGGAAGGATTCAACAGATTGTGTGAAACAATTGAGATTTGTTTATGATTTTATTATTTAACTTAATAAAATTTGATAACAATTTTCAATTTAATGTTCAGTTAATATCAATTTGGTTAATTTATCTAATTTAATGTTCTTGTCTAACATTCAGTTAATAATTTTTTTTAAAAAAAATGGCAATTTGGTCAAACAGCTAATTTGGCCCCCAAGTCCTTTATTAACTTCCAATGGAATTACCAAAATAAAAATTCCAATGGTGGAACTAACCCGGTTTGAAAGGGATTTGTACTTGTCACAAGTCCTGGAATCGTCCAAATGAAGATATAGATATCTAACATGACTTTTTTTAGACAAACAATAAACTATTTTTTTTAGTAAAAAAATTTAAAAGGTGAATAAATTATTTCACAAGGCACCCCATAAACTATTTTTTTTTATTGATAAATACTTGCAGCTATGTTACCAAAAAAAAAAAAAACTTGTCAATAAAGAATAACAAACAAAATTCGAACCCAGAACTTTTTTCCCGTATCGACGCGTCACTCCATAGCTAACCTTTTGCTAATAATTGTTAGTATAAATATAGTAAAAGACGCTAGTGGCTCCACTTTACTGCAATAGTAATTATGTTTGCACGTGTTACTGTACACAGGAATTTCACATACATTTGATTGACACCCTTTATTATGAACATTAAGAATTGGTGTTTTTTTTTATTGCAATACATAGATGGTGGATGCTAGATTTATGAAATTTCTTTGTCAAGGTTCTGTTCAAATAACACAGCTCCTAGAATTGTTACTCCTATTTTCATTCGAATACAAAGCTAGATAAACTAGGGCGAGTTTCATGTAGCTTCCGTGGGAGGTTCACACCATCTAATATAGAGCAAAATTAAAAAAATGTTTAAGTTTGTTGGTTTGAGTTTAAAAAATTACAAAAAATGGTCTACAAAAAATAGTTTAAAGATTCAAAATGTTTAAGAAATATTTATGTTAGTTTTAAGAAAATAATTGTACCAGGGAGGATTTTTTTACTCCAGTATGATATTAATAAATCTTATTCTTTATTTCAGCCATTAATTTTGATCCATTTGACGGTTATAGATTATTTAAAAATAATAATTAATTAATTATAGATATAATAAAATATACTATAACCATTGGATTAACCACGGAGATAGGAAGTAAAATTTATTAATCTTACACAAAGATCCTCTCTCTAATTGTAGTATTTTTTATAATTCAAGATTTTACCTTATTCTAAGAATGTATTAATTTTAGGAAACTATAAAGTTATCGATTTTGAAAAATTTATTCAGATTTGACTAGATTCTTTTAATTTTTTGATTCGATTTTGTTTTCAAGTGATTGTGATTAATTATAAATACCTTAACAAACCTTATGTTCTAAAGACTTTCGAAATAAACAGACTCTGCTCAAAAGGTATTGGAAGAAGAACGTAACTGTTATCAGCAAATCAGTATGTCTAACGTTACCAAAGAGCTTGTCTTCTTAGCCTTACAGTATTTTGATGAGAAGGGTCTCAGTGAAACCGCTCACACGTATGTCTAACTCAAGGCTTCTTAATTACGTGGTTTTTAACGTTATGAGTTAGTGTTGTTTTGTCTTTTGTATTTTGTTTTCTATAATCTTTTGTTCTCAGGCTTCAGCGTGAAAGTGGGTTATACTTTGACATGAAGCATTTTGAGGACTTGGTGCTTGAGGGTAAGTGGGATGATGCTGAGAGCTATCTTTCTGCGTTCACAAGGATTAAGGACAATAATCACTCAATCAAAATATACTTTGAAATGAGGAAACAGAAATTCCTTGAGGCTTTGGACAGGTAAATCATAAATATATATGCCTTCACTTAACAATAACTTTTTTGAAAAAATTGGTTCATTACATAAGGATAGGATATATTATGCATGTCTATATTTTTTTATGCCTAATCTTCAATACCGTTAGATCATAAATTTCAATTGACTTTACTATTTCTCTCTCCTCTTGAGATTGTGATGTAACAATATTGGAAAAGAATAGGTAGAAAAGACATGGAAAATAAATAATTAGAGATGCGGTATTTATGTATATTAGAATGGTCTAGATAATTAGTGCATGGAGGAAGCTTTATACATTGTTCGTTCATAGTGTATTAATTCTTATGTTAAACTTCTTGTCAAATTAATTTCATCAGTAACGATCGTTACAAGGCTTTAGATATCCTCTTGAAGGATCTGCAAGTATTTGCCCCAATGGATGAAGGGCTGTTCAAAAATATGACTCAACTTTTGACAATAAAAAACATAAGGTATGATTCAATTATATGCTAGTGGGTTCTGAATTACATCCTTGATAACATGCATGCTTTATCTCTCTTTTGTCTTTCCCTTTTTTCTGGACCTAAACAGGGAACGTAAATCACTTTCAACATATCAAGATGCAAATTCTGCGAGGAAAAAAATGATGGATGAAATTAAGGAAGTTATAAAGAAACATCCTCTGTTAGATGGAAAGTTAAAATTGCCTGCTATTAAAAGTCACAGGCTAAGTCATCTTCTAAATGAAAGGTTTCCACTCTATTTTTTTCAGTTTAAGTATTGATATGCTAGGCATTGATGTTTGTCTCCACATTTTTTTAGGCTACTTGCCCTATATTGCATTGTCTACAGTTTTTACTACTATGCTTCATATCAAGCCATACATTTCAGTAACTTATAGAAAACTTATTTTTTGTCCAATTTGTTAGCTTAAATTGGCAGCATCAGAACCCTACTTCAGAACCTGATCTCTTTGGGGACCATGTCCGTTATTCCAATCCTTTTAATATTACTGCTCCTACAAATTCAGGTATAGGCTTTGATTTTTTTGCTAGGTCATCAATTTAATGCTTGCTTATCTAAGAGGTTTTAGTCCTCAATTTTTGAAATTTTTTTTTTTAAATTTTCGATGTATTTTTTAATTATTTATTATTATTTTAATTTTTTTCCCCTACTATAGGAATTTTCTCTTTTGCTAACTAACTATTTCAGCCTAGCTTTGCCTTGTTGCTTATGATATAATTCTTCATGGCCTTTATGCAGAAACAAATTTGGAGTTCTCTATGGATTCTGATGAGGTCAGTTGGATGAAACCTTTTTGTTCAACCTTTAATGGTTAGTTATTTTAGAATCTATTTTCATAATCGAAAGCCTAAACTTCCTTCATCAATGATTCAAAATAATTACTATTTATTTATTTATATTTTAATATACTTGTATTTTAAAATTTCAGGATTTGACCAGGATTTTTTTTTTGTATATTATTTGACTAGGATTTTGATTGCGATTAGTTATAAATACGCACCTTATGCTGTAATGTGATGAAAGAGTTTGTCTTCTTAGTGCCCATTTAAATGGACCTTTATTTCTAAAAGAGTTGCTTTTTTTTAAAATAAAAGTGCTTTTGAGAATTTTTAGATGTTAAGATAACAACTTTTTAAAAAAGCAAAATTTAAAATAAAAGTTAAAATGCTATTTTTTTTATAGCCAGTAGTTGGTAGCTTTTAAAAAAAGCAGAAATTAAAAGATAATATAAAAAAAAAAATTAGAAAAAAATAATATAAATTTTTAAAATACAATTTTAACCTTATCTTATCATACATATTTTATCTCTCATTAATCATTATCTCACGATCATGTTATTTTATCTCTCCTTTATTGTAATTTTATATATAAAAGTGCTTTTTTTATTTTAACATCCAAACAACTTTTTTATGTAAAAGTGATTTTCAGATCATACTTCTAAACGTAAAATAACTTTATCTATTAAAAAAAGTTATTTAAAAAAAAACAATGTATAAAAAGCTCATGCAAATTAGTCTTACAGTTTTTTGATGAGGAGTATTTGAAGGAAACCGCAAATATTTGTTACTTTTCATTATTTGGAGTTGACTTTGCTTTCTTGACATTTTCATGCATCTTAGAATTTTTTAATTTTTTTTATCAACATAATTTATTTATTTTTACAGAGTGGCTGCAAAAAAGTTTTGGAGGATCAACCTAATTCAATTGTAGAATCCCATAACAAAATGAAGAATCTATTTGAAATTTGTAGACCATCTCAGTGCCGGGTCTTGCGGCTCCCTATGCATTCCGAAATAAACAACAAGGTATATCATTTATATGGCTTACTGAGATTATTTGTTTTCTGACAATATTTCAACACCAAACATGTCAATGTCATGATTCCTTAATCCCTTAATGTGTGGCTATCATTTGATTTCTTTATATTTAGTAATATGTTGATATTAAATATGCTATCATATTGCAACTACAATTTGAGTTCCGTTTAAATAAAAATAAGGCTTAATTAGAAGCAAATAAACTATATCAATCTCAAAGTTTTAATCCACATGAGATATGTTTTGCACAAACAACTATAAGATGGGATATGCAAGATAACAAATAAATGGACAACTAGGTTCCATAGAACTAAAAATAATCATTAACTTTCTATGAAGCAGATTGTTAGACTAACTTACACTCACGCGGGAAATGCCATTTTGGCTTTGACATCGAATGGTATTCATCCAGTTTGGGCATGGCGACTTAGTAGCTTCAACTTGGATGCCAAGGTAAGTGGAAATGTCATATTCACTTTCTTTTGATATTATTTTTTCCCCCCTCTTTTGTTACCCTCTCTTCGGTTTGTTCTTATTTACCATGAAGTTCAAGTTTGGAGATTGATTTTATCATAAAAGATTAATCATATAATTATATTTTGCTTGTAGGCAACAACACAAGTTTGCCCTGAATTATGGCAACCATGTAATGGCTTGAAATTTATGAGCAATAACGTTATAAGTGGCAACAACCATGGAGACTTAGTTTCGTCTTTTGCTTTAACAAAGACGGATTCATATCTCATGTCAACATCGGGGGGGATGATCTCCTTGTTCAATATAAATACATTTAAGGTATAACCTTAAAGATAGAATCTCGCATTGCTAAACAAGTTGGAATATCGACCAAAGTGTCATTTTTTTGGCAAAAAAAATTCTCAAATACCACGTGAACAGTACTTTTTACTAGACTGTCATGTGTCGAAGTTCGCTACCCCTGATAGCGAATTTCGTCGCTAATAATTTCGTGACACATGGCCATATTGCGTACCAAATTCGCTACCACTGGTAGCGAACTTAGTCTGGTCAACTTTTTCCTGCGGAGGTGGGTCACGTGTCACAAAATTATTGGCGAACGGAGTTTGATACCAGTTATAGCGAATTACGTCGCGTGGCAGTTTAGTAAAAAGTACTGTTCGCGTGGCATTTGGCTAAAAAATTTGCCAAAAAATGACATTTTGGTCGATGTTCCAAACAAGTCGCATTCATTGCTATGAAATTGTTTAATGCTGATATTTTCATTATTTTATATGACATCTACAAAAGTTAATAAAAACCTTACATGCTATTAGTTATTATTTTGCTACTCATAATGATGTTATTGTTATGATTTAACTAATCATATGTTACACATTTCCTGATAAATACAGACTATTGAAACTATCATGCCTCCACCACCTATGGTAACATGTCTTGCTCTCTACCCTCAAGATAATAATGTTCTTGCAGTTGGCATGGATAACTCCAGCATACTTATATACCATGTCGTAAACCATGAGGTATATTTCTTTCTTTTTTTCTTTTTTTTTTGTCATTTGAGAAAGACATGCATCATTACATGTTTAAAAATTATTAAAACTAGCTTTCTGGGTCACTCATCTTTGTCAGGTTCAAATCAAGCTTGAGGGCCACTCTAAAAGAGTTACTGCTCTTGCCTTCTCAAATACTTTGAATGTTCTTGTTTCTGGTGATGTAAATTCTCAGGTTAGTATGTAATATACATTACATGCATCATGGCTACCACAACTACCATTTTACAATTATCTCCCCTGCTTTCTTGGCCAGCATGAGCTTCTTTCAATTTGATAGTTGGAACCATTTTTATAATTACACTGGAATACTTTTAAATACGCACAAAGAGGAGCAAGGTTCTTTAATTGAAATCCAGCTTATGGTTAAAACATATTTATCAGTTATTATTTTTTTTTGGTATGTAAATTTCTTTGTCACTAATCTGATTTCTCTGTGACAGATTGTTGTATGGAATACCAATGGGTGGGAAAAACTGAAAGAGAGGTACTTGCAAATACATGAACAGAAGGTGCCAGAAGTACTATCTGAAACTCAAATTCAGTTTCATCCAGATCAGATAAAATTCCTAGCTGTACATAATAGTCATCTTGCAATTTATGAAGCAACAGAACTAACATGTGTCAACCAGGTTTCTCTTTGCTCCCCCCTCACATATCATGCAGTTTTTTTCTTCTTCTTTTTCTCTGATTTTTTTTTTTTTTTTTTTTTTTTTTCTGCATACCAGTGGATTCCAGAAGTTTCAGTGGCAATCTCCCAGGCAACTTTTTCATCTGACGGTCAGATTGTGTATGCCACTTTTGTTGATGGGACTTTGGCAATATTTGATGCTTTAAAATTCCAAATGCATTGTAGGGTCCATCCATATACTTTCCTTTCTCCATATTCAAGGTATGTCTTCATTTTTTTAATCTCTCTAGAGTTGCAATTTGAAGGTTAATTTGCCATAGCTTTATATCATAATCCTAAGCTTGTTAAGATAAATGATATCATATTTCCTACTCAAGTAGTGCACCTTAGTGTAGACTTATTGTTAATTTATACATATTAGCTATAGCCTTGAATTCTTGTTCATTACAAATGTGACATTGCCACTCAATGTAATTTACATATGATTTGTTGTTTGCAGCTTGAGCGTCTACCCAATTTCTATAGCTGCACATCCACAGAAACCAAGCCAGTTTGCTGTGGGGCTCACAGATGGAAGTGTTTATGTTCTTGAGCCTCGGGAGCCAGATGGTAATTGTATCAGCTTTTCCAATGATAAGCAGCCAGAAAAACCCTCGGTTAAGAGAATCAAGTTGAGATGCATTGAGGTGAAAAAAGACATATGAATGGTTGACCCAAAGGAACTAGAACTTGTATGGGAATGAGAGGATTACAACCATGCAACTTAATAATGATGAGAGAATGCATTAAGATTCTTTTACATAAATTCATGTCACAGAAGAATATCATTCCCATAATTTATGCTAAGGTCACAAAGAATGATTACTTGTACTATTATCACATATGAAGTGTAATAGTACATAAAATATTTCTAGGTGCTTTCCTATTAGTTTAGACATATCACTGTGTTAATCAATTTGATATCTAGCCCTTCTAGCCTTGATTGAAGTTTTGTCTTGTTTTGACAGTTGGTTCTTTCTCACTATGCTTAAATTAGTTTAGGCTTTTTTTTTTTTTTTTTTTGTAGTAATTAGTTTAGGCTTTGTTTATAAATAGGTTGGTTTTATTCGGCAAAAGTCTGAATTTAAATTGGCTTAATGTTTATCAAATTTTATTATTATTGTTATTATTATTATTATTAATCTGACCTAATTGTTTGTGACAATGTAAAAGTCTAGCTTATAAGGTAAACGTCTATTAAAGATTTATATTACATAAAAGTCCTTGAAACAACCTATAGACTCAGGCTTTCTAGATTTCAAATAGATTTGAAAAAAAAATTATTCAATTGTATATAAAATAAAATAAAAAATAAATAAGTGGGTTAAAACTTTTTTAAGACATAATTCTAACGTTCTTAATTAAATGAAAACTTAAAAGTGAATAAGGTATCCCTTGTATCCTCACGCCTGTTCTAATTTTGACAGGACTTAAAAGATTATTCACAAGATACGCTAAAAATCATAACATTATTTTTAGTAATATATGAATTTGATTTTCATCTATTGGTTATCAAATGATTTATATGTGGTCACCTGTTTAAAAAAGGGGAGAGGTTATAGTTACTACCTTTTTTTCTTACTACCTGTTACTACTAAATCGTAACCGTTGATTTCCGTCAATCTAACGGTTATAATTTATTGGGTCATTCTTATTAATTAATTATTAATTTTCATTAAATTATAACCGTTAGATTGACGAAAATCAACAGTTACGATTTAGTAGTAACAAGTAGTAAAAAAGAGAGGTAGTAATTATAACCTTCCCCTTAAAAAAGTAGTGAAAGACTTTATTGTAAGTGAAAAGAATTAATTATTAAAACGATTATTATTAGATATAGTTGTGTAAAAAATTATACTAATTATTTATCAAATTTAAAAGCCGTGTATAATTTTTCTATCATTTTAAAAATACAAATATTTAAGTTGGTATAAAAATTTTATTTTAATAAATTGTCAGTATAATTTTTTTTATTAAATTATTACTTAATCTTGTATATTGCCAAATAATTAAGAAAGTTTGATTGTGACAATCATTACTTAAAAATTAAATCTTTTAACAATGTGTCAATACATTATTAAAAAAATTAAATGAAATAGTATGTCGAATTTAAAGTCTATAAAAATGTGGATACCAAAAATAAAGTCTATAAAAATGCTACAAAACACTAATTCAAATTATGATATAAAAATCAATATGACTTTTTGTTAACAATACTTGAATTGAAAATTTGGCATATCCCCCGAACTTCATTTGCCTTAATGCTTATCATAAATATTGAATTGTATATAAAATAATTAAATTATAATGATATATAATTATAAGAATAAACAATATATAAAAAGATTAAAACAAATAAGAATTTTTTAAGGGTTTATTTTTTCTGCAGTGAATAAAAAAAATTTATCTGCATTGAGCCCAAAATAACGTTGTTTTGAGACGAAAATTAAGGTGTTTTTATAATTGTAATTTATTGTAAGGTTATAAATTTATAATAGTCTTTATCATTATAATTTTTTAATCTTTCAACCCAAAATGACGTCATTTTAAAAGTGAATATAGATAATTTATCCGCGTAAAAACATTAAAGTCATATTTTAAAATCATAATTTTGGCCTACCTGACATTTTTAAAAGCTTGTGACGAACTTCCTTGATAAATAGTTAAGCAAAATTATGTCAAGCAATAGGTCCTAGTAAAATTATCCTGTTTACAAAAAAAAAAAAAAAAAAAAAAAAACTCTTATCTTCTACCCTATTTTCACTTCAAATTTTGACAGGACTTAGAAGGATTATTCATAACTTAGATTAAAAATCCAACAATATAAGATGGTTATTTATTTTTTATAATATGTGAATTTGATTTTCATGTATTGACTATCAAATAAAAGTAGTAAAAAGTGAAAAGAAATAATTACTAAAATGACGTGATAACACATTTATTAAATAATAATGTAAAAATTATATTAGTAATTTAACAAAATTAAAACTCGTGTATAATATATTATCATTATAAAAACGGAAAAGGTTATATTTACAAATTTTTTGTTTATAAACTACACTAAGTATGATAGGTCATACTTCAGTCAAGAGTGTATGACCGGTCGTGTAATTTGTAAAAAAGTTTGTAAACGATTTTTTTTCCTAGAAGAATACAGAAAAGTAAATTGGTATACTTCAAAACTTTTGATGGAACATCAGTATAAAATTTCTTTACATCATTATTTAGTCGAACACATAACTCCAACAGAAGAAAATATTTTTTTTAGTCTAAATATTATTTTCTTTTTTTTCTTTTTTTTTTTGGTTACAACTAAATATCATTTTCTGAATTGCGATGCACATACAACTGATTAATAGAAAATGATCTCGTGCTTTAGGAGGGGGGGATTTTTTAATTTTCTTTTGTGAGAGGGGGAATTGTTTTTCTGGTATGTAATGTAACTATGAATTGAATATTTCTCTTTTTGAAAGACTTAAATGCTAAAATTAAATTTAAACCAAATAAATATAAAACAATTAACCAAATAATAACTCACAATAACTATTTTTTTATACTGACCTTAATTATTTTTTGAGGCAAGTTGGTCTCTCATATTTTACAAGTTTCAATTCTTTAAGCTATATCCTGAGTTGGGGTTTAATTATAGTTGAATCGTCGCTGCTCCTAAAAATGTATTTGGTGGGAATTCAATCTAACTATTAAAAAATCTCCTACATTTAATTTTCTAAACTATTATCTTACACCCATGAGCATGTAGATGCAGATTGCCTTTGCAGATTTTAATGATGTGTATTTATGTTGCATCGACACCAACATCGAACACCACACTCCGATACGTTAATTCTAAAACATATTAAATTTCAACATGTTAGGACACGTTTTGATATTAAATAATATTTTTAATTTACGTAGTATATATTATATTTAATATTCAATAATTTAAAAAAAAAATGAAGCTAAACTTATATAATACCCAATAATTTTGCAAAGAAACATAAGATATCACAAATATTTATATTAAACTCAATCAAATGGAAATTATAATCCAACAAATCTAACAGTTGGAACTAAAAGCGCAACACAACACAACCTTTGAACCTTTTTTTGAGTCTCTACAACTTGTTGGAATGTCGGGGAGTATCGGAGTATCAAGGAGTGTCGAACACGACACATTAGGTTTTTTTGAAGTGTCGATGCACCGTAGATACAGTTGCGGATCCAGGAAATTAATGAAGGGTGGGCACTCAATAAGTTCAAGTACATATATTTTAATAACAAAAATATATTACAATAAAAATTAACGAACGGGAGAACAACTTCGCTGGTCATCGGTCACGGAATCACAGTGCCATCAACTGGGTCTGGTCTGGAACGCGACTTGTGAGAGTTGCCGGCTGGCTAGGTCTGGTCTAGGGCTAGATCTGGATGGATTGTGACTCAACTAGACCTACGATGGAGGAAGAAGCAAATATTTCAACTTCCAATAACAGAGATTGAGGTTTGAGAGGAGATGAATCAATATGCAAATGCAAACAATGGGTCTGGAATAGAGCTCTCTGCTGTTAGGTTTGGATAACAGAGGTGGAAGAGAAAAAAAGCGCACGAAAAAATAAAATAGAAGGAGAAAAATTAAATTGGGGAAACTTGAATTTCAAGATAAGTGCATTTTCGTATTATCGCATCAGATTTCAAGGGTGGACCGTTGCCCCCCTTCTCATACATGTGTGTCCACCTCTGTGTAGATATGGATGGCTGATCCTAACTATTTTGGGATAAATATGATGTTGATGTTGAAACCTATATTTTTACTTCTTTATTAGTTCAGATATTAGTTATACACTTATACCATTACTTCAAATTCTTATCTTCACTTCTGCATTCTTTCATCCTTGCCTTTCTATCTTCAGATTATAGAATTTTGGTACATACAACTAAAATATTGACTGACGATATGCCACTTCAACCCATTCACAATCCGCTAGTTGAACTATTAGCAATTGAAAACGGAAAAGACAATAAAAAAATTCTCTGAGCATGATGAAATCACGTTGACAACGTTAAAGTTATCACCAGATATAAAGGAACGATTCCAAGTTAGTTTAGACAGTTGCAGTGTTAGTTAAATTGGTTAGGATTAGCTGGAGGATCAGTTATTCATATACATGTCTATAAAAGGGCTCAAGCCTTATGTAATTATTCAGATTACACATTCTATTCTGGTTCCAAATTCTCTTTCTTTCTTTTGTACTAAAAGTATAACAGTAACAGAACTCAAGTAGTTTTATTTGAAACAAACACCATGAGTAACTTAATCCTTTGGAGCCTTTATACAGCACTGGCCTTGCACTCATGACACATGTTATCATTCACCTACACATTCCATCACCAAACTTGCTTATACCTAATGCATCATGAGCTACAAGTTCCTTTTCTATGCTGTCAAACCAAGCTCCCTTCATATAACCAAGGAACTGACACAGACCCCAACATCAAGAACCCACTTCTAGCTTCCTTAAACACAGCAAAAGCCAAATGATTCGTTGGAGCCACTATTGTTATAGAGGAAGTTAAATGCAATGAATGGCATAAGAAGCTATTGTTCAAAGAGAAGTGGGGGGTAAATGGTGAAAATGTCAAGTGCTCTAAATGTGGTACCTTTCATTTGTTTCAACACAAAATATCGTTTTCACCGACAACCATAACTAAGGAGTTCAATAACAATAACTCAAAATTGCAGATTGAGCAAAGAAAATACTATAAGGGAATAATCTGTATTTTCCTTTCTTTCTTTTTTTAAATTTGGTAGCATCTGTATTTTCTCCAAATAAGTACATTATCCACACTCAACAACCTATTCATGCAATAATTTAATATTAACAAAAAAAAAGGTCACGGGTCATTGCATGAATATTAACAAAGAGAAAAGGTCACTGGAATCCTATGACCCCATATTTTGTTACTGTCAGTAACGTCTCCAACAAAGGGTCTTATATTCTCGAAACATAGTGCATCTTCTACACTAGTCAACACATTCTGAACTATCTATCCATAATATAACTATTTTGCACGCACAATCCGGCATGAACTTATAACATGATGCAAACTTTTTAACTTCTCTATCATAAATATCTCTAAATTAAGATGCAAAAGATGCTTGTTACCAGAGTTATTTTTCAATCAATATGTAAAAATCCTTTATTTGACAAAACAAATTCGACAGCATCAGCATCAGAATTGCAGCTGGGTTGCTCCATCGCTGACGTTAAGACATTATCAACAAATGCCACAAGAAGCTAACACCTTCATTAGTATTACCACAGCTAACGCAACACTAAAAACAAAGCTGATATGACACAGTGCAAATTAAGAATTTGATGGTTGCAACCATAACATGATCAAATCACATGTTCATAGTCGCAACTTTCCAAGCATGTTGGCTTGGGACGGCAACTGGAAGTCTAAAGGAATATAATTATTTGACAACTTCCCTACATGTTATTGACAATGATCTATAAAAAAAGGAACATAATATCCAATTGTTTCGAAGCTTAAATATAAATAGTCAGTCAATTTAAAGGAAATGAAATTGCTGAATGCCCCATCAAAGAAGGTAGATCTTCAACTAGAGCTTGAATCATCAATCTTTGCTGCTGCAGATGCATAACTAACACTACTATCCTCCGTACTTTTGCACTGAGTGGACTGCTCGTAACGAAGAAATTTGATTTTTATCTTTGTTGAGCTGTTCCTCAGCATCTGATAAATCGCAAGATGTTGAAAGTAAATGTAAGATCAGCACCCAATAGAATAACTCATTAAATGTGGTAAGTTGCAAAATATATGAATCAAAGATACCACATGCAGATAGACTTTCTTCAATATTATATTACCAATATTAAAGAATTCCAAGTGAAGTCCTCATCAAAATAGTTCAAGTCTCAGATTATGGTACGACACCAAGGGAAGGGTAACTCAACAACATAGGGGAATATTCCAGATAACAACACACGTACCTAAAGGGCACAATTCTGTTGGAAGGGAGAAAATAATCATTGCTGAGGTGGCAAGGTGGTTAGGAGAGTTTGTTAAATAGAGCCAGAGGCATGTGGAGAGGGAGGGACTTGGGACAGACGGGGGCTGGGAAACCAGAATTGGGAGAGACCTTTGGAGTCCCTCAAAACCTATCTGTTCTTTCTTGCATTTTTACTTTTTTGGTATTTTTCTCAGTTTTACAACATAACTTGTACTGCTGCTGAATTGCCAGCATTAATCAATATACACACTTCAGTTTTTCTTCCATTTCTTATTTCTACATTCTGGTTCCTATCAGATAATAAACATTTTTAGCTCTAAGCATCACATGATGAGATAAATTTTGAACAATTACCTAACATCTTAGATCAATGAAATTATTTCAGGAAGATCGTTTTTATCAAAGCATCAAGATACACAGTTAAGGAAAACTACTACAAGTACAAGGTATCAAACAGCATTCAAAATGAAAACCAACAAAGTACTGTGATCTTCCTGAATCTTTATAACCTTTTCTTTTCTCTTATTTTCTTTCTTTCTTTTTTTATTTTTGTTTTATATATATATTTTTTTTTGGAAAGGTAAAAGAGTGGTCAAGAAGTTCTCAAATTGATTAATCAATTTCATTCTTAGTAAGGTGTGAAAAGAAAACATGATTCATAATAATACTGATGTTGATAAAATAATAATATTGTTCACAAGAGCTACTTCCATTAGGATATTGTGGCAATTTATAAGGAACTTACATGGAGAAAAACACTAATTGGATGCCGTCCACAGATTGTATTGTCATACTCCAATAGATATTTTTTGAATGAATCTGGATCTCCTGTTTCTATGATATCCATGCCCATCTTGTCTAAGGCCTCAATAGATTTGTAGATAGGCCCATGTTTCTTGTCATAGTGCATATAATTGAATCTGACATAAAACACCAGTCAGAAGACAAGAGGTTATAGGAAGAAATGTGTAACCTAAAATATATAATGATCAACACCTTTCTGGAACAAATGAGAAACATGATATATCCATCACAATACATAACTAGATAATGCAATATATAGATATTGGTAACAAACAGCCAAACCACTGAAGCACATCTTAACAAAAACTTACATAATTACCAATGAAGTATACTATCTAAACAACATCAATCTTACCAGTAATGTGGAATAAATAAACCAAAGGAAAACAACCAGACTTTGAATGTTTGCTTTGTGTGTGCAAGTGGGTGAGTGTTAGTTTACACAACTCAGACAATCTCAACAGTATACTTTCATAAGATCTTAGGAGAAAATAAATAAATAAGGTAGTTGAACAGGTAAAAACAGCACTTACCGAGATCCCCAGTGACAAAAATCTGATGAAATGGAAAAAAAATTATTGGGATCATCCACATATTTGGCAAGAATCTGCCCATACATAGCTTCATTCTCAGCACTAATAGCACCAACTAAAATGGGTACAATTTTCACCTGGTACCTGCATCAATATTCAAATTCAGCCTCTGTTGAAAGGTTTCAGAACAGGAACCTCTATATAACAAAATTTACCCTTCAAATACTTTAGCAAGATATGGCAAATGCATTTCCATGCTATGTTCAGCCTCATCAGTGCGAATATCCATTAGTTCAAAATTTCCCGTAGCTTTAAGCTCCTCGTTGACTGGTAAAATTACAGAGAATTGAATTTGGGCAATGAGGAAAGAAAGAAGTCAATATCAAAGTCAGACAAAATGAATCAGTTCTTCGCAAAACAATTCAAACAAGCCATGCGTCTTCACAACTCAGATAGATAGAAAACCAATATCACAAAAATAAAAATTTGATTTTACATACGCATATCATTATTTTATTTCTATTTCACAATTCATAGATTACCCTTGTTCATCAATGTTCTGCAAAGAAAAGTCTGCATTCATAATTAAATCGCACAATCTCATCATTGCAAAGAAAACAGGCAAGAATTACCAACGAACTGTACTGATAAGATTTTAGAAACTCAATTGATACCTTCCAAATCAATAGGCAGGTCCCCTATAGGTGTCTTGTAGACTGTTGTAGTTGAAAGAGCACATTTTGGAGTGTAATAGTGGTGAGAAGGACCAAGAAGGAACACACGTGTACTGAAACCGTAAAATAGAAAGAAAATAACAATCATCCACAAGTTCACAGGAAACAGCACAGCACCCTGAAGCTAATCCAGTTTCTATAAACACATCAACTGACAATTTCCAAAATAGGAATGAAGGGGGAAGATGGTATAGAAGCATGGGATAAACTTGTCTATAAATTGGGCAAGTGAGGGTGCATTTATCCTTCTTATTTAATTTCTTAAATTTTAAGGATTGATACTCCCTTACTTGCTCACTTTGGAAAAAAAATTCATGAATGTGGAACATTAAGAGAAGCAAACAAGACATGAACGCACATGTTAGATGGATCTATGTTTCCAAAGGCATAGGCAGCAGCTCGTCCTGAATAGGAATAACCTGCATGTCTAACATAACAACATTCCAATGCAACACAAGCACATTAGAATTGTTAACCTCAAAAATCAAATCACAAAATAACAAGTACTTTTAAAACTTACGGTGCTATTACTCCTCGTACATCAGGAGACTTGGTCAGACCACAAGATTTTAGCCATCCTTCAAGTTCTTCTGAAAGTTGCTTAGCTGAAAATATAAAAAAATAAAAAGAAAAAGATATTAAAGAGAGATTTTGCTCTCTGACAAATAAACTGACATGTAGAAGAGTAATGAGCGAATAAAAAAACTAAAAAAAGTTGAGAACTTTGAAACTTGTCTCAAAGAATCAATCGCTCATTATAAGACTCAAATTTTGACTGTGTAACATTCACCCAAATGGCATGAATAAAAATGAACACTAATTGAAAGGTAAAAACCCCATCTTTTATGTATCAAAAAAAAAAAAAAAAAAAAACGATCTTTTGAACTTGATCAGCAAAATTCAACTCAAGTTTTAAGGGTTTTTTAGTGGTTGGATTTAGATGCTTACGATTGTCTGTGTACCAAGAACCAGCATGAGATGGTCTCCTGATTTTGCTGCCCATGATTGAGGATTTGAGTGTGTGATAAAACCCTATGAAGAAGGTGTGCAAAGCGAGTGCAGGCTATATAAATATGGTTTATGGTTTGTTCATGTTGCAGGAAAGTGGGCCTCATAAAAATCATTTTCATATAAATATTATAAGTCGGTGGTATGATACTATCGTTATCTTGTAACATTATTCTTATAAATCCTTATAAAT
The DNA here is from genome assembly GCF_033153095.1 of Gastrolobium bilobum. Lineage (NCBI taxonomy): Eukaryota > Viridiplantae > Streptophyta > Magnoliopsida > Fabales > Fabaceae > Gastrolobium > Gastrolobium bilobum. The sequence continues at coordinate 474,295 of NW_026898693.1, forward strand.
ATAAGTTGTTTGATATTTATTTTTAATACAAACTAAATCGAAAATAAATCAATTGAAATAGATTACCAAAAAATAAATTATTAAAAAAAAATATCCTAACAAGATTCAAATCCTATTAAAAGAAAAGATAAAGTTAAGGATATTTATCTCCTATAAATAAGGAAAGTTGCTAAACATAAAAAATAAGAATTGCTTATTACAGATTATTCAGCATTTAAATTACTAAAAAAATGAAAACAATTATAATTAAATAAGGGAATAACATCTATTCTTTTAAAGGATATAAACCTATATTCTTTTAGATCTTAACTGTTGATTTTCGTCCATCAACGGTGATAATTTATTGGATTAAAATTATTAATTAATTAATAATAAATTTGGCTTATTAAGTTTGACCCAATAGATTATAACCGTTGATGGACAGAAATCAACGATTAGGATCTAAAAGAATATAAACTTATAAATATTTTTCCCATTAAATAAAGGTAATAATTATAGAAAGATTTTCAAATACGTCCCAAATTTTATCTTCCTAGATATGCCATATTTTGAAACCAAATCTGTTAAAAACATGGATCAAGCTAAACGTGAAATATATATGATTTAAACCAACCAACTCATCGAGTGCTTCTTTGAATTCTTTTTTTTTTCATATCCCAGTTCCTCTAACAATAGCTCTCCCTAAAAAATTTAATGATTTATTATTTTTAAATTTTTTAGTAATATCAAGTGTAAAACCCTTAAAAAATAATAATAATATAAACCAATAATAAATTATTATAAATAACATTCCAAAATATATAATTCAATCACAAAATTATTAAAAAAATATTTCAAAAATATATAAATCAATGATAAATTATTATAAAATGTACTTCAAAAATATATAAATCAATCATAAATTATCACAAACAAAATTTCAAGACATTCACATGGGAATGTTTTATTTAATAATTATTAGGTAAATAATATTTTATTATTACCATATTACTTTTACCATTGGTATGATAATATTTTTCTTATAAATAGAGACTTGATGAACTATTAGTCATTACTTGAAAATTTAAAGAAATCAAGGAGTGAAGGGTCTTGAAAAAATTTAGAGAAAACATCATTAAGAAAGAGGGAGAGAAAAAGAAAGAAATTTTAGTGTGAGAAAACTTGATAATAAGAAAAGTAAAAGTAAATACTAAGGGTGGGGATTGTTGGACAAGTGGCTACAATACTCAAGAGGGGGGTGAATTGTGTAAGAATCTGCACCGTTAATTAAAGAAGTTAATTAATTAATTATGTGAAATTAGAAAATGATTCCATAATTGACCCTAATAGATATCATGAGGCTTTAATAATTATAATTAGTGAGTAATAATGCTGAAAGTCGTTTTTCGGAAGAAAAGTGCAGATACCAGTTCTGCTAGTCGGTATAAATGTGTACCTAAAAAGTATCTCGGAAAATTATGAAAAGTGATTATATATTATGAGAATAATATATAGGACTTGTAAAACGAATTTCAAGTTAAAATAATGAGAATTGGTGTCTGAACTGATACCGACTATGGAAAATCGCATACCAGAAAGGTGCTCCGAAAATTATAAGAAAAATATGATAATTCTTGTAAAATTGAGTAGTTTCAGATTCCAAAGTTTGGGATTAAAATGATAAGCGTAGCTATTAACGTTAATACTGCGCGATTAACTTAAACGCACCTATAAATACAAGGGGCACACACTTCTAGGTTAGAATTTGAAGCCTTCCTACGTGAGTTTCTGATTTCCCTTGGCTGCCACCTTCTTCTCCATTGCAAAGTTGGAGCTTTTCTTCATTTTTAAGCCAAAGACTCCACATTTTCTTCTTGAAAAGCCTTTCTCCATCATTGGGTGAGCTTTTGACAAGCTTTGGGAAAGTGGGGAGAGTGTTCTTGTGAGCTCAAGGTGCTGTTTTTCTGAGTGTTGGGGGCTACCTCCTTGGTTGTGGGAGTGTGAGTGCATTTCACCTCCATTGGAGCTTAAAGAACCAAGCTTTGGAGGGAAAGAACTTACCTTTGTGTGGTGATTTTCGTGCACCACTAAGGCAAAGGCTTGGGGCACTTCATTGAGCATTAAAGACTCTTCTTTTTTCTGAGTTCAAGGACCCCATAGGTATACCTTGAACATTCCCTTTGAAATTTCTTGAAAATAGCTTGTTTATGCCATGAAAAAAGGTAACTTTGATTAATCATGTTAAATGTTGTTAATCTAAGGCTAATAAGTGTAAATGAATATCTGTTTTGACGAAAAATCGGACTTGGGAACCTTGGGAGGCCATTGGAGCTCGGATTATGCAGAAAAATCTGCATTTTCGCGTTTCTGCACAGGTGATAATCGATTACCCCCTGTATGGTAATCGATTACCTAGTGCAAATGTGACAGCAACGACCTAGTTTAGTAAAATTGCGATATCTCAAGCTACAGAGCTCCAAATTGAGTGAGGTTTGGACCTATGTAAATCTAACACATAGGTCTACAACTCTGTAAAATTTAGTAGCCATTGAATAAGTGGTTTGATCACAGTGTCATTTTGAAGTCGCGTTTTGGTTACTGGAAATTCCGGTTACAACAGTCACTTTGCGTAAAACATAACCGGAGTTATACAACTCCGATTGAGGCGTATAATATGTTGTTGTAAAGCTGGAGATGTCTAGTTTAACATATTAAAATATTAGAATATTTCATAAAGAGATGAAAATGCAGTATTGAAAATGATTAAGCAATCAAGTATGGTTATTGATGATATTCTGTTATAAACAGACTGTGATTGTGCTGTTTGGTGACCTTGGGCCAGTGTGGACTCTTGGTTTGGACGGATAGCTTGAGAGGTAAGCTTTCGTGTCCTCGGTTTAGCCATGTTATGGTTCCACCATGTCCCACGGGAGTATGGTTATATGCATGTTGTGTTTCATGCTTTTATATATATGAATTGTTGTTGAGCTTTATGTGTAATGGCTTTTAATATGTATGTGTTGTTCCATCTTGACGGGAAGTCTGAGTATGTGACGCCATACAATACGGTGGTCCGGGGTGGATGCAAGTAGCACTTGCACATGGCAGGATTTAGACGTACATAAATCCTGCATATCTCTGGCCAGTAGAATAGTATTTGACACACATGACATGATTATCTGCTGCATTGCACTGATTTAGAACGGATGATGATAAACTGCTTTTGAACTTATATTGCACATGTAAGTGAGCTTGGGGTGGAAGATCCTTGAGGACTCACTGTCTTACTGAGATTTCTAGTTTAGAGATCTTACCCCACGTTTGGGAAATGCTTATTTCAGGACCAGGTAGTATGGGGGTCGATGCCTCAGGCGGCAGGAGGCCGGAGCTTAGCTGATTATGTTATTACTGCTTTATGCTAGCATGACTGGATTAGATGTTGTTTATGTTTATGCTCTTTATGTTTTGTTTTGAGTTGAGACTGATGTTGGACTTTGTTGCCTTATTCGGGTGAGCATGGGATGTTGTCCATGTCACTATGTTGTTAGTACTTTATTTGGAGTTGTATAAAATGTTAGATGGTCCGGTCTACCTTGTTGTAGTTCCGTGACTAGAGATCCATCTTATGTTATTTATTTAATGAGGTATTTCAGATAGCTGTTTTATTGCAATTACATACAGGCGATGTTTTATTAATTGAATAATAAGCAAGTTGGTAATGATAATGACATCATAATTGAGAAGAAAAAGATATTCCACATTTTTAATTAAACGCAACTTAATACGATAGTGTGCTAACATTACCGGATATATATGGGGTGTTACAAATTGAGTTTTACAAAATCTTTTCGCAAAGTGCCTCCTTTGATATTTTAAAGATTATTTCTTCAATAAAGTAATTTAATAAGAAAAAATCTAAGTGTGAGAGCAAGTGTAGTGATCAATAAAGTAAGCAAGCGAATAGATAAAGACAATCTAAAAATGCAATTTCAATAATTAAGTAAAGAGGTTAAGGTTAGAGAAATTGCAAACTAGATGTATCATGGTTCGGTCACTACCACCGTGACCTACGTCCAGACTGAAGTCGCTCGATCAGTTCTTTTCACTAACTATCAAGCTTGAGGGTGCTTGACAAATCACTACAACCTTTCAAGACTTCGGGCTCTTGATGCCTTACAATTTTTCACTCCAAATTTTCATAGAAATTTGGTGACCTCTCTAGTGTATAGGGGTCACTCCCCTAACTATTCAAGAAATCAAATGGAGGTGTTTAACAATGGCTAAGTACTCTCAAAGTACAAATAATACAAGTTGAAGAACAATGGTTGTTGACACTCTCACAAGAATGAAGCTCAAAGAGAATTTATGATTAAGAAGACAAGAATAATGCAAGTAGTATGATAATAAATGAGTAATAATGATCAAGAAGTGTGTCACATCAAGGGGAACATTAATCTCTATTTATAGAGGGTCCCCGTGGGTGTTTTTCCACTCATTTTCATAAACTAACTGTTTTATAGCCGTTATTTTGTCTTCTACACAGTAGGTAATCGATTACCACTGTGTGAGTAATCAATTACCATGAAAGGTAATCGATTACCAACCTGTTGAAAGGTTGGATTTCACTTCAAAAAGGTTTTCTCTTGATCTAAGTCAGTTTCAAATATTTTTTAAACATTTGATAAACATTGAGAAATATATTTTCATGCTAGGAATGTATTTGAATGTCAAACGGTGATTTAATGCATGTATTTAAAAATATTTTGAGCTTCATTCACGTAAGGAATCGATTATCCTTTCAAATAATCCAAAGTCCTATGATATGTTACTTTGAGATTGCTTGGACTTAGAGACTTCTCTTGAAGCTTAAGTCTTGATCTTGTTTAGACTTTTTTTTTATGGTTTCACTTTGAAGCTTTCTTTCCATGCTTATTTGTTATCATCAAAATCGTTTAACCTTTATATTCTTTACGTAGAGTGCGTTGGTTCCACAGGGATAACTCTTTTTTCTAAAATATAAACTTCATGAAAGTGTTATTTATTATTTATTTTTATTTTTTCTCCTTTCCTTAATCGGTCCCGACGTTTAAATTTATTTTATGGTTATTTATTTTAACAATTTACATTTCTATAAATAAAGTTAAAAGTCTTTGATGATTATATAAAGTTGTTCCGATGGTTTTGAATGAAAGAAGATGAAATAATTTGTTATTATGTCTATAAATTTGGGATAGAGAATAAAATTAATAAATATAAATTTAAATAATGATAAAATTAAAAAATAAATGTGAAAACTCTAAAAAAACTAGTGTATATCTCAAAAAAAAAATTCTCTCGAGAGCTTTACCTTTTACTTTTTGTACTCATTATAATAAAAAAATATAACAAAAACTTTTATAAAATTATATTTAACTAAATTTCTTCTTATATGAAAAAAATAAGTTAAAAATAAAACTTGACAAACAGAAACTCACATTGATAAACTGATAAATTGAAGGAAAAAAAACTAATTAAAAACTAATAAAATTAAATATTTATTCGTAACATTGGGCTTTTTGACCCTTTTATCCCTTATTAAATAAAAAATAACCATTTTGTCCCTGTTCCAAAACTATACCTCATTTTACCCATCTTTAATCGATTACATAAAAAATTTAATCGACTAAGTGTAAATAAAATATATTAATCGATTAAAAACCTTTTTTAATCGATTAAATATCGATTTCTTCAAGAAAATTGCAGAGGAAGAACCCACCACCGACAACTTCATAAAGACAACAACAACACACAAGAAAAGAAAATGGAAACCATTACAAAATACTTGTTGCTCTTGGCTATCTGCCTCATTTTAGTGCATCACCAAAGTGTTGCACATGAAAACAGAGGAAAAGACCTAATTAACGAGGTATGTCAACAAACATCAACGGGGGTGTCCTTTCTTCGGACCCAATCATTAGTCCAAGAGTGAATCTACAAGACCTAGCAATGATATCACTGAGGGAGGTAGCAGCAAATGCCTCAAGCATACTAACTGATGCGAAGAGCATGATTGATAACCCTGATTTGGACCCTGCAATTCAACAGGGTCTGGCTGATTGCAAGGAGACATTATTGGACGCTACAGATCAGCTTGAGGATACTATTGCTTCCATATTGGCTAATTCCAAATATGATGCTCATTTATGGCTTCAGGCAGCATTAGCAGCAATTGATTCATTAGCTATGGAAAATTTTGTTAAAATTTTTGAGGATACTATTGCTTCCATATTGGCTAATTCTTTAAACGCTGAATGTATTACTATAAGAATACACAATTTTCCATCTAAAGATTAACACGAGCATGAGCTACGGTCATCATAGACAGGAATAGTTAGCTCGTGAGTTGCAAGCGTTCTTCCTCTGCAATTTTCTTGAAGAAATCGATATTTAATCGATTAAAAAAGGTTTTTAATCGATTAATATATTTTTTTTTACACTTAGTCGAATAAATGTTTTATGTAATCGATTAAAGAGGGGCAAAATGAAGTATAGTTTTGGAACAGGGATAAAATGATTATTTTTTATTTAATAAGGGATAAAAGGATCAAAAAGCCCGTAACATTGTCCTAACATTTTTTTATAAAAAGTTTTTTTTATTCGAACACGTAACTCAAAAAATATTAAAATTTAAAGTGATTAGGAAACTGACTTAAATAAAAGATAATATGTTGAATTAAAATTAAAATTTAATAAAAAGATAGCATATGGATAAATTTAAAATATTACAATGAGTTGTCAGTAAGGGCCTATTTGGTGTGACGTATAAGGCATGGTAGTATAAGTTTATACTATACGTTATGACATTTTCAGTTGTTTGGTGTGACCATCGTATAGTATAAGCTTATACATCAGAATTTCCTTATACATTAAAATGATGGATAAGCTTATCAGGTCTAAGGAGGTGGGATAAGCCTTGATAAGGAATTGATGTATTAGTTAATACATTCTCATCTTTCTCTTCCCGATTTTAACCCAAGTAACCATTTTCTTCTTCTTCCTCATTTCTTCTTCCCTCGTAGTCCTACTTCCACCTTCACCTTTCCTCATATCTTTATCTTTATATGAATATTGATTACGCCGTCGCATGTAGGTTCAATTTTCGGTTTATATACAGAAGAACATGGCTCTCTATCAGTTCCGTAATGGGATCCCTTTGACTGCTGCCACTGCTGCTAATTTTTCTTCTAACGAGCTCCGACTACTCTCCGCAAGGTATCCATTTCCCCTTTTTTTCATTTTAGAGTTGTGATTCAATGCTTTAAATTTTTGGAAACCCTAACTGGCATTTTGGGTATATTCAAATATTTCCTTCTTAATTGTCTCAATATATATGCCACTGCTATGAGCTATAAGATTCTGTAATTCATTTTAATTTATAAAAATTCTCATGATAGGAGTTCCTGTTCTTTCTTTTATTTCATTTGCTGTCAGTGTTGGAATCTTTGTTATCTGCAAAAGAAAATTTCTCCACCACAGATGACTTAACACCCCTACCTATCCTGATACTGAACCATAGAGGTTGCGGAAAAAAATCAAAAGATTTGATAGATCAAGCTATTAACATGCTCATATATATATATATATATATATATATATATATATATATATATATATATATATATATATATGTGTATTTGACTATTTGTAATTCATTAGCCATTTTGCTTCATGATTTTGGATAATGAGTTTATTTATATGTGAATTTGGTTTTCTTTAGAACCCATACTCTGTGAACATCCTTCTTGCTGGTTATGACAGAGAGACAAGCCCTTCACTATACTATATTGACTACATTGCAACACTTTGCAAGCTTGAAAAGGGAGCTTTTGATTATGGCTCCTATTTTTTACTGTCAATGATGGACAGACACTGCCATAGTGGAATATCAATGGAAGAAGCAATTGATCTCATTGATAAAAGCATTATGGAAATAAGATTGAGGTTGGTTGTGGCACCACCAAAATTTGTTATCAAGATAGTTGACAAGGATGGTGCAAGAGAGTATGCATAGCGAGAATCAGTCAAGGATACTCCTACTCCTCCAGCTTGAGTTAACTCTGTTTCTTATTTTGGTTGGACTTCATGCCATTTGCCTATGCTTTTCTCTTTCTACATTTTTATTTTCACTTCCTCTTGCTACTATTGTCTATTGTGTTGAATTAATATGTATGATTAGTTTTATTATAAAATGAATTTGTGGCAATGTATGAGGTAGGCTTGATTTTAATATACCTCAAGGTGGGGATTTTGGAAATTTGTGAATAACATTTGAGGAAAGAGGGAGGAGTGCTGTTTAGGAGTGTGTCTTCACTATTTCATATCTCATCATTGTTGTGTAAGCCAACATGGCAATATGGTTATTCTTGTGATGGCCATGTGAAAAAGAAGCTACCTTATTTTAGCTTAATTAATGGTAGACAATGACAAAGAAAATAGAATGAAGATTTCAGATGAAAACCATGATATTTGGGTCTCAAATGTTTATAAAATGTTTGAGATATTTTGAATCATACCTGAGATATTTGGGTCTCAAATTTTTGCTAAACCCTAAAATCTATGAGCTCACCATATGAGGCCGAGTATATTTCCTCGTTTAAAGTATTATCACTACTCTCTATTCGCTCAGCACAAACTCGTGGAGAATCTGCTCTAACATCAATTTTGCTAACAGCTTGATCTACTTGTTTTTCATCTTCTGACCGAAAACTCAACTTTGATTATACAAGTATCATTCACGATAAACCCACGGCTGGAATCCCAAAGTTCAACTAAAGGTATGAAATGTTTATAAAATAGAATCAACTTTTTTTAAAATATGGAAAAAATTTATTTCTATAAAAATTATTTTATTTTTTGGACATAATGATCAATAGATTTTTATATAAATTAATATCATATGACATGTTTGAAAGAATTATATAATTTTTTTTTAAAGGGTATTTTTGTCAAAAATATTTATTTTTATCCTATCTGGTACTATACATTGCATTACCAAACACTGGATAGTATTATTTTATACAATACATTATCTTATACAATGTCATGCCAAACATTGTATAGTATTAAAATTTAATCAGGTCTTATACAATCAGGTCTTATACTATCAAGCCTTATACTATCAGGTCTTATACTATACTATGCACCAAACATGCCCTAAAAAAATGAATAGACACTAAAAAATGCCAATAACTTCACCTTTTAAAATAAGCCTTATTAACTCTAAGGATAGCTTAGTTAACGGGAAAAAAATTTATTTATTGTAATTTAATTAAATAATTACTTAAATATGACATGGGAAATATTTATGCATCTATTGCACACTGTGAAACCCCACTGAGCGTCTCTTATGAAGGGGAAGACGGTCAAATGGGGCGTCTCTCACGAGGTGGTGACACGTGTCACTTGTTTTACAAAAAAAAAAATTAATTTAATCATAAAACTTCTAAAAGCCATAACTTTTGACTCGAGTATCCAAATCAGGTAATTTTTTTTATTCCACATAACTTTTCGAGATCTACGCAATGATATGTCATTTGATATATTTTATTTCTCACCAACATAATTTAAATTTAAATCAGGTAATTTTTTCTTCCTTAGATATTTAGAATATTTATTTAATTATTTCCTTTATTAATACAGATTTTTCAAATTGATTTTTGAATTTAAATCACAAATCAAATCTTTATTTTATTTTCCTTATTAATAATAATTGTTACTTTTAGTTTAAATCACAAACCAAATTTTTTTATAATAAAAATAAAAAAAAAAAATTTTTAATATAAATCACACATCAAATCTTGATTTATTTTTTGTATTAAATCACAAACGCAGAACTCAGAGGCTTCTGAGTTTAAAAATGTGACACGTGTCAAACACTTGTCAAAACCTAACACATCACCAATCACGTCTAAATTGGGTTTCAATCAAGAGGAAATCACGCCTAATTTAGGTAATTTTATTTTTGAAAAACATTCATAAGCCATCATTAATCTCAGACCACGAATAATAACCCAGAAGTAGGGGTGTTCGCGGTCTAGATTGGATCGGTTTTGGAAGCAAAAATCATCTGATCCAATCCCTTCGGTTTGATCATATAATCATCCATTCGGTTTTTATTTTTTTTCAAATCCGATCCGATCCAATCCAATTTTTTTCGGTTTGGATTGGATCGATTTTCGGTTTTTTGAAAATCCTAAAATTTGCAAAGAACATCTTTTGTATATATTGGCTTTGTAATTTTTTTTTTTTGAAATACAAAAACATTAGTAAACTATAATATAATTTTTTTAATTTTAGCAATGAGATATGAAGCTCAACAAAGATAAAATTTTGTTGATGAGATATGACTAGATTTTTTCTTGGGTTTAGTTGATGGGTTAATGAGTCTTGGGTTTAGAAATTTTTAGGCTATGATTAGGGAAATACCCAAGTAGGTAGAGGGAAATTAATACATTGGATTGGTTTGGATTGGATCGATTTTCATCAACCCATCCAAAAATCGATCCAATCCAATTAAAATTTGCGGTTTTTAATCGGTTTTTGGTTTTTCGATTTTCGGTTTATTCGGTTATCGATTTTTCGGTTCGGTCACCGCGGTTTGAATCGGTTTGGATCGGTTGATGAACACCCCTACCCAGAAGCTTATAGCATTAATGATTAATTTTAAAAATAATATCCTTCTTCCTTAGAAATTTAGAATATTTATTTAATTATTTTCTTTATTTCTACAGATTTTTCAAATTGATTTTTTAGTTTAAATCACAAATCAAATCTTTATTTTGTTTTCCTTATAAATAATAATTTTTTTTTATTTTGAATTTAAATCACAAACCAAAATTTTGTTATAATAAAGAAAATTATTATAAAAAAAATTTAAATCACAAATCAAAATTTTTATTTATTTTTTTATATTAAATCACAAATCCAGAACTCAGAGGCTTCTGGGTTTAACCGCTCTTATAATACCATTCTTGCAAATTAAAATTGTATTTGTGAGAAATAAAATATGTCAAATGAGATGTCATTGCGTAGATCTCGAAAAGTTATGTGAAATCAAAAAAAGAATTACATGATTTGGATACTCGAGTCAAAAGTTATGGCCTTTAGAAGTTTTATGATTAAATTAATTTTTTTTTTTTGAAAAAACAAGTGACACGTGTCGCCACCTCATGAGAGACACCCCATTTGGGCGTCTTCCCCTTCATGAGAGACATCCCAATGGGACGTCATAGTGTGCAATAGATGCGTAAATATTCCCCAAACTGTCATATTTACGTAATTATTTAATTAAATTACAATAAATAAATTTTTATGCCCTTAGTTAACAATTGAAAGTTGAATGATTTATTTTGATCAAAAGTTCAAATCTTGACTAAAGCAAATATTTGCTCCCCGGGAATGAAAGCCCTCCAATGTACCTTCTATTTCAAAGAGATTAATTTAATCTTTAAGTTGATGCTTATTTTATAGGGAAAAAAGTTTCTGATGTTACTTTAGATAACTTTATCTAATGTTCATCGAAACGACGTCGTTTTGAGGTTGAAAAATTAAAAAATTAGAGTGATAAAGACTATTATAACCTTGAAATAAATTAAAATTACAAAAATACCATGATTTCCGTCCCAAAACAACGTCGTTTTGATAAACATTAGATAAAGTTATCTAAAGTAACATCAGAAAAAACAAACCCTATTTTATATTATAAAACACCAAATTGATATTCAAAATATTTGATAGAACGAGTTAATATCTTGTACGATTAATTCAAGTAATACTTTATAAATTATAGAAAATTACCAAGCAGTAAAAAATTTATTTTATTTTTTAAATAAATTCACAGGTACAAGTCCAGCTAACCAAAAAAAATTATTAGCATGATTTATATTACATAAATTTCCAACTTCTTTTTGAATTTTTTTAATAAAATATTCATTCTGCAAAACTAATTTTGATTTACACTAATATCAACAAATCTTAATCAATAAATGCAAAACTAATTTTGATTAACACTGATATCTACAAATCTGAAGAACTATACCAGCTTAAATAACCAAGGAAACGAGAGAAATATGAGCAATTCAAGAAGAGAACGAAGATGAGCCACACCAAATTGTTATTCAAACATGAAGCGGGTGAAATATATATGACATTTACGAGAGAATATATGATGAAAATGTATAATGTGCTGCATAACACCCATACAATGTTACAAATGACAAATTTGACAAAATAAATATCATCAAACCCCAGCTAACGGGCAGAATTATTTTTTTATTGTTTTTGCAAACTAAACAAATCAACCCAAACAATCACGACCTCAAACCAACAAATGGAATCATATACTGATATTACAACTGTAAAGAATGACACCCTCAAAGCATATATCCCCTCTAACATAAAACAAATAATATAACCAGGCTTTCTTGCCTAATATCCCAACCTAATACAAAACTGACATCGAAAAAGTAATCCAATCGTCGCATCCATCAATGAGTAACAGTATGGAGAAAAAATTCCTGCAACCAAAAGGCAAATAAATTCATTCAGGCCAACCACATAGATGTCATCATTGATAAAATTTTACAATTTAATTAAAAGATAAAACAAATTTGATCTATATAAAATAGAACAGCCAAAAGTTTAAGATAGAGAAATATTGAATATACTGAAAGGAAGATAAAGTATAAAGTTGTTCTCTAAAGTTACTAGTTAGTCAATCCATTAATCTTATGTAAACCAACAATGAACACAGCAAATTATCATATGATTTATGCCATTTTAAGCCAACAGGTTTCAATCCCAGCCTAATGCAAAAAACCAACAGTTTCTTACGGGAAGGGAAGCTGAGAAGAGGGTTAAATCTTGTCTTGGAAACTATCTGTAGGAGCCAGACATTCAGGAAAGCCAGTAACCATCATCATCATAAATCATGATATCAACAACAGTAATTCAAACCATCATACTTCATCAATCCCATTAAAAATGCAAAAAGTATGAAAGGGCATCCCGAAGATCTACTGTAAGTTGAAGTACACATGACACCCCTTGAATAAATTAGCTGAATTGACTGTTAAGTTGGATTCTAAATTATTAAACAAGTTTATAATAACTTACTGAATTGCCATACACTTAAGTAGTATAATATCTCCTAGAACTATATTTACTGAAATAAGAGGGTTGATTAAAAAGCGATCTCCAATAAATCACCGGGTTTGGCAGCACTGCTTCAGCACATTAAATCTACTAGTTTTTGCCTTCTTTTCCTTATTGGTCTCTGCTTTGTGATTGATATTCTCTGTTTCTTTCTTTTATATGGACATCATACCAAAGGCCATTGACAATGTCATTCAATCCCCAAAATGTTTTTGATAGGAAGGATTAATACCTTTCCACAAAGGCCAGAAGCCTTTCATTTTAATACTTTCCCTAAATCTTTACATTAGACCTATTTCTCACATAATCTCCCCAGAAAATGAAAAAATCAATACAAATTTGAACGGGGGAATCCTTTTCCCATAAATATAACTGAGAATGCCTTACAAACCTGACTAGTCTAAAGCCTAATCAGTTGTCAATAACTTGTTGCTTCTACCAAACCACAGAAAACACCTTGGACGGTACTAAAGACAAGCATCAACTTGTGATTCCACGAAACATGCTTATCAATTAATTATAATTATTCAGCCAATCATAGTTATTATAGGACATAGATCAAGCATATACACCTATAATTGTGGAAGTAAAAGATTCCAAAAATTTTACTATCTTTTCTACCATGAGTAAAAATATTCTGAAATAATCTCTCTATTAGTATTCCAAATACAGAAATTAGGATTTCAGTCTCAACTTTGAGAACCTAACAACAGAAAAGATAATTCCTGTCATAAACCCGAAAGATACACTTAATTTTCTTAGCAACAGAAAAACACTTGGTATAGCATTCCATTGTTCATGAAAACACAATTTCAGTGAAAGGTATAAGCTTTTAAAACTTTCAGATGCTACGATATCTCCCTAAATTTTCAAGAACAATTTGAAAGATATTCTGCTATAGGAACATGCAAACAAAAACTGTAGTAGAAGCATAGTCTTACTTACCTGTCTTGGGATGAAATGAAGAAGCCTTCAAAAATATTAACAAAGAAAATAGAAGCATTAATTTTGCCTCTATAAAGAATAACAAACTGAAGAAGAAAACTTAAAATTGCTCCAAGATGTAATGGAGTTTTGGAATACGCCGACGAAACAATGGTTCAAGTCGAAATGATGGAACATCAAACTGCCACCCATCATACATCTCATTCCACGCTTGCACTATCTCATCAATTTTGAACCCTGTGATTATGAAAATTGGTCTGTTAGTTCCCTGAAATATTTGAAACTCAAAAAGGAATCTGAGAAACACACACGATGGATCATATTTTCCCATCCTTTACCTTCCATTGCTGTCTCATTAGAACAATGGTTCTTTATCATGACACCAATGTCAGTTGAAGAAGCTCCAGCTAGTTCAAACTTTTCAACTGCAACCTCCAAACATTCCTCCCATGTTGGTAGGCCTAGCTTATATTCCACAACAGAACGCTCATACAATAAGGTGCCCCATAAAAGATATATTTGTAACCTCATCTTTGCAGCCTGCTCTTCAGCTTCATCAGAAGAAACATCCCTGAAAAGACCATGCAAACCCATTTTCTCTAACTGAGCTTTATATTTATCTAATTTGGATAATCCATTCAAACGTTGCTCCTCGATTTCCTCCCACATCAACATGCCTTTCTCCATGCTGTCCTCTGCCTTGTTATAGAGCTGTAGAACCTCATCTGAATGGCCAATTTCTAAATCCTTCTTGTTTGCAGTTAAATAACACCAGCAGAGCTTTGCTTGTTCAAACTGCTGATAACCAAGAGCCAGAAGTCCTTCATAAAAGTCGGGTTTGATCCTCACAGATTCTTCATATCTCATTTCTGCATTCATGTACTCCTTTTGAGCCCACTCATATGCAGCCTTAACATGCTCAAAAGAAGATTCTCTCGACCCATCCTCTGGAAAGGACACCCGCTTCCTAGCCCTGGACATGTGAACACTTCCCCAATTAAACAATGCCAAAGCTGCCATCTCTTGAAACTTATCGGCAGCAATTTCAAACAGTTCTTGTGCAGCATCACCTGTCACTGCATCCTCCATTGCTGCCGAATACAGCTTCATTCCAACCTCATGAATATCTAGATATGAATCCGAATCAAACCCAACATGGTTCTTAAACAGCCTCGCAAACTGGACAAGCCAGTCCTCCACAGTAGTCATCCTGTTAGCCGCACCTCTGCCTCCTTCCGCAGCAGCCCCATTCTCGACATCATCACCACCACCAGCAGCCGGTTTTCTGCCATCTCTTCGTGCCTCGCCATCACCGGTTGTCGTTGTCTCATCATAATCCGGCTCCTGATCCGGATTAACTTGTGTAACATAGAGCCGAATTGAGCCAAGCACGTGACAAGTTTCAGCCAACCTCAGTTCAGCAGTAGTAGTTATAGTAACCAAATCACCTTCTCGATCCCTATACTTAACAAGAACACCCTTTAACCCCGGAAACCGATCCCTTATCACATCCCTCACCAACCTCATACTACAATTCAAAGGCAACTGCGCCCACCTTATATCCTCTCCATATATCAACTTCACCGTCCTGGTCAAAGCCTTCTCTTTTTCTTGCTTAACAGGTTTCACTACCAATTTCTCTTCTTTCTTCACCAATCCCTTATCCTTAACATCACCATTATTCACCTTCTTCTCCTCAACAACCACCTTGCCCTTATCTTCAGCCCCACCATTACTATTAACTTTCTTCTTCTTCCTCATCTTCTCCCTCACCACTTTTCGCAACCGCGCACCGGGAGGCTCCTGCTGCTGCTGCTGCTGCTGCTGAACTATAGTAGCCAAAGCAATCTCAGTTTCATCCACAACGATCCCTTTCTCATCCATGGTCCTTCTCAAACTATCGAGAATCTCCAAAGCGGTGAGATTGTTGGGTTCAGAGTTAAGAACAACACGAACGTCCCTCATAGCTAAATCCAAACGATTCAAGGATTCGTAGCACTTGGCTCTCTTCAAGAGAGCCTTGCTATAACGAGGGGAAACTTGCAAAGCCAAGTTGCACTCGTTGATGGCTCGAGGGTACTCGCCGAGCCCTAATTGCATGTAACAAACGGCCATGTTGGTGTGAAGGTGTGCAACGTCGATGTGGTTCTTGGGAAGGAGCTTGAGGGCTTTTTCGTACTTTAACATAGCACCTTCGTGGTCCTTCTTCTGAAAAAGCCTGTTACCTTCCTCTTTCAGCTCGTGTGACATGTTGATGAACATCGCTGTGTCTTCGTCGAAAGCTTTCGACGACGAACCACGCTCGAATGCCTTGTTGTTGTTGTTGTTGTTGTTGTTGTTACCGTTCGCCCGTGGAGTTTCGGGATCCTTCTTTTTTCCCGTGGGCTTCCCCATCGTTCACTGAATCGATCGAAAAAGGAAAAAAAAAATCAAAACAGAGATTTGAAGGAAAATTCAATCTTGCGACCAAAAATGAATTGGAGAAATGAGAAGAAATATAGAATTTGTAATGATACAGTTATATTGCTAGGGTTTCTTTTGCCTCAAGTCAACGTCGAAAGGAGGAGGAGGATGGAAAGGGTTGTGGTGTGAAATAACGGAGTGGCCTAAAATTAAAGGGTCGGTGCTTTTTTTGAGGGGAAAAACCGAAAAACACAACCTAAAAGCCTGTGGAATGTGGAGGTTTGGCCCCACTTTTGAATGTTTATTTGTATACTTGATTTTAACACGTGGACTTTTGTTCTTTGTCTTTTTTCCTCGTATCTTTTTACCTTTTGATTCCTCCTTAATGAGACCAACACATGACTATAGAGATATTCCGTCCGTTTTTTTGTTGTTGCCCTTTTGATGGCAGTAATACAAGTAATGGCACCATACGGATTGACCAAGTATATTTTCTAAATATGCATGCAACAACCTATAAGATCATCAATTTTGAAGTTTTAGAAAGGCTTACTAATTTGCTAAAAAAATATTGAGGAGGGATATTCTCACTACCAAAAATTTTCACTACCAACTTACTACATATCTAATCACCCATTAGATTAACATTTTCTCTATCTTCAAAAACTTTTTAAAATTCTCTCTCTTTGATCCAATGGTGATGTGATAGATAGTAAATTAGTAGTAAGAATTTTTGATAGTTAGAATATCCTTACTCAAAAATATTATACCAATGAGATTATAAGCCACGGTGAAGAAAGGGGCTCTGTTCTCCACTGTACTCTGTTGAGATGGACTTAGATTTTATAAATTAGATCATACCTTACATATTAAAAATCACGAATTAAAGATTTTGTAACATACAAGCTATTGCATCACAGATCATGTATATATTATAATCCACTGCTTTAATTTTTCTCATTACGGGTTATATTCAGAGCACATTTCCACCTTTGGAGTACTATAAAAGAGGCCATACCCATAGGTACCACGTAAACATATAATGCCAATACAAACGATTGAAGAGAATGAATAAATTAATTAATAAATAAATAGCATGAATCTGCTACCATTGAAACCCTTCAAAAACAAATTTCATTAAAGAGAATGAGTGCAGAGTACTGGTTTACAAAGCTGCTGTACGGTCACTATTTACATGGCAAAATAGTAGCTGGTATCAGAAGTCAAAGCCCAAAACCAGAACACCACCTCAGTGAACATATTGTTTGATATTTCTAAGCTATCAAAAAATGGATTACATCCGTGCCCATCTTTTTTAAGCTACCGCAAACTAAAGTGATATCAGGAAGAGCTGTGTTTTGATACAAAGAAATAATATTTACAAAAACCTCCACGACCAACAATCACCACCCTTCCTTTTTCTTTTCCTTTACCTCTCTTTCATTTTCCCCTTCCCATCAACGGCTCCTGTTCACCGTCTCATTTCTGTTTTTAAAATGGTTGAGAAGGTAACTTTTCCGAATCAGGAAAACATCAGTTCCAGCAGCAAGACAAGAAACCCATGATTCCAGTCTCTACAGGTTGTACAATGTCCCTTTCTCGCTTGTGTAGCACTCTGACAAACTCATCTGAACTTAGGTTTCCATCCCGATTTGTGTCAAACAAATGGAAAACAATCTCAACCACATTGTCCGAGAGAGATATGCCACACACCTGAAATTGAAACAATCAAACATTAAGAATTTGCTGTCCTGGGCATATAATGTAAATCAAAAAATTCGCCAAGGAAAGAGAATTAGAAAAACACTGACTTGGTTTAATCTAAAGTCTACACACCAGAGCACATAATCTAAAAAGTTGATAGCAAAGAAATGTTTATAACATCGAGGAGATGATATAAAATCCTTGTCCTCCAAAAGAAAATGCCTATTCCTGATGAATGAACTCATGACGCATGAATAGATTAACCATTTTGTTCAAAAAAAGGACCGATGGGTATGGTAAGAAAGAACATAAACGCCAGAAGAAAAACTTATGTTAACTTTACAGTGAGAAAATAGTATAGAATATTGTGTGGAGATGGAAAATTGTGTTTCTTTCAATCTCCCAATGAAGCAAACCATATCAAATGTGCGCGAAACTCAGTTTTTTAGATACTAGTCCCACTACTATAACCAGAAAGCATAGATTACAGAATGCTCAATAGAGGCAGCCATTCCACTCCCCATTTCACATACTCTGCCCTTGTATTGATGCAAATCCCCCCACCATCATAAAATTGATGGAATAAGGTACCAAACATTCAGGGTTTTCTTTATCATTACTGAGAATTCATTAGAATGAAAGACAAAATAATTACCCCTTACCATCACTATTAAGTTAATCAAGAAACCAAAGATAAATGCCGTACATGTGACGCTGCTCGCTGAAAATCATCTCTCGTTAACAGGCCATTTACTTTTCCATAACCGATAAGGGCCAATGAAAACGGTAATAACTTTTTCCGTAGCTCTGCCAAGTTTTTGAAGTCCTCAAATGTGATGCGAACATCCTTAAAGCGTGGATCATCGTTCAATTCATCAACCCGATCAAGCAACCTGCCTAGATCACTCATGTTGGCAGAAGCAACAATGGAGAGTGCGAAGTCCTTGGCTGGTATGGTTTTTTGAGACTTATAGTCATAATGAGCAAACTCCAGTCTCACAATCTACACAAAATATTGCGATTAATTGTCATGCATAATCACTTTGAAGGTCATTGCAGAAAATGAACCTTTTCCAGCAAATGGAAAACAATAATCTTATGTTTATAAAATTTATGTTAGGAATTCAAATCCAAACAATAGCTTATGTACAGGCATAAGTTTAAAGTTATCCTGTTAAATCACAACCCCATATGCTAGGTATCCAGCAGCCCTCTAATCATTTTCACTATCCTTGTCCTTGCTTTTCCCTTTCGCAGATCAAAAAAGATCTAAAAATTAGCATGCCAAACCCACAAGTGCAACTACCATAGTTGACAAACACAGTTCCACAGAACAAACCTGTAAGTTTTCTTTTGAACTTTATAGGAATATGCGACTTAAATTTGCACACACAAATGTTCTTAGAACTATCTCAGATTACATATAAAAGCAAATATGGTTTTCTCAGTTCTAATGCTACTATCGCAACTACCACCACATTACTGATATTTCAACCATAAAAGTAAAAGAATAAAGGTATTTTTCTATAAGCATAATTATTATGCAAATATATCGTAAATACTCAGACAATTTTAACCTTGGGTTGTCAAATTGTTACTGTTGCTGCAGCGTATGCAGCCCCACTCACCATTTTGAATCTTTTTTATCTTATGGTGCTAACCCCTTGTGCAGATAAACATTAAAAGCCTAAGACTTCATTACTTGACTAAAGTTTAGCATAAAAATATGCTGGCCAGAAGAGATAGGCACTACTGTTTAAAGAGGGAATTCAAACCACCAGAAACCAAAAATCAAACTTATGATTTTATCATTCCCTGCATCATTTTTTTAGGATAAAGAGGGAATTCATCAAGACAAAGAGAAGAGCTTACAGTGCATTTGGAGGATAAGGAGTCCTCCCTAACATAAAAGAAAAACGCAAAAAAACTTCCAAAGAGAGAGAGAGTGAGAGTAAAACTTCAATGGAGCAAAGCTGCCTAATCCCTCAATATATAATTCCTACAAAATAAAATCAATCAAACCCCATAATGAATGGTGAAAATGAAGCAACTAGAAACTTACTTCATCATGCAATTCTCTCAAAAAATTTACAAATTTATCATGCTGGAGGCATCCCTTTCCATCTTTACCAAAAAAGTATTCCACCAGCCCTCCATTTTCCACAGAATCATTCACCTTTAGGCCAATTCGCAGTCCATCCCTATGGTGAACACCTTGTCGATGATGAGATCGCATCAATGCCATCACTTTCTTGAATTCTTCTTTACTTATCTCTCTGTAAATGGGGAAAACTAATGTCATCTGGAGAGAGGGAAAATAAGGTAAGAGCAAGCACCCACAGCACTTCAAATCCAATTCATAATATAGCTAGAATTACAATCCAACATTTTGTTTAGCCTTGAAACTGATGCCAGCGACAACAAACTAATAGCAACAACATCGTGCTCAAAAAATGACTAAATAATATAATAGTTAAAATAAGTAAAAAGCAGAATATACCATACAAGAAAGAAAGAATCACAATTTACAACACACCAACTCAGGCCATGAATACATTGGGCCTACTCAGTGATACTAAACTTTCAAAGAAGTAGCATGATAACTCACCCATTATTGTCCACATCAAACATTTTAAATGCCACAGAAAACCCTGACTCTGGGATGCTGAGTAGTGTTACGAAAAAGATATACCTGCTCCAAAGAAAAATAAGGGCATTGTGGACACACAGAAAAACATAGGTCATAAAGAGATAAAGATTAAAGAGAAGGTGGAAAGGAGAAGAAAATTAGCCCAAAGCCTTAGTTAAAGTGGAAGCAAGCCCCTTTGAGGACTTTTTTACACTAGAATCAATTCCTACTTAGGCATCTTTGCCTCCACATTACCCTATCTCCCTTCCCAGACCAGGTCTTAGACATCCTTTGTAACAAAAAAATGAAAATAGAAGAATTATAAACTGCACACAATTAAATAGTTAACACACCCTACTCCCAATCAACAAAATTCTTCACAAAGAAAGCAGACGGCTCACTCTTTAAATGATATAAGCCCGTCACTGTTTATGTCAAAAAGCATAAAAAATTCTGAAGGAGCACAGAGTAAATGGCCAGGACTTCTTTCTCCTCTCAAGCATCCATCTCTAACAAGGTGGGATTCTGATGGAGGGAAAACAGGAACCACAGCCCGCATTAGGTCTGCTGGTTTCATGAGTAGCTCTCCTTCCGGTGAAATGTAAGATGCAAAGTATTCAAAAACCTTAATGAAAAGAGAAGAGATTGTCAATGTAGATACCACTCTTCAGTAAAAGGACTTAGGCCCCTAATCAACCCAATGTAACCCATATTTTATTTTTTGATTTTTTTTAAAGATTGCTTAGGTATAGAAAATGTAGGAAGAATTGCGTAGTCTCTCTCAACTTTCCCCTTCAGCTAAAAACATGGATAAAAGGAAGTCCAAGCCTACGAAGCACCAACACTTCAAAAACACTGACATGTCGTGTCCCAACACTTCTCAACACTCTCCGACAATCCAACACGTGTTATAGAAATTCAAAAGAAGATTCATAGGTTGCGTTGCGTTGAGTTTTTAGTTTCAACTATTAGATTCGTTGGAGTACGATTATCATTTTATTGAGTTTAATATAAATATTTGGGATATCTTATGTTTCTTTGCAAAATTGATGAATATTATAAGTTTATTTTCATTTTTTTATTAAATATAATATACACAACATAAGTTAAAAATATTATTTAATATCAAAACATGGCCTAACGTGTCGAAATCTAACATTTTTTAGAATTAACGTGTGGGAGTGTCATGTCGTATCGTGTCACGTGTCGGTATCGGTGCTACGTAGGTCCAAGCTATATGGAAAATTAGCTACATTTTTATGTTTCTGTCAACTATGTTAATAACTAGTTATCATTTACAATTTGCAATGTTTCAACCTATATTTCAGTAGATTAAAATAAAATGCGCGACAAATAGCAGTTCCATTCAATTGTATTAGTGTTCAGCGTGCCTATTGTGAAATCACAAGGGAAGATGAAAATAGAAACTCACATTGCGGATTAATTAAAGGATTAACAACAACATTTATTGAACATGAGTCAAGATAGTTTAAAGGATGATTAATTACACGAATTGAACACAGTGCATACAGAGAGCGATTATTATGTTACAAAATTAATAACTAAACATGAACAACAAGGAAAACACCTTTTCCGGAGAACTTCGCAACCGTATGCGCTTCTCATAGTTGAAGAAAACCTTTCTCCTGTACGCATCTGCAGCAACCCCACAAAATAAATAAATAATTAACGTTTAACATTTCCATGAATCGAAATCAGAGAATGGCGTTTTGTCCTTAAAATGAGAAGAACTTGCCTCCAAAAAGCAAGGTACCAGTACTTTCGGGAAGGGATAACTTTTCAAAGAAGGAGGGAGAAAAACGACGTCGGATTTCGTCCGAGGACCAGTCAATGAGAGAAGATAGTGAGGTTTTCAAAAGAGCTGAGTCAAACTTGGAATTGGGTGTAGCGAAGGTGTACAGAAGAAACCCTAGACTCGTGCCAGCCACAATGGCCGAAAACCACTTCCAACTGAACCTGGAAACCGGGTTCGTTGTGTTCAGAAACGACGCCGCAGAAGAAGAAGAAGAAGAAGAAGTTGAAGAGTAGCGGATACGGAGCTGTTGGATTGAAAACTGTTGGGTGAAAGGTGAGGGTCTCCTCATAGAGGAAAAGGAAGACATGATGGCGTGTTTGTTTGCTTTAGAGACTCGAGAGAAATGATACAGAAAAAACCAGCTTTGAAGTCTCAGTGAAGGGGTATTTTGGTAATTTTTTTTTGGAAATATTTCGATTCATTCATTGTTTTACAGCTAATCCGATTAGGGGCGGGTACAAGATTAATGCCTTAAATTCCTTTCATCCCAAAACTGATACTGGGAGAATTTAAACACATGCTTTTATCCCCACCTGAATATCATGTGTTGTCAACTGAGCTATTACATTTGGTTATTTTGATAATTTTGTAGTCAATTTCCAAAAAAAATAATTTTGTAGTCAATGTAATTGCGCCTTCCTAGCCCATTGCGCCACAAAAGTCAAAAGGGTTCGCCTAAACTACTTAGGTTGGTTAAGTGTTTGTTTGATTGTGTTTTTTTTATTATTATTATTTTTAAAATTATTTTATAAAATAGATATTTTTGAGATAGGATATTATGATACACAAATAATGTTACGCACAATATTACGACCACATCTTAACCGTTGATTTCCGTCAATCAACGGTTATCATTTTTCAAATCAAACTCATTAATTAATTATTAATTCGCAATAAATGATAACCGTTGATTGGCGGAAATCAACGGTTAAGATGTGATCGTAACATTGTGCGTAACATTATTTGTATGTCACAATATTCTATCTCTTCTTTATTTTAAAAGTTAAAAATAAAAACAAGTCAGATATATTCTCTAAATTTGATTCTAAAAATTAAAAATAGGTTATAATTAATTTTACAAAATAGGTTATATCAAACAGGTTTTTTTTAAAAGGTAAAGTGATTTTATGTTATGGCTGTTAAATTCTCTTAGCCATTCGTATTGGATTGCGTAGTATTTATATGCTCGTCTAAGTTTACTTTGAAAATTTGTCAATTTTTTCACTATTGTGAATCTGCTGCAATCTTCTTTTTAAAATGTCTTTCTCTTCTTCTTTTTTTCTTTTTTTGAATGAAATATCTCTCTTTACTTATGTATGTCTCTTATTCTCAAACTGAAAACTCATTTTTAAATTAGTAGACTAATCCATCAAATATAAATTTATCGGCTAATTAATATTTAAATTATTAGTATAATATAAGCCAATAAAGAGTATAAATTGGAGGGGGGGCTTTTTTTCATTTACATAAAAATGGTAATAGGTCTAGTAAAAAAATAAAAGTATCTTTACCAATAAATAAATAAATAAAAGTATAGATTCGAGTTTAGAGGCTCGTGTTTTATTTCCTCTTGAACTCTTTACTGCAAAAAAAAGTAAAATAAAGAATAATAAATATTATCGTGTGAATTATTTTCACCTTGTGTACTCAAAGTGGTACATAGATGTCTCTCGTGAGGGTGAAGTATGTTGATATAGGGGTGTCTATAGTAACCATAGTAGAGACCAAGGCACTAGTAGAGCTTTCCATGTATGTGCTCAAGGGGGGAGTTTGTGTATGGCTAGGGTTGTTCTCCTGGTGATAGCGCATGAAGCTGAATGGAGAATAAGAGGATCCCTTCCTCAATGTGAGAGGGGGGTATTTAGAGCAAGAGCTCTAGTCAACCTAGCCAGTCTAGCCTTTTCAGGTTAGGCATGCTGAACCCCTGCCTTTGTGCAGGGGCAGCTGGTGTGCATGGGGAAGAGGGGGCATCCTATGATGCCTTCTAGAAGAGGGCTCCTTAGGCTGGGCCTAACGATTGGGCCTATGTGAGTGGGCTATCCAGAACAGAAGCCCCCCAGCTTGGTAGTTTTGCGAAGCAAGGGTGCCAATATGTATGGCAGCTTAAGCCGGTTGCTCGTAGTGTGCAGTGTTC
Organism: Gastrolobium bilobum; assembly: GCF_033153095.1. Classification (NCBI taxonomy): domain Eukaryota; kingdom Viridiplantae; phylum Streptophyta; class Magnoliopsida; order Fabales; family Fabaceae; genus Gastrolobium; species Gastrolobium bilobum. The sequence continues at coordinate 499,096 of NW_026898693.1, forward strand.
CAAGTAGGATATAATGTAACCGATCGATAATACGTCAGCCTTCGTGAGTTGTTTATTTGTTGTCGTCGAGTATGAATTGTCTGACTGGCGATGCTTAAGTGCTTCAAGAGAGTCTTCTATTTGTGGCTTGCAATTGTGTTGAACTTTGTTGTCTTCAAAGATGCGCCTTGTTATCGATGAAGGTCTTCAAATGTTGTTGAAGTAGTAATAATTTAATTGTAAGAATAAGCTGGCGAGCTCATATTGATTCAAATAGCCTGAAGATGTTGACAACTGGAATAAGAATGTCTTGATGATCTGATAAAATAAAGTCGACAAGATTGCAGATTCGAACTTCGTGAGATAAATAAAGTAGTAGATGAGATCTTCTGGAGAGGATGATGTGTTCCAAAATAGAGAGTGATGATTCTCATGATAAATAAATATACTCCCTTCTTTAGAAATTAAACTTGCTGGTGACAAATAATGTCGTAGATAAAAGCTTCTGGAGAGAATAATGTGTTCCAAGAGAGAAAGAGGTTGGTAGTCTTCATAAATGATAAATGTGTGTATTCCAATGTACTCAAAGTGGTACATGGATGTCTCCCGTGAGGGTGAAGTATGTTGATATAGGGGTGTCCATAGTAACCATGGTAGAGACCAAGGCACCAGAGGAGCTTTCCATGTATGTGCTCAAGGGGGAGTGTGTGTATGGCTAGGGTTGTTCTCCTGGTGGCAGCGCATGAAGCTGAGTGGAGAAGAAGAGGATCCCCTCCTCAATGTTAGAGGGGGTTATTTAGAGCAAGAGCTCTAGTCAACCTAGCCAGTCTAGCCTTTTCAGGCTAGGCATGCTGAACCCCTGCCTTTGTGCAGGGGCAGCTGGTGTGCATGGGGAAGAGGGGGCATCCTATGATGCCTTCTAAAAGAGGGCTCCTTAGGCTGGGCCTAACGGTTGGGCCCACGTGAGTGGGCTATCCAGAACACCTTGCTTATTAAAAAAGGCTTTTATGATTTTTTTTCAGATTTTTCTTTTAGAATTATTTTTAGTATTGAGATAACTGAAGAACTTATCAGATATATTGAGATAACCGAAAAACTTATTAAATCATTTGCTATAGGGAGCCATATATGGATGAAATATATTAGGATATTGTGCACCTAGTGAATAGTTTTGTATCTGACTTAGTGAAGGGATGCAACATTTAGTGGGTGGTTAATAGTAGTGGAGGGAGTTGAGAGAGAGTAGTGGAGAGAAATATTTAGTGCATGTCATACAATAAGGATAATAATTGGGGATCATTTCACTAATCCATAACAATAACATATAGTAAAGAAATTGATGGAATAGATATAGTGAAGTTTTAACTATAAATGTTGAGTATTAATTTTTTTTTTTTTTTTGCCTAAAATGACAGCCTAATTGTGTAGCCTAGTTTTTTTTTTTTTTAAATAAAGAAAAATAAACAACAGTTAGCTACTAACCAGACAAGTCTGGGTGTAGAAACACCCATCAAATATTGTTGCACAAGGGAAGGGGTAGGGGTTTTAAAACAGGTTATGACATGCGGATTGACCCGTGACATGACACGAAAATTCATATTCAGGTTGACCTGCAAATAAATTCGTGTCGTAAAAAATGACCTGCAAAAAAATCGTGTCGTGTCATGTTGCGTGTCAAATATATGTAGACCCGTATTTTTTAATTTTTTAATTTTTATTTTTATTTTTAAATTTCAACCCATTTTTTTAAATTTTTTTTGTCAATTACCATTTTAACCCCTATATTACGTGTTATTTGTGTCGTGTCGTGTTCATGTTGATGTATTTATGTCATATCAAATTTGTGTCATGTCGAATTCATATTGTGTCAACCCGTTTTGACGTCCTCTACCTCGGGGGCTATCAAAAGTGATTGTATTCCAATCCTGAGAGAATGACAGATTGGCAAGCCAGTTCGCAACTCTGTTGGCCTCCCTATGGATGTGGGAAATTTTAAGGGATGTTTAATGATCAGTTGGATCTTATGTACCAAGGAATAACAAGGCTTGTGAGACTCACACCCTTTAGTCAAGAGCTTTACGTAGAGTCTCTTTCAAGCCAAATGATTTTGTAACCAGATCTTCAGGGATTGTCAAGCCCAATAAAGACACCCCGCCATTCAGCCACCAGAGAATTACTCCTACCTAGATTCTTGAAAAAATCCGCTAGACATCTGTCATTACTATCTCGCAGCACACCTCCACATCCCATTTTCCATCTACTACCAGCTTCAACCAAAGGTCCTTAGTCCATCCACAATCAATGACGGAGCCACGTTGGGACACGGGGGAGCCTTAGCCCAGGTTAAATTTGGAAAATTAACCACGATTTTAACGTAGCTAATTTGCAAGTTTATTTTTAAAACATTAGCCATGTTTAAATAACCGTGATCCAGACTAATTTTTTTTTTATCCAGGCTAAATTGCTACACTGGCTCCAACACTATCTATAATCTCTAAAAAATATGCAAGGAATCCTCAGTATGAGCTAGACATGGTGGGCAGCAATCTCGACGAACTAGCTTCAACCAAAGGTCCTTAGCCTAGTTTATGGCCTTGTTTTTGGTGACTTCGCGTGCACGTGCCTTCCTTTCTGTGTAGGTGTGGGTGTTATCCTTATTCCTGCCTAGATACTAGTTACTACCAAGTGGTGCTTGGGCTGCTTTGTTGATATACCAAGATCATTTTAGGCCTAACATTCACTGGGTTTTCTGGAGTACAAGTTAATAGAAATTTGGCTTTTACTAGGACCTTATTGGGTCTGGCATTATTTGGGCTGGAGGGTACTTATTTATTACCTATTGAAGGACCATACCAAAAATTATAGGATTTATTCCCATATTAAGTAAGGGTTATATTTATCTTATTCAATATAAGATAAATCAAATTCTTACCTACATATAATAAAAATAAATTTCACCTCTATTTTTTTTCAATTATTTGTGGGTCTCTTTTATAATTTTATTTCATTAAAATAAGATAACTATTTTCAACAACATAAGAAAAATATTTCTCGTTAACTACTACATGTATCCCTTACAAAAAAAAGTAATACATTTATAAAAGAAATATGAAGAGTTGCAATTGTTAATAAAATAAATTATATTTTATAATATTATAGTTTATTGTACATGTACAATACTTTATTATGATTTTAATTTTTAAATTTTTTTATCAGCTATTATAATTCCCTACTTTATTTTTAAAGAGTCAAATCCAAACTTACAGAGGTTGAAATTTAACGTCTCTGGACAATTTTCCTTTAAGGAGCATTTGGTTGAGGAGAAATTTTTTGTAATTACTAGGGAAATGGTTGGAAAGTGAGTTTGGTAGGAAAATGTAAAAAAAGTTGTTTGCTTGACCGAAATATTATCAGAGAAGTTTATTTAAATTTGCAAAATCTATGTTCGGGAGAAACTTCGCACCTGTTTTTTCACTTCTCCATTTATCTCAAAATACCACATCTCAAGTAGTATTCTGTAACAGTGAATTTCATCCAAAAATCAACACAAAAGTCCTTTTCCCATTTATCCTATTTGCCTAGTATTTTTTTCAAAAACCTGAACCAAACGTAATATTTTCCAATATTTATTTACACTTTCCCATCAATTCCAAAATAAATCTTCTACCAAATACTACCTTAGGAGCCGTTTGGTATACGGATTTTTCTTAGATTTTTGGGAAATTGAATTTTTAAAATTTTAAATTTTCAGATATTATCTTAAACTGAATATAAAAATCATATTTTTAAAAATTAAAATTTTCGAACAAATAAAAATTTATCCTGTACGAAAAGTCGAAAACGGCAGATATGCCAATTGCCAGCAGTAGTTATTTTCTCTGTACTCTTTACAAATGGGGATAGTGGTTGAGTCCAGGATATATGAATTAGGTAATCAAAATCCTCAATCATAAATACTCTTCTTTCGGAATAGATACGCAACCTGCTAAGTTGGGGTGGGGTGGGGTGGGGTGGGTCTATTTCCAGTCTTGCCGTCTTGGCATTACGCGTCCGTTTCAAGTCCAATCAGGCAATTGATGCGAGGCCACGTTTGATCCAAAATGCGTAGCATGCAAATCAATTTTTTTTTCCAGCTTGTTTGTATTTTTCTTAGAGAAAAAATAAAATATTTTTTGAATTTTTTTTATCAAGAAACATTTTAATTATATATGAAATATGATATTATACTTATTTTTTTCCATGTCTATCTCTTTTATTTTAGATTATAATATCAACCTAGTGTTAAAGTTGTGGAAGAGAAAAAGAGTTAATTGAAATTGTGATCTAATAATTAGAGATAAATAAATAAAGTAGATATAAAAAAAATAGACAAAAAATTATTTAGATATATTTTTTGAGATAATTGGATAAATTTTTTGAAAAAAAAAACAGGGATAAATAAAAATTTTAATACTTTCTTATAAATCAAGAAGAATAACTTATTAAAAACAATCTCAATATGCATACATAATAGAAATATTTCTTTTGCAAATTTTGTCCTAATATACCTTTATTTCTATTTTTTTAAAATATAATATGATTATTATTGCGGTGTACGTCAATTTTCATTGACCAAAAATCAAAATTAGTTCTGACTTAGGAGGGCATATACCTCATGAGCAAATCATATTGTAGCTAAGCTGTCTTTGTCCCACATGATAAAAGTCACTATAATAATATTCATCATTTGCTTGGTAGATGGTAGTCCTTTTCAACTCAATCCGCGTTTCCAACTTTGAATTCTTTCTGCAGTATTGGGCAATTTACAATTAGATTTTTTTTCTTTTAAATAAGTTTATTCCATTTTAAAGTTTTTTTATTAAGTTTTTATTTTTATTTTATTTCTACTTGATCTCCTCTTAATCTTTTAAAACCAATATTATTTCCATAACATGGCAATAAGGTGTCAAATGTCAATTTTGAAGATGGAATCCGTCCGTCTCAGATAGACCCGGCACCAGATAGCTGCATTGCACAACCAAACTGCAATTAAACAAATTAAATAGCATTTAAAGAAAACCATCAAAATAAATTAAAAAGGAGAAAAAAAAAAAGATAAAGAATATACCTTGCACCAAACGCAAAGCAAATGAACCAACGATAACGGAGAGTCAACGGCGGCAACGGAACCGCAATACGACGTAACGAACGACGGAACCACCACGCTTACGAAAATCGCGCATTCACGGCAAGCATAACAGAATCGTCGATGCCACTTAACCCATCACTTGCGAATTCTATGATTGGAATTATGTGATATTGCAAATTAAGCCTGAGATTAGATTTTGATTTTAAAGATATTTTCTTTAGATATAATTCTTAGTCTTGAATAATAAAAATTGTCCAAAACTCTCCTTCCATAGCAAATGTTATGTACAAAAAGCAATTCTCCGAGGCCAGTCTCATAGATCTGCGCCGGAATCTTCCATAGCTTCCGGCGACGTCGCTCGCAACCTAACCGATTCGCCGGCGGTGGAGAAGTAGAAGCTTCCGCTATAGTGGCAAAGCAAAGCAAACAGTAAGAAAACGGAACAAAATTCAGAGATCTTCCTCAGCCCTGGACATGGTGGAGAGACGACTCGGTCTCGGTTCGAACGCTGCTCTCCTCCTCTGCTGATGCGAAGAAGGGCGAATCAAAGCTGTCAGGGCTCGTTTCACCCACTCGCCTTCGACTCCTCCGATCCTCACCAGAGAGTTCTTCATCGCAGATCTACGCATGTTGAGACGGATCGACGGATATGAATCGGCGTTGTGGCTTCCGCCGCTGTTCTTGTGGAGGCTGCACCGGAACGAACCAGGGTGGTTCGTCGGCGAACACATACAGGCTTTCTTCTGGACCGAGATCGGCTGGTGGTTGTGGTGGCGGTGATGGTTTTTGTTGCCGATGACGTGGCTGGAAACGGTCCGGTTCGGGGAGATGGACCGGTTGTCGATGGAGAACCGAACGCCGGATGAGAGAGAAGCTGAAGCGTTGTATATGTTGACACGTGTAGGGGAAGCAGATCGATGATGGCTGTGAGTGTGAGGTTGGTTGAAGAAGGTTGAAGATGGTGACGAAAAGCTAGAGCTTATGGAAGAAGAGAAGGTTGTTTGTGGAGAATAAAACGATGAGTTTGATGTGGAATAGGAGCAGAACTTGCTTGAAGAAGGTGAGAGAGAACGTAGCACTGGTCCACTAGATCTTTTTTTTGAAGACGAGGTAGCCATTTCTATTGGAGAAGAAAGAAAGAACGAAGGAAGAAGAAGGAAGGAGAAGGAAAGGGTAAAAGGGACTTTTTGTATTCTTCTTCTTTTTCTAAGTCCCCTTTGGGGAGCTGGTTCGGCAAACCTAGCGAGTCTCGCAGGCTACTTTTATAGTGCTAGGGTGATTGGTGATTAAGTGCGAGTCTAATGGTGTTTTGGTAATAGTGTTAGTTAACTTAACCATGGTTAACTGAGGTTGGTTCAGTGTGGCGTATGAAATGAATGTGGTATGGTTTAGATTCTGATCTAACGGCTGATGCCGTGCGACGTGGTTACAGAAAACGACGAAAAGCTGGTTCCTCTCTAACTTCCAGGTTTCCTTGCTAATTCGAATGGCTGCCACGTGTATGAAAATAAGGTTAATGGTCGAATGTTATAGTTGGAGAAAACAACTTTTTTGTCCCAAATCACATTGCCAATGCCGTTTTGTAACTTTTGCTTTTGCGTTTTACTGTCTCGGATCTTTTTGCAAAGAGAAAGAAAGAAGCACGGTGTCCCTACCACTAGAAATCTAGAATAATCTTCCTCCCGTCTCGGGGGCATTAATTGTTGACCATGCTGCTACGCATAATTTATGGGTTGCCCGCTCCCATCTTTAACAAGATACGTATATGATACATAAAAGATTTATTTATTTTTTTCTGTTTTATTATTGGATTTGATTCCAAAAGCTATATGTTTAATGCTTGGAATACAAATGGTGTGACATCTCCTCGTGACGAGTTATACGATTAGGTGAACAAATTGGCGTAAGACGTTACATATTTATTCAATTAGTAAATGACATTGTTGTGACCTGTGAAACGAGTTAACCCAATTACTTTTTCTCGCGTCCGATAATTACTAGCATTTTCTATGGTGTATGCCTATCGTACTTAAAATTTGGATTTAAATTTTAAAATCTTGACTTTAACGATTTATTTTTGTTAAAATGATTTAGATTTCACTTAAAATTGTTTTTAATATAAAATTTTGATTCAGACATTTACTTAAGTCTTGATTTTAAGATTTAAATCTCGATTTTAACTATTGAAATGATGTTAAGTATGTTAAAAAAATTGTTGAATATAACATTGCTGATGTTTCATCCGAAGATAAATGATTGTGGAAAATGAAAGAACTTTATCTCATGATAAAAGTTTAGATGAAGACAATTTTGAATGATATAGTTGAAGATCACGTGGAACAGAATGTCTTCGATGATAATAACTTGAATGATTTATTAGCTTAGACCCTTAGAGTGTGACAATTGTATGCAAATGTATAAGGATGGTGGCAGGTAGTCTATTTTTCTTAAAAAAAATTATACATAAGCATGTATATATAAAAATTTAATTTTAGAGTGCATGTAAAATCTACGATTTTTATTACGATTTAAAATTTACGATTTTTTATTCTTTTTTATTTTAGGTAAAATTCCGATTTTGACTATCTTGGTATGGCCCTTCATTGGTTTCACTTTTTTTTCTTTTTGCAATTATTTAAAATGAACTTTTATTCCATAGGAAATTTGATTTTAGCATATGAAAGGGAGCTTTGGGAGAGGAAATATAAGGCGGGCGTGTTCATACTCGCAAGTGGAACTAATAAACAGGAGTTGAATAGGTGTAGCCATCTTTGTGGAAATAAAAAATTGTGAGGAACCGTTGTTGTAATTTAAAAACATAAAATAATATAAATAAATGTCAGCAACTCAAACTGCGTTGGGCTCAAGCTATTAATTTGAATTTGAATAAAATAATAATTATGAGTGGAGGACCCTCTCTCCTCAAATTAGTCAGTTACCGTTTTGTTGGACTAATTCTAAATCGTACGCTGTGCAAGTGGACTTCGTAATCGTAATTCATATTGGTTTTACAAACAAGTTTGACTAGTGGATGAATTATATAAATATTTTTAAATTTATATAAGTTTTAAAATAAAATTTAAAAAATTTGAGAAAAAACATTAACAATTATGAAAAGATGGAATTGTAATGATATCTACCTATCTTCCCACCCTAGTACCTTTCTATTATTATTAGATTGTATTTAAATTAACGAATGAAATAGAGAGAAACAAAAGATGTAATTAGTTCAGAAAAATAAAGAAGAGAGAAGTAAAATAAAAAAATTATTCTATTTGAGATCGTTGAACTGTATTTAATCCAATGTTATTAAAATCGGCCCGGTCATTGACTCGATCGGGGTACTGGGTCACTGGTTCAATCAGTGGGTCACTAGTTCAATCGCATGACCCGGTAATTATATTTAATTTTATAAAAAATTATAAACAAACTGAAATATCTAAAAAATTGATTAAAATTTCAAATATTTTAATATAAAAAATAATAAATCACTTATTATTATCCAATAAAGGATCAAACAAAAATATAATGATCGTGATACGAGGCTTTAGGTTCAGAAAATGACATCCTTAACAATAAATCAAATCAAATTTTTTTGCATAGTACATAATTGAGATAATATTAGTATTGTAAATACATAACTTATATAAGTTAATAATCAAAAAAATATTCAAATATGTCCATTATGATTTTTTTTTTGTGACCAGCCCGGGTCACCGGTTTTCATAAAAACCGGCCGGGTCGGACCGGGTCACACCGGTTCTGATGCATGGTCGGTTCGTTGTTTCAACCGGACCGGCTTACCGATTCCCGGGTCAGTCCGGGTTTAATAACACTGATTTAATCTAATAGTATTTAAAAGGTAGTAAAGATATGAAGATTAATTAGGTAGGTCAGCCCAAAATATATAAATAATTAACGGGATTTTAGTTTGTCCTTTAACATGACACACAAAAAATTTCTACTCACACAATATTTTATGGGGTCCGCACTTTTTAAAGCAAAAAAAATTAAGGCACGCAAAATAAATTTTTATAACATCACACAATCACTTTTTATATAACATAATTCTTATAAAATCCATAATTAATTAATTAAAATAAAAATTTAAATGGAAATTAAAGATATTTAATGCATAAATTTAATTTAAAAAAATAAAACTAAAACGTCTTATTTTTAAAAAGAGAGTAGATTAAGAAATTCATTACACTGAATAAAAATTGATCTAATTTAATCTATAGAAATAAATAAAAATTAGGGTGTTTTAATTTTTCTTTAATTTATTTTCTACTTATAAATTTATCATTGGTACTATTTTGTTGACCTGCAGAACTCCAACTCCTCGTACGAAAGGAAGACAATTTATATTTACCACATGTAATCAGGGTTGAAATAAGTAAAAATAAGGAAGACAATTTAAACCTTTTTCAAATTTCAAATTAAGCTAAAAATTGTTTTTTCGGATCTAATACAAAAAATTTATCAAATGAATCCGAGTATATATTTTTTTTCCTGGACTCGGGTGACATTAATCATAAAAGATGGTTGAAATAAGTAAAATTAAATAAATTATTTTCTATTTTTAATTTTTACATTGTAACATCCCGAGCACTAACAAGGGCGGGGAGTGATCGCCGGTGCAAAGAGGCACAGACAAGGAACGGCTCCTGACAGCCTTCCAGTGTGGGGTTACATGAATGAATGAATTGAATTGACACCCGAATGAGAGAGATTCTAAAGACTGTGCAGGTATGAGACTGCACAGTTTGGGATAGCTTATAAGAATTAATTGGTATTACCTATACTAACAAGATGCATCTGCTTTTCGGTAGCCCAGAACGGAAGAACTCCACAGTTAAGCGTGCTTGACTTGGAGCAATTCTGGGATGGGTGACCTCTTTGGAAGTTTTCAAAGAAAGTGTGCGAGTGAGGAAAAAGCACACTGAAAAGTCTCGTGTTAGTATGTGGGGATAGTCATTGATTCTTGAAGCGGTCGGGCGTTACAAGTGGTATCAGAACAGGGCCTCTCTTCCAGTACGGTGTGGTTCGAGGACGAACCAGGCGGAAGCTGGTGGGCATGTAATATCCCGAGCACTGACGAGGGCGGGGAGTGATCGTCGGTTCATGAGACTGCACAGTTTGTGATAGCTTATAAGAATTAATTGGTACTACCTATACTAACAAGATGCATCTGCTTTTCAGTAGCCCAGAACAGAAGAACTTCACAGCTAAGCGTGCTTGACTTGGAGCAATTCTGGGATGGGTGACCTCCTGATAAGTTTTTCAGGAAGTGCGCGAGTGAGGAAAAAGCACACTGAAAAGTCTCGTATTAGTATGTGGGGATAATTATTGATTCTTGAAGCGGCCGAGCGTTACATATATCAGGTGTTCATTGCCACGAAAGGGTTACCTTTCAGGTTTCGCACCTCGTTCAAGATTGTAAATTTGTAACGAACGTGGCTCGGCTTTGCAAGCAAATTATATAGTTGTAAAATATTTGACATATATCTCAACTATGTTTACCAAAAGGAAGAACACACTTCCTTTCAACAAATGCACGTTTGTGTTGGCCAGAAATCAAAATAAAGTTGTTGGTCGTTTGTAATTGTCATTCGTGCTCAGTGGGAGAATTTTGGTCTTGGGAATTTTTTTTCCCCTCGTAATACTTTCCTCCCCATTACAAATTACTATTTGGTTAAATTCTGTTGAGAAGCATGACAAAAAAAGTTTGAGTAAGATGAAGGAAAATAAAAGATGAGAAAATTGAACTTGCGTAAAATTGGTTCGACAAATATAATACAATACCAATTAGGCAGTTTTATATTAAAAGGGAGAAGTAACAAACTACTAATTATATTGGCTCATCAAACTAATTTAATCAATATACAAGCCAGTAGACAATAGTACTACTAATGGTGTAATACCTCCACAAGCATGTTGGTTGGTTATGTGATCTGTATATTGAATTGATTTATTTCAAAGTAATTGATTTTTTGTGTGATCTGTAATAATCAATTTATCCTTCCATAATTTCAAAGTAGGTTGGTTGTGTGATCTGTATATTGAATTGATTTATTGCAACAAAGCATTATCCAAGAGCCTAAAGATATTCTTTCACAGAAATCCATATTATCTACATCTCAAATACCTCATTTATCCACAGATCTCTCTTCTACCGATTAGTTGTGTGATCTGTCTTTTTGATTTCTTTTTCTAATCTTGATTATAGATTCCCCTATCTCTTCTGTTTCTGGGTCTTCAGTTGGCCCCAAGTCGGAGTCTATTATTTTTTCAAATTATATCCTTGCTCTGCTGAGTGTGGATAAATTGGATGGGTCAAACTATGATACTTGGTCTTCAGATCTGCGACTTTGGTTGGATGGGCAGGATTATACATCTCATCTCACTACTAAGGTTGATTCTGTGGCGGCTAATGAGCGCACACGATGGAAGATGATTGATGCTCAGTTGTGTAGTCTCATTAAAGTTACTCTTCATCCGTCAATTAAGAAGGTTTTTCGACCTACCAATACCTGTGAAGCTATTTGGAGTCAGGCAAAAGCATTGTACACCAATGATACACAGCGACTCTATGGTGTGTGTCAGAAATTGATGACTACCTTTGCTCCTCGGGACTTCAATTGTCCTATGACTGAATATTTGGGAAAAGCTCAGAGTTTGCTTCATGATCTTAACGAACTTCTGCCCCTCACTGAAGATGTTACTGAGGAACAGGAACAACGTAATACACTTTTTATGTTGTTCATTTTATATGGTTTACCTGACCATTTGTCTGCCAATCGGGATCAAATTTTGGGATATGCTACAGTTCCTACACTGGATTCTGTGATGTCTACCTTGCTTAGGATTCCACCTAAGCCCTCTATGTCACCAGCACCTCCTATGACGCATGTACCTCCAGTGGATACTGTTGACTCCTCTGCCCATGCTGCTCAAGGTTATGGCCGTGGACGTAAATTCTCTAAAAGAAAGCTGTTATGCACTCATTGCCATCAGACCAATCATACTGTTGACCGTTGTTGGAAGCTTCATGGAAAGCCACCTCAACCTCCTTGGAATGCTCGTGTTGCTCAGGCTTCCTCTAATACCTCTGCTCCAGGGTTACCTTCCGTTGCACAACCTCCAGCTGCTATTCTTAATGAATTTGTGACGTGGTGGTCCGAGAAGCAAACATCAGGTCCTACTGTATCCATTGCTCTCACTGGTAATTCTTTTGCTGGAATCTCTCAGTTACACTCTCTTGGCCCTTGGACTTTTGATTCTGGGGCTTCTGATCACATTTCTGGTAATAAGAGCTTATTCACTTCCCTTTGTACCACTGGTTCATTTCCCACTATTACTATGGCCAATGGGTCTCTGGTCCAATCACGTGGGATTGGTACGGTTATTCTTTTACCCCATTTATCTCTGGATCATGTTCTCTATGTTCCAGATTCTCCTTTTAACTTACTTTATGTTAGTCATTTAACAAAATACATTGATTGTGTTGTTTCTTTTACTAAAACCTCTGTCATCTTTCAGGATCGGAGTTCGGGGAAGGAAATTACCAAAGGATGTGAGTCTCAGAGCCTCTATCAACTGTTTCCTTCTTCTTCAGCCTGCTCCACTGTGTATTCTCCTCTTACTACACATGCTCGTCTGGGTCATCCTAGTCTTACATCTTGACAATTAATACTAAATCAAAGGCAAAGTCGTATCCTACTTCCAAGTTGGACATGGTTGCAGTATTTTCTTCTTTGGAGGCAAAGTTGTGGCATCAGTACCACACGTGCGCAGCGTGTTGAAACCAAAGTTGATTGGTTGCTGAACCTGTTGGTGGTGAACAAAGGTTGAACTGAAGCTTTGAGGTAAGCCTTCGGACCTTGGGTGTAATTCCCTTGATTGTTCCACCAAGCCCTGAAAGGGTAGTGGTAATTATAGTGTATATAAATGCAATGAAATAGTGTAATGCTTTGTTATACGTATGTGTATGCATTTGGTGTGGCATAGGATGGTGTTTCCCTATATGGTATGTTGCATGACGATGTGTAAATCATACTTGGTAGTTTAGCTGGCCAGTAGGACTATTTACATCTGAGTTTCCTTAAGACAGCTTGAGAGCTCGAGGGATTTCTCATGGAGATGTTATTGCACTTTGCATAGATATGTATTTATTGCATTATTATTGTTATTGCTATTACACTGATATGGAACTGTGGGGTGGAGAGATGCTCCAAGGACCCCTGGTTTACTGGATATATTCGTATATCTCACCCCGTGTTGTGGGGACCCCCTTTCAGGTAAGGAAGCTGCAGGAGCCTCTGATGGCAAGTGGCCTTATTTGCATTAGATCACGCATGAAGAAAATGATGTTTTGAGATCATACATGTTATTTTGTAGATTTACATGTATAGGATTGATCATTGATAGCATTGACGTATGTATATCTCGTTATATTTGATGGACTTAGCCTATGATCATGCCATTGGATATCTCTTTTGTTGATGAGAGCCAAGGAATGATCATAGCCTTTTGTAGCTAAGTTTCCCGTTATGTAATTAAACTTGTATTAATGCTATTTACTTCAAGGTTATGAATGCATGATGAATATTGGATTGTTGAGCTGGAAATTATATTAGGTACCTAGTGCTAAATTGGAAAATGTTGAGAAAACAAATACATCATGTCCGGTTGACCAATTTTCATACCCAATGTGATGGAATTGGACTTTGATTTCTCTATGGCAGTTGTAGACATTTCTCTTAGCTTTCCATAAAGACCAAAATGATGTAATTTGAGTGAGTATAGCTCAAGTTATGAGTGGAAAACTATGGGTAGGTTAAATGACCTTGTTTTGGGTCACCCAGCCCTGTGGATAGCGCCTGGGGCGCCATATTCACGCTTGGGGCGCCAAATTACAGAACTAGACAGTAGCATCCACGCTGAGGGCGCCACTCCCACGCTGGGGGCGCCAACTTTCTGTTTTTCCACGCTCTGGGCGTGGATTACACGCTACGGGCGCGGGGTTCTGGAGATTTCGCACGTTTTTCTTAGAAAATGCATAACTTTGGCTACATTTCTCCGATTTGAGCGCGGTTTGAACCTACGCGTAGATAATGGAAAATCCTATAACATAGTAGAAGATGGGAATCATAAAAGAAGTGTAGAATTCATTTGATAATTAAAGAGATGAAGACATTCAACGACGTATTGTCTAATATACGGGAAATATAATATTAAGTTTAGTCCCATTATTCCGCAAAGCAAATATGGTTATGATCACACACTTGGTTATATTAAATTCGGAATGTTTTAAAAGGAAAAATTTATCCGGAATTTAATTGAACCATGTGATTGTAACTGCGCTTAATGTCGTACGCAATGATAACAATCCGGTTCTAGAACGGGGTGTTACATTTTATGGTATCAGAACATTTTCATAGGGAATAACTGTTAGATATTGTTGTGTATGTTTAGTGTTTGATGCTTTATAGTTGTTTTAGTACTCTTTATGATTATTGCATTTGTGATCACTAAGTGTGGGCCTGATCAACTCACTTCTTTGTGTAACATGTGTAGTGACATGACGAGGCACCGAAACAACCCCGGACCATTAAACACCAATGCTCAGCCAGAACCTGTTTTGGCTGCTCTTGTGAGGCCCAGAAGTGGCCGTGGGGCAACGGGCGTACAGCCTGATCCCGTGGCTGAAGCTCCTGCAGCCGTTCAGAGGGAGTTGGCTGCTAGCAGGCAAGCCAATGAAAATCTGTTGAAAAAAAATGAAGACTCGCGGAATGCTATGGCTGCGATGATGACCGAGTTGAGGACGTTGAGGGGTCCTAGGCCCGTGAACCGGCAACCCACTCCTCCTCCTCACACTGCTACGCCTTCCCCACCTCCTTCACAAGAAGAGGGTGTAGCGGGTAACAATGAAGGTGAGGCTAGTCATCCTTCTGGAAGCCACAGTCATCACACAGAAGTTCGTCAACCACGTGTAGAGCACGTTGATGAACATGAAGCGGAAGAGAGGAGATTGACAGCTTTTAGAAAACATAAACCTCCTACTTTTAAGGGGGGTTATGATCCAATGGATGCAGCAAAGTGGCTCCAGGCGATGGAGAAAATCTTCAGGGTGATGAGGTGCCCTGATGCAATGAAATTAATCTACTCCGTGTACATGCTGGAAGGAGAAGCAGAGGATTGGTGGACTAATACCGTACAGCCCCTAGAAGCTGAAGGCAGGGAAATCACCTGGCGGTTGTTCGAGACGTTGTTCTTGGATAACTATTTTCCTAGGGAGGCTAGGGAATAGAAGCAGAATGAGTACAATGACCTAAAGCAAGGGTCGATGTCGATTGACCAATACTTTGCAAAATTCAATGAGTTGGTGAAATACGCCAATTATGGGAGAGCCTTGCCCACTCCAGCTGAAATGACCTCCAAGTTCCAATGGGGTCTGAACGAAAAGATGTCTCGGAAGATGTCAAACTGTGACATTCGAGAATTTAGTAGGTTTGTAAATCAGTGCCGAAAGGTGGAAGAGGTATACAAGGGGTCACAGATCAAGAAGCCTTCTCAGGCCCAGACACCTAGTGCCAATAGAGCAACGGGCTCAGGTTATTGGAAGAACAAGAAGATGTAAGACAAGAAGTTGAATGTGAAGAATCCATTCGACTTATTCAAAAAGCCCGGAACTCAAAAGACTTTTATTGATAGGGGACCTCCTCCCAAGTGTAAAGGTTGTGGTAAGGAGCATAGAGGTCCGTGTTCTACAGGTGAAGTCATTTGCTATAAATGTGGAAGGTCCGGCCACTACTCCAGGCAGTGTCCTCAGAATGAAGTGAGGACTATGGAAGTTCAAGCTACTGTTGTTCCTATCTCTGTTGTTCCACCTATGCTAGAGACTCAGACGGTTGGTAGAGTATATACCATGGACCGTCAACAATTGGAGAAGGCTCCGAATCTAGTGAAAGGTACAATTTATATTGATAATATGGATGTTGAAGTGTTTTTTGACTCAGGAGCTACACACTCCTGTATGTCCGATTTTATGGCCGTTGGGCTAAATTTGCAAATGTACGACATTCGCCCTCCAATGAAAGTGGTTACTGCTACTGGAGAGGAGTGTTATACATCCGTGTTGTGTAAAGATGTTGAGTTCAAGTATGAAGGCCGAGATTACGTGCTGGATTTTATTTGTTTACCTATGATCAACCTTCAAGTTATCTTGGAAATGGACTGGTTGTCAAAGAAATGTGCTATGATAGACTGCTGTGGTAAAAGGATTGTGCTTGCTGCTGATGATTCTGCTACTAGTTCTTCCCCATATCCATCTGTGTTGCAGGTTAGAAAGGCTTTGAGGGCCGGGGCATTGGGATATGTCTTTGTGGGGGGTTTAGTAGGCGGAAGTCATGAGGAGATTGTCACTATTTCCGTGGTGAAGGAGTTTGTGGATGTGTTTCCAGATGAAATTCCGCAACTTCCGCCTCATAGAGAGATTGAGTTCACGATTGATCTATTTCCTGGTGTAGGGCCTATCTCTCTGGCTCCGTATCGGATGTCACCACCGGAATTAGCCGAGTTAAAGAAGCATATTGAAGAGCTTTCGGCTAAGCAGTTTATCAGGCCAAGTGTGTCCCCGTGGGGAGCACCAGTTATATTTGTTAAGAAGAAGGACGGTAGCATGAGATTATGCACTGATTACCGCCAGTTGAATGAGGTTACCATTAAGAACAAGTATCCTCTCCCTCGCATAGACGATTTGCTTGATCAGTTGAGGGGTGCTTGTGTTTTCTCAAAGATTGATTTGAGGTCGGGTTATCATCAAATCCGAATTAGGCAGGAAGATATTCCGAAGACTGCCTTCCGATCTAGATATGGACATTATGAGTATCAAGTAATTCCATTTGGACTCACTAATGCTCTGGCAGTGTTTATGGATTACATGAATCGCATATTTAAGCCGTTTCTGGATCAATTCGTGATTGTGTTTATTGATGATATCCTGATATATTCCAAGAGTATGGAAGAGCATGAAGGTCACTTGAGAACTGTGTTGCAAATTCTCAGAGAGAAACAGTTGTATGCAAAGCCTTCTAAATGTGAATTTTGGCTTTCTCAAGTGCAATTTCTGGGTCACGTTACTTCTGCTGATGGAGTGGCGGTTGATCCTAGCAAGATAAAGGCAGTTATTGATTGGGAGAGACCCAAGACGGTAACGGAAATAAGGAGTTTTCTGGGTTTGGCTGGTTATTACCGGAGATTCATTAAAGAATTTTCGGCCATGGTGTTGTCATTGACCCGTTTGACCCGAAAGGATACTCCATTCATTTGGACGCAGGAATGTGAAGAATGCTTTCAAAGCCTTAAGGAGTAATTGACAACTGCTCCGGTGTTAGTACTTCCCGATCCGGAAGGTGAGTTTGAGTTATATAGCGATGCTTCTAAAAAGGGACTGGGTTATGTGCTGATGCAGGATATGCGAGTGGTAGCGTATGCATCAAGGCAGTTGAAACCGCATGAAGAAAATTATCCGACCCATGACCTTGAGCTTGCTGCAATTGTTTTTGGATTGAAATAGTGGAGGCATTTCTTGTATGGAATGAAAATTGCAGTATTCAGCGATCACAAGAGTTTGAAATACTTGTTTGATCAAAAGGAGCTAAATATAAGACAACGACAGTGGACCGAGTTCCTAAAAGACTATGATTTTGAATTGAAATATCATCCTGGCAAAGCTAATGTTGTAGCTGATGCACTGAGCCGTAAATCTGTGAACTTAGAAAGCATGATGATTGGAGATTATGATGTGATTGAGAGGTTTAGATATATGCAATTATCTAAAATCTTTCCATGTAGAATTTGTGGCATCGAAATTACAAGCATTGAAAATGAACTGATGACCAGAATTAAAGAAGCTAAACTGCAGAATGAAAGTGCTAAACGACTGAAAGGTCAGAGTGGTGTATCCTGCAATGATGAGGGTATACTATTATATCAGGGTCGTATTGTTGTACCTAGGAAGTTGGCGGAGGAAGTAATGACTGAGGCCCATAAGGGTCAATTCACAGTTCATCCGGGAGCTACAAAGATGTATCAGGATCTAAAGATTAGTTTCTGGTGGCCTGGTATGAAGAAAGACATTGCCGAATTTGTCTCTACGTGTCTCATTTGTCAGAAGGTCAAGATTGAGCATCAAAAGCCTTCTAGTATGTTACAACCTCTGGATGTTCCTGAATGGAAATGAGAGAGTATCTCCATGGATTTCGTAGTGGGACTACCGCGAACACAGGCTAGTTATGATTCTATATGGGTGATTGTGGATAGATTGACAAAATCCGCACACTTTTTGCGAATTCGGGTAGATTTCTCTGCTGAGAGATTGGCTAGGCTCTATGTGAAGGAGATTGTGAGGCTTCATGGGGTGCCTGAGAACATTGTTAGTGATCGGGACCCGAAGTTCACTTCTCACTTCTGGGGAGCATTGCAGGAGGCTCTTGGCACTCAGTTGAGACTGAGCACTGCTTATCATCCACAAACGGATGGTTAGACTGAGAGGACCATTCAGACGTTAGAGAATATGCTGAGGGCTTGCACCCTGGAGCAGGGTACTGCATGGGATCGATATCTCCCGCTGGTTAAGTTTTCATATAATAATAGTTTTCATGCTAGTTTGGGTATGGCTCCCTACGAGGCCTTGTATGGTCGCAGGTGTAGGACACCTACTTGTTGGTCAGAGGTTGGAGACATAGAGCAGTTTGGATTGGATTTTGTTCAGGAGACTACTGAGCAGATCAAAATGATTAGGGGTCGTCTGAAAAAGGCTCAAGATCGTCAGAAAAGTTATTATGATCTCAAGCACCGGCCTCTAGAGTTTGAGGAGGGAGATCATGTATTCCTAAAGCTGTCACCGGTTACAGGTGTTGGACGAGCCTTGGGAGTGAGGAAGCTGAGTCCGAGATTTATTGGACCCTACCAGATTCTTCGTAGGGTAGGACCGGTTGCCTACTAGCTTGCCTTACCTTCACAATTATCAAATTTGCACGACGTATTCCATGTTTCTCAGCTGAGGAGATATGTAGCTGATCCTTCTCATGTGGTTCAACCTGATAATGTTGAGATCCGGGAGAATTTGAAGACTCCTGTTGGGCCACTAAAAATACTCGAAAGAGATGAGAAAAAGCTAAGAAATAAATCTCTTCCTATGGTGAAAGTCCAATGGGAAGGAAGGACGCATGAAGAGTCTACTTGGGAGCGGGAATACGAGCTTCTCTGGCAATATCGTGAGTTTAAGGACAGGTACGTTCTTGATTTTGCGGCCAAAATAGCTAAAAGGTGGGGTGACTATAATAGCCCTAACCTAATTAATTAGCAAATTACATGTAATTAAATAATTAAGCATGTTTTAGTGAGTAAAATTAAGTATAAGACTTAATTAAATGAATTTGAGTCACTTTGGAGTTAAAAAGTGTACTCAGTAAAAATTAAGGGGTATAAATGGGTACAGGCAAAAGTGCCCAAAATTTAAAAATAAAATTGTAAATATTCCTAGAATAATATTCCAGACTTTTGGGTGAAGTTTGGTAATTATTTGAGTTGAATAGATAGACTAACCAATACCCGCTTAAAGTCACTTAACCTATGTTAAGTGACTAAGACACCAAAAAGAGAACCCATTTCCCACCCATTCCCGTCGACAGCCAGAGAGAAGGAAGGGAAGAAAGGAAAAGAGAGAGAAGAGGGAAGGAGAAGAAGGAAGGGAGGAAGAGCAATCCCCCACCGATTGGAGTTATTCAAAAGCCTAAACCACTCTAAATCTTCCCCTCTTTCATAATCTAAGCTTAGTTTTGAGTGGGGAGCATTGTGGAGAGAGATATTTCCTCTCAAAAATTCGGCCATTTGTGAGATTTTGGGAATTTCTACCTCCATGGGAGCTTGAGGAACGCTCCTTGCTTGGTTGGGCAACCATTGGTGGTAATATTCTACCCCTTGAACCTCATAATTCCTTGAAATTGCATAAGTTAGGGTTTATGAATAGTAAATTGGGATTTTTAAGAAATGTGATTAAACTAGCTGTGATCTAGGAAGAATGGAGCTTAGTGTATGTTATGAAAAATGCTAAGAATGATGATTAATCGGTGAAAATGAGCTTAGATAGTTATATGATTATACTTTGAATATTGCAAGAATATGATACTTGGTTGTGAGTTTTCTTGCAATTATGATCAATGGTTTGGCTTGGTTGATTGATGATTGTGTCCTTGTCATGTCTAGGATTGAGACATTTGGAACAACCGTGAGTGATCAACCATTAGAGCAAGCTATGAAGCTTGATTAGCTCTTTGGAATAGGTGAGCTCATGCTAAGTTAATATGTAGAGTTGATGTGGTAGTAATGGATATAAGTAAATATTCATTGGATAGTATGATTGATGCTATGGCACCTTGGTGTAGGTGTGTTTCTTGTAAGTCATTGTTGAAACCAAAGTTGATTGGTTGCTGAACCTGTTGGTGGTGAACAAAGGTTGAACTGAAGCTTTGAGGTAAGCCTTCGGACCTTGGGTGTAATTCCCTTGATTGTTCCACCAAGCCCTGAAAGGGTAGTGGTAATTATAGTGTATATAAATGCAATGAAATAGTGTAATGCTTTGTTATACGTATGTGTATGCATTTGGTGTGGCATAGGATGATGTTTCCCTATGTGGTATGTTGCATGACGATGCGTAAATCATACTTGGTAGTTTAGCTGGCCAGTAGGACTATTTGCATCTGAGTTTCCTTAGGACAACTTGAGAGCTCGAGTGATTTCTCTTGGAGATGTTATTGCACTTTGCATAGATATGTATTTATTGCATTATTATTGTTATTGCTATTACACTGATATGGAACTGTGGTGGAGAGATGCTCCAAGGACCCCTGGTTTACTGGATATATTCGTATATCTCACCCCGTGTTGTGGGGACCCCCTTTCAGGTAAGGAAGCTGCAGAAGCCTCTGATGGCAAGTGGCCTTATTTGCATTAGATCATGCATGAAGAAAATGATTTTTTGAGATCATACATGTTATTTTGTAGATTTACATGTATAGGATTGATCATTGATAGCATTGACGTATGTATATCTCGTTATATTTGATGGACTTAGCCTATGATCATGCCATTGGATATCTCTTTTGTTGATGAGAGTCAAGGGATGATCATAGCCTTTTGTAGCTAAGTTCCCCGTTATGTAATTAAATTTGTATTAATGCTATTTACTTCAAGGTTATGAATGCATGATGAATATTGGATTGTTGAGCTGGAAATTATATTAGGTACCTAGTGCTAAATTGGGAAATGTTGAGAAAACAAATACATCCTGTCCGGTTGACCAATTTTCATACCCAATGTGATGGAATTGGACTTTGATGTCTCTATGGAAGTTGTAGACATTTCTCTTAGCTTTCCATAAAGACCAAAATGATGTAATTTGAGTGAGTATAGCTCAAGTTATGAGTGGAAAACCATGGGTAAGGTTAAATGACCTTGTTTTGGGTCACCCAGCCCTGTGAATGGCGCCTGGGGCGCCAGATTCACGCTTGGGGCGCCAAATTACAGAACCAGATAGTAGCATCCACGCTGAGGGCGCCACTTCCACGCTGGGGGCGCCAACTTTATGTTTTCCCACGCTCTGGGCGTGGATCTCACGCTACGGGCGCGGGGTTTTGGAGATTTCGCACCTTTTTCTTAGAAAATGCATAACTTTGGCTACGGTGCTCCGATTTGAGCGCGGTTTGAACCTACACGTAGCTAATGAAAAATACTATAACATAATAGAAGATGGGAATCATAAAAGAAGTGTAGAATTAATTTGATAATTAAAGAGATGAAGACATTCAACGACGTATTGTCTAATATACGGGGAATATAATATTAAGTTTAGTCCCATTATTCCACAAAGCAAATATGGTTATGATCACACACTTGGTTATATTAAATTCGGCATGTTTTGAAAGGAAAAATTTATCCGGAATTTAATTGAACCATGTGATTGTAACTGCGCTTAATGCCGTACGCAATGATAACAATCTGGTTCTAGAACGAGGTGTTACAGTTAACGTAAGGAGAACAATATGAGATGAAGTGGATGGAACCATTATGAATCACAGGAATGTCAAATCTCAACTTCCTGGCACCAGTGGTGAAACTTTCTTCCCTTGCTTTCCATACACCTTCCTTGTGAAGGTAAACATTGCAATACAAAATTGTAGACCAACCATCTTTTGGGTTCTCACAGAAAAAAACAGCATGCAATCATCTGAGTCGCATTCAAAAATGATTTACTATGCTAAGAACAGAAGTAGTAGCTATGCTAAGAACCTCAAGGCATTCAAGAAGTCTCACCTTCCTTACATTCAAGGTCTTTAGCCACCACTGGTGAGTCGACTGCACTAATGTGTTCGATTCAAAAATTAGAGTAAATATCTTTTGGGTTCCTAACAAAAAACACGATTCTCACTTTAGTTATTTATAAAAAAAAAATTAGTTAGTTGGTCCCTATAAAATTCAAAGGTGGTCCATTTTAGTTCTTTTGAGGAACTAATATAGGTCTTTTTGAATTTGTGAGGGACCACGATTTCAACTAAATGTGTCCACTTTGAATTTCTTAGGGACCAACCGACTAATTTTTTTTTGTAAGAGACTAAAGTGGAGACCGTGTTTTTTGTTAGGGATCAAAAATGATATTTACTCAAAAAATTATAAATTCAATGTAATTTTGAAATTATTTTCCAACCCAATACACTTAGACTCGCCTTTAATGGATGCGGGACTTACTGCTATCTTTTACTGGCCATTAGGATGTAAATAGATTAGATTAGGTTTTGGCTTAAATACATAAGACTTGTATAAAAAATCTTGGGTCTGACCTGGCCTATTAGCCTATGTAGGCTCCAAATTACAAGTCTGATCTAACCTATTTTAGAAAATAAAAGTCTTGATCTAAGCACGTCTAAGCCTATTAAACATTTAACAATTAAAAGAATAACTAAAATAACATTACTTTATTATTCAAAATTATTAAAATAATAATTTTATTTAAAATAAATAATATGATATAGGTCGGCCTGTAGGCTTATAGGTCCGACATGTATAAAAAAGTCTATGACCTATTTTCTAAATAGATTTTTTCAAAAACATAAACATGTTTTATTTTACTATTTATAATAGGCTAAATCTGACCTAATATTAGTCCCGCATTCTTTATAGGCGAGATTTATATGGGATTTATCTGCGGACTTAAATACATTAGGTTGAAAAATAATTTCAAAATTACATTGAATTCATAATTTTTTTAATCAAACGTATTAGTACGGTTGAAATGCCAAACTTTCATCCAAAATAGAGGAATAATTAAAAAAATAAAAATAAGAAGGAAGAACTAAAAGCCACAAAGACAAAAGGCTCCTTATGTTTGAAAACCAATATTTAAAAAAAGAAATGAATAATTTCATGTATTATTTAAGGGAAAAATGTCATTTTAAATAAGAGAAAGAGATAGATAAAGGAAGAGAGAAAGTGGACAAAAAAATATAAAGGTATGAGTCACATCTCTTTGTGAGAGTGCAATAACATAAGTTGTGTCATTTAAAAAGATCAACACTTTTTCCATTATTTAATATGATATAATATAATCGTGTTATATGAAATAATTTTATTACTTTATATTTCAATATTTTTTATCTCTCATTTCTCGTCATCAAAAAAAAAAAGTGTTAACTTAAGTCTATTTTATGAAAGGTTTGCCAGGTCGATCACAGGAGCGGCTGTAGAGACATAGCATTGCAAGCAAAATCAAATATGCAACATAACAAGCATTGGAAATTGAACTGGCCAAACAAGCTGACCGAAACAAACTTAGTATAATGGTATAAATGGTTGTAGCCTTGTAGGAATACATCTTTGATGTTGGTAGTAAAAGTTATCGGAGTGCGTTAGCGACAACTGGGACAACTAGGTATAAAAAGAACGGAATTCAGAGACATAGCCTGACCAATACCTTAGGGAGTGTTTCTTTCAAGTTTTTGAAGAGGATTACCGGTAATACTTCTTTGGTAAATGTAATTACCACGTTTGGTAGAAGGAATAAATTACGATTCCCGGATATCCAAGGATTACCGGTAATTTGATTTATAAAGAAAAGTCACTATTCAGATTACCAAAAATAATATGATAATTCGGAATACCAAACAGAATACCAAGTAAAGGGAAAGCATAACAATAAATTTTGAGACAAAAATACCCCAATACACATAAAAATCTAGACTCAATCTATCAATTACAAAAGTAAAAATAGTTTGGGGTTATTTTTGTAAAATAACCTCATATTCCAAGTCATATTTTGTTCTAAACCAAATATGGAATCTGTAATTTTTACCCAATATTCCCGGTAATATTTTGGCGAACCAAACACCTCTTTCGTAAGATTCCAAGTAAACTCAATTTTTATTGTATTCCCATTAATCATGATTCCCGGTCATCAAAAAATTTCTCTTGTACCAAACACACCCTTAGATTCACCGATGATGGTGATCTGGTGTCTTGGGAGATGATAATTTTCAGAAAAGGGAAGAACTACTAGCTATCTCATTGGAAGCACTAGAATAAAAAATCAAAGACCAACATAATGGAATTGACAAACTATAGAATCACCGATATGGGCTAAAATGGCTGAAAATGGGCCTTGTTGGGCAGCCCTGAGTTGAAGATACTCCTTATACTCATTATTCTCAATACTTGGTGCTTGAGACTAAGTTGCATTAGCATAATTCTTTGGAAAACCATGCAGAGAATAGCACCGGTCCTGAGTATGTCTCAGGTAGTTGCAATAGGAACCTATTTGGGAACCAATTCCGGCTGATGCCTTTGGCACGGGAACTCGTAGCAGACAATCAATAAGCATGGTTTATAGTTAGATCCTTGACACGCCATATTTATATATAGAGCAATAAGTAAGTTTGTATGTTCAAGAAGACATCCACAGGAAATGAAAATGGACATTACTTACCCAGGAAACAATCTGTATTTTGTAACTGCTGGCCCAGTAAGAGCTAATCCATTTGTCTTGAAAAGAGTCATTATGTCATGCACATAACCACTTGTATTCACAGAAGCACCAAGAGGACCCTCACTAGACATCACCAACATATCACTTCGCTTTGCAATTATAGTCTGCAAAATTAGAAATATTGAAAAAAGAAAAAATAAACATTAATCTGTGCACTTGATGAAAGTTGAAGAAAATATAGTTACAAAATTGTCTCTATCTATATTGAAACCCATCAAAAATTATGTGCAAATTTGTGGGGCGTTGGTAAGACAATGATTACCTGGCAGCTTTAACATCGAATAAACTCAAATGTTCTCTAGTAATTCAATTTCCCTGCGCAACCTATGTGAGATGCCATCAATATCCAAAAGCTCCTGCTTTTTAGATACAGAAAGAGGTATTTTACTGGCAATATAAAATGATAAAACATCAGGCTTCTTAGCAAGAGCATCCATGCTTGGCGCCCCCACAATTTGTTTCCACATATCTGCAGATTATGAACACAACTATTAGATTTTACTGAGATTAGCATTTTTAGACGGTTTCACAATAAAAGAGACAATTTCAGACATTAATTTTATTTGACATTTTTAATTCATTACCAAAGTTTTCACCTGAAAAAGAAAAAATCAATTACAAAATATATAAAACATGGTACATAGGATGACTTTGACCGATAACCCTTTTGGGACTAAGTGTAAGTGGATAACTTAACAAGACCAAAATTGAGATTTATCAACAAAACACACAGAATTAAGTACCCAGTTATCAAGAACAGGTGAGGCATCCGATTAATGAGATTAGCAAGGAATGCAATTGTTGATAGGAAAATAACACAGAATTAAGTACCCAGTTATCAAGAACAGGCGAGGCATCCGATTAATGAGATTAGCAAGCATTGAGAACAACATCACCCCAAAATCTGAAAGGGACATGCCCATGAAGTAAGAGGGTCCAAGTTGTTTCAATCAGGTGTCGGCTTATGCATTCAATAGCCCCATTTTGTTAAGGGGTATGAGTACATGACATTTGGTATAGAATGGCATGAGAGACCATAAATGTTTGAAATTGATAAGATAAGTATTCATGCACATTATCACTACATAGTATACAGATAGGGACACCAAATTGAGTGAAGATTTCATTATAAAACTGTTGAAAGATAGGAAACAGCTCAAACTGATTTTCCATTGAAAACAACCAAGTACAATGAGAGTAAATCATCGATAAAAGTCACAAAATATTTGGACCCCATTAGTAGACACAGTACGACATAGCATGACGACTAACTCTATTGGTTTGGACTAATTTTTCCCTTAAACCCAACCCGATGATTACACCCATAGTATGCATCGACATTATAAGGCCCTCTAGTTGACCAGAAAACTAGATAACAACATTGCCAAGGGCTTATGATCAACAGATTCTCTATAAGCCCAAAGGAGATACTTTATAAATGTGAATTTCATATATAATGTTCAGTCAACGTGAGGATAAAAAATATCCAAAAACAAACATCAAGATACGGACAAATGCATAGGTTGGTTAGAATTATACTTGTGGATGTAGAAAAATTGTTTCTGGAAGTTTTAACACATGCATGACTTCTTCATAAGAATTCTCCATTCAGATCGATATTTGAATTTTAAAATCGTACTGACCAACCACACACAGAAAAGAAAAGTAAGGCTTTATTCAGGGAATAATAGTGATATTATAAATATGTAAACCCAAAGTTTTAAACATTAAATAAATGGTTAATAAAGAGGTAGAAGATGCAAAGCAAAACTACCTATAGCCCTTTGTGCAAGCCAATAGGAGTCAAACGTACGATATACCCAATGAGGCCAGAATGCTTTTGAAATTCTATGTGATGAGTAGGCATCTATATTTTTATGACACCTACTAAGCTCTTTCCCTATGGAGAACTGTTTTCCAGAAGTGGAACAGTTCCCAATTCTTGAATCCAGATTCTCAGCATCTTTTCCATGGTCAGATAGCAATGATCTTAAGATGTAAGAGTCATTTAGGTTGGATCTAATTTCCTGCTCTGACTCATACGTGAATTTATCATCACCACTGCTTGATGATTCATCCAAGTCATGCCCATAACTGGAACAAACGATTGATTGGTGGATTCTCCTTTTCTTTAGAGAAAGTTCACTCTCAAAGCTCTCTTCTGAATCATATTCCCCATTTTCAGACCGACCTACTTTAACAGGTGAATACCTTGAAGGCAACACACTTGAGGTGGCATGGCTACGGGGCAGATTACTTACCTGTGTTAATTTTCCAAAAGCACCCCTTGGAGTTCTCGATGGTATGTCTTCCTCAATAATTTGGATTTCTCCACAAGTCTAAGAAGAACCACCCCAACCAGACAAAGAAACAGGAAGAGATAGACAAACAGAGTCATCAATCATTACTTACATAGCCAATGCTTATGAAGAGAAAAACTGAACTAAAAAAAAGGCAGTAAGCATGATAATATTCTAACCACTCCATCCACATCAATCCAACACCTTCTTAGGCGAAAGCGTTGCTGTCCGCAGGTAACCACATTCAGTGAACCATCCTCTAGATGCCCATATTGTCGAATCTGTAGAGATAGGTTTGGCAAGTAATGTAAACAACTAGACCAATTCACATTGATATCAGACTATAGTAAGAAAACTCTAACTTGTAAACACATATGATTTTTTTATTTCCCCCAACCCACCCCTCCAGGGTTAAGGGTGGTGGGTTTGCTCATTGCTGCAGCAAAATCAGATCTAGCATAAAAAAAATAAGATGTAGCTAAGAAATTAATTCAGCTCTAAACATTCCAACATCCTCAGCGGCATCAGACAGGCTTTGCAAAAAAAACATGGGGCGTGACAAAACTTTACCGACATAAACTTTCTGAAGCAAATGGGATTGTAAGGAAGCTAGGTGGGATTCACATATTTTTCTCTCTCTTTCATTATTTCATTTTCTCTCTCCTTTGTTGTGTGTAGAAAAATAAAGTTATGTTATGCAACATAACAAACATAAAATCCTATGTATATATACATATAATTTGCACTTTCTTTACTAATTTAATATTATATTTTAATTTTAAACAAGTTTTTATTATTTGTTAAAATAACATCAATCTTATCACTTTGAAAATTATTATTTGTTAAAATAAAAAAGCATGATCTCAGAATATGAACAGTATATATCATAAATATATTATAATATTAAAAATATTAAGACTAGCTTGCAGGCTTTTTAAAGCGGGCTTATGTCTTAATTTTTAAATGGATTTTTCTAAAAGCCTAAATCTGTCCTAATAGAAAATTGAGCAGGTCAGGCCAGGCTGTAAGCCCCTGATAGGCCTTCAAGCCCATTTACACCCCCTCGTTAATGCGGGCGCATAGATATACAAATGCAAGTGTAAATAATTCAATATGAGTTTGTTATAAATAGCACATCAATTCAGAGGAAATACCTCTGCAGTTGTCCCAATGCCTACTGAGTCCATCCTACGATTTCCAGGATCACCGCCAACTTGAATCTGGAAGAAGCATGCACAAGCATATCATATCCATGTATTATAATAAAAACTAGAAGATACTCAAGGCATGATTAATAACGAGCAGTTGTCATAACAAGTTCACCTACCGCAGCAATGGTGTAAGGAACATTGACTTGATTCAAAGCTCTCTCAATAGCAGCCACAAAATTGGATCCAATAACTCTCAGGGGAAGAGTAGCCCCAGGAAAGAGTACAACTCCTGAATATTACAAAGATCAGTCTATATTCTTTCTATAAGTGAAAACTTACAGAAAGGACATAAGAGTAAGAAGATAAATCCGATTAGATGACAATTTTCCACCTCATTTTATGCTAGAAGTATTTAATTTGACCATTTTTTCAGGAATGTATACAGAGCCAAATTAAATTGGGCAAATAGAAAATGAAAAAGGAGGCTGCACACACAGACCACAACAATGCAAAACCACAAAGTATCAGTTTCGTTAATCAAATTCAAGAGATAGAAAAACCAAAAAACACCATGCTAAAATCCACAAAGGAGATGACGTAAATACCGTCCAGGCATAAAAGAGGAAGGTTCAATACAGCAACACCATCCAAGAAAGCTGTCCTGTGGTGTTTCTCTTCAAAATCTAGACATGCAATTAATATAGTGTAACATCAAACAATCTAGTTGGAAACCAATGTACAGTAGAAAATGAGCATATACCCATCGGCAGCCAACTACATCCTTTCCTAGAGGGAGAGAAACAACAGACCAAGTATTATTAAGCTGAAGTGCTGAAATTTCATTTGCCATAGCAGCCTGCCATTCCGGTAGTTTAGAAGCTTCAGAATAGGAAAAAGGCTCAAAGTTGTTTGAAACATAATTAATAAAATAAGTATAAGATGAGGACAATCTATGGTATGAAATAAAATTGGAAATAGGATGAGTGGTTGAAGAAGTGCAAACATAATCAGTAAGGTGGACAGGTAGGTGACGAATTCGTTGAGGTCTCAAGGATGTGGGATGTGGTGGATGAATATCCGAAGCAACAGGTGAAGTTGAGGAAGGATTGGACGAAGAAGGTAAGGATGAAAGTTCAGTATGGAGAGGAGCCTGAGGTGAGGATAGAGCAAAGGGAAAGATGTTTTCAAAAAAGACAACATCACTAGAGATATAAATGGAATGAGACTGTATATCAAGAAGTTTATATCCTTTGTATCCAGGAGGGTAACCGAGAAAAATGGCAGGGAGTGCACGGGGAGAGAATTTATTACAGTTTTTAGGAAATGTGGAGCTGTAACAGAGACAGCCAAAAACACGAAGATGCTCATAAGAAGGAGGTTTATGGCAAAGAATCTCGAAGGGAGATTTGGAAGAGAGGAGGGGGGATGGGGTTCTGTTGATCAAATAAACGACAGTGGTGACACAATCTTGCCAGTATTGCAAGGGAACTCTAGATTGGAAGTGTAAAGCTCGGGCTACATTGAGGATGTGTTGATGCTTTCGTTCGACAACAGAGTTCTGTTGGGGACGGTCTACACAAGAATAGAAGACTTGAATGCCTTTGGAGGAGAAAAAAGAGGACAAGTGAAATTCAGGGGCATTATCGCATCGGATAGACTTAAGGGAGACACCATACTAAGTATGAATTAGCTCGTAAAATGCAGGAAAAATGGAAGAAAAATCAGATTTATTTTTCAAAAATTAAGTCCAGGTAAATCGACTGGAATCATCAACCATTGTTAAAAAATATTTAGAAACCTCGATAGAAGCAGTATGAAACGGTCCCCAAATATCAATGTGTAAAAGATCAAAAGGTGAAGCAAAAAGTTGAGGATTTAAAATAAATGGAAGTCTTTTTTGTTTGGCAAGGGGACATACAGAACAATGATGTGAAACAAGCATATTATCATAAAAACGCAAAATATTTTTCATATTATTCAAAAATGAAACAGAAGGATGACCCATTCTTGAGTGCCATAAAAGGAGGTCCTTAACAGTTAAAGAAGAACAAAGGGGGAGGGGGACATCAACAGAAGGAAAAAGAAAATTAGTGTTGAGAATGTATAAATCTCCACATCTTTTAGCAATCCTAATCATCTGAGCTGACACATTGTCCTGGAGAAAACAACAAGATGCAGAAAAGTTAGCGATAACATGAGAGTCTCGAGTTAAAGCACTAGTGGAAAGAAGATTGAAGAAAAAAGAAGGAACACAAAGGACATTTGAGAGAGATAAAGAAGAAGATATAGAAATAGAGCCAGCAGTAGCTGAAACAACCGCTGAAGTCCCATTAGGAAAAGAAACGGAAGAATGGGATGGAACAGAAGATGTAAGTAAATCAGCGGTGGCACAAACATGGTGCTTAGCACCAGTATCCAAGACCCAGCAAGAATAAGGTAAAGAACAAGGTGACTTACCAGTGAAACTAGCCACTGAGGGATATGACTCTAACGGAAAGGGTGACGGAAGACGACGCAGAACTCTGTTGAAGAAGTGAAAGTAACAGATTATACTGGGTAGGGGTGAAGGCAAGAGGAATATCCGAAGCTGGAGGATTAGGGTTTGAAGGGGAAAAAGGTTTGGGAGAGTGTTTTGGGTGAGGTGCAGCGGATTGGATGGAATGGGCCTGCTGGGTGGGTTGAAAGTTATTGGGCCTAGGGAGTTTGGGTTTATATCCAGGTGGGTACCCGTGAAGTTTGAAGCATTTTTCACGGGTATGGCCAGAAAGGTGGCAATAGGTGCAAAGGGGACGTTGACGACGTTGGGCGGTGGCGGCCATGGATGCCAGAGGAGAATCAGTAATGGAGACAAAATGTAAAAGAAGGGTATCCGAAATAGCAGGAAAGGGCAAAGAAATCGATAATTGGCGTTGATGTTCTTCCTTGAGAATCATAGAAAACACCTTTGCAAGAGAGGGTAGTGGATCAATCAGTAGTATCTGAGCACGGGCAGTAGAGAAGGAGTCATTAAGCCCAATCAAAAACTGAAGAACATGGTCCTGCTCCCGTCAAGAATTTATTTCACGGAGAGTACCGCAGGTGCATGCAGGGAGGGGAAGATAATCTTGCAACTTATCCCACAGAGACTTGAGCTTGGCATAATAACTATTGATGTCAAGGGGACCCTGACATAGAGAGGATATTTGTTGTTTTAATTTAAAGATCCGAGGACCGTTCGCCTGAGAATACCTGGTTTTCAAGTCATACCAGACTTCATAAGCATTTGAGAAATACAAAAGACTATCAGCAATGTCTTTGGAGACGGAAATCAATAGCCATGAAATGACCATGGAGTTACAACGATTCCATGATGAAAATAAGAGATCAGAGGTAAGGGGACGATGTAAAGAACCATCCACAAAGGGCAGCTTATTTTTCGCTGTCAGGGCGAGAAGCATGGCACAATGCCAAGAGTTGAAATTAGAACCAGAGAGAGTGGGAAACGAGGATCAAGCCATGGTGATCACCACTCTACAAAAAATAAGGGCTAGAGGAGTCATCCATGGAGGCAGAGGACCCAGATGAAGAATCAGTGGGTGTAGGGCGATTAGCAGTGTCGCGAGCCATGGAAAAATGCTAGAAGAATACTACTGATACCATGTTAGTTACAGAGAAACAAAAGCATGAAGAAGAAACTGAATATTCACATTGTTATTGCTTATCAGAAAAGTACAAAGGAGACCCCTTATATCAGCAAGAGGGGATAACCGAATGACAATGAAAACAAACAACTATCAGAGACCATACACGTGGTATCAATAACATCAGAGACCATACACGTGGAATTACAATACTACCAGGAATTGTATACGTGCTAACAGAATTGTGCTAACAAAAATAACAAACTAAGAATATAAAAATGCAGTATAAAAGAGAAATATTTCAAAAATATTGATTAGTTGCAATTCAAATTGAATCAACTAAATCAAATATTTCCACAACCAACCAAATCTGAATGGAGCTTGATTTGTTGATTAAATAACCATCATTAAGCCACCAAATCAGCGCCCCTGTCATCTTTGATGATGTCCAAAGATCTCCTCTTGATACTTGGAATTTGATCTTGATAAGATACTATCAAGATCTTGACAATGACACTGAAGGCCCAAATAACAATTTTGATTTTTACAAGTGACTTGCCCATCGTAAGCCTTGTAAAGATAAACTGAAGGATTGTTAACAATACACAAGAGTAGTTATGAGAATCTACTTGCACTTCGTTTGTTTATTGCATTTTTTGTTTGTAATTCTGTGCTTTATATGTTTTTTTTTTTCACAAAATGACTTCCTTCAATCCTATAGCCATGATTTTGAGTCCAAAACCTCTAGATGGTACAAACTATGAAGAGTGGAAAATAAATTTTTGATATTGTTCTAAAACATGAAAGCTAAAATTTGTCTTGATAGTACAAGGGCCATAACAACCTGCAGATGATGCTTCTAAGGAAACAAAGACACAATACTCAGATTGGAAAAGGACAAATATGGTAGTTCCCTATTATGTTCTTGTCAGTCTTTCCAAATACTTGCATAAGCAAATGTACATGGTTAAGAATGGAGTAGAGATGTTTCGGACTCTTAATAACATGTTTGTTATGTCTAGCAGCTCTGCTAGATAGAATGCAGTCAACACAAATTTTGCTAAAAGTCTTGTTAAATCCAAGGAAAAATCCAAGGGTGGTAACAAGAACAAAATAACTTGGTTATCGGTTGTCAAACTAGTTGCTATGAAGAAGCCGCAAAGTGCTTCAAGTGAAAACTGAAGGGACATTGAAAGAAAAATTGCCCAGAGGTGATGAAAAGAACCAGACATGGGCATATTAAGGCCTGATCAGTGAATGAATCATTGATTCAGGAATCACTGATTATGTTTGTTACGCTTTGCAGTAGTTCAAACATGGCATACTTGTCAGCAGTGGACATAGATATTTTAAGCTAGAAAATGGGAACTTGTATCTGCATTAGCAGTAAGACAAGTTATTTAAAAGACTATGGTATTGGGTGACTGTTTATTTGTTCTGGATTTCAAAGGGAATTCAATTATTGTTAGTTGTTTTTTGGTTAAAACATGTTTTGACAATACAATTGATTTCTCAGTTACATTTCGAATTTCATCTTCGTTTTGTTCTGGTCATATATCCATTGTATATATTATGTTGAATTGAAAGAATGATGAATGAGAATATTCACCAAATGAAAAGTATTTTTGGCTTTTATGATTGAGTCAGATTACTTCAAATAGGAAAAATGGTTTAGTTAAAAGAGGGACTGAAAGTTCAAGAATCTTTTAACTAAAAGCTACATGTTAGTCCTATTTGGAAGGTAAAATGGTCAAGCAATCCTACAAGGGGCCAAAAAGATTTGCGCAACTATTCAACTGGAACTGGTACATACTAATGCATGTGGACCAATTAGCGCTCAAACCAGAAAAAATGATGAGTACTTCATTATATGAATGTTTACTCTGGATTTGGACAGATGAACCAAGTGCGCCATAAGTCTAAAGCTTTTGGAAATTTCCAAGAGGTTTAAGTCTGAGGCAGAAAAACATGTAGGTGTTCTAATCAAAACACTTTGGTCTGACTAAAGTGTTGGCTACCTGTCTGGTAAGTTCAGGTCTTACCTGATTTAAGAAGGGATAATTTTCGTAACTGTCAACTCTAAGAATGCGTTAGTTGAATGAAGTTGCAGTATGCGAAAATCAAACATTTATAGACTTGGTGAAGATCATGTTCAGTTATTCATCTTTGCCAATATTGTTCAAGGGAGATGCCTAAGAAAAGGAAATGTACCTTCTTAACTTGGTTTCGTCAAAGTTTGTTGTAAAGACACCTAAAGAATTATGGAAAGGGTGCAAGCCCAGATCAAACCATATTCGGATTTAGGGTGCTACGACACACGTCCTACAACAACAGTAAAATAAAATGGAATGGAAGAGTACATATCTTTTGGCTACCCTAAGAGAACTAGGGATGATTTCTTGTTTAGTCATAAGGACAAGATAATCTATGTGAGCACTCACATGATTTTCTTAAAGGAGGACTAGATGAAAAATTATAAACTCTTAAGTAAGGTTATTCTTGATGAGATTTATCTAAGATAAGGAATTTCCAGAATCTCTAGAAGCTTCATCTACTGTTCCCTTGATTGTTCAAGACGGAATAGATATATCTCTAGGTGAACAAACAAGAGAACCGTAATTGGAAATTCAACATGATAATATATAAGTGAAACTAGTAGAAATATTAGTATCACATGTGGAGGAACAATATCAAGGATAAGCGGATCCTCAAGAAATTGAAGATCCACAATTTGACCCACTCTTTGT
Source organism: Gastrolobium bilobum (assembly GCF_033153095.1). Lineage (NCBI taxonomy): Eukaryota > Viridiplantae > Streptophyta > Magnoliopsida > Fabales > Fabaceae > Gastrolobium > Gastrolobium bilobum. The sequence continues at coordinate 534,122 of NW_026898693.1, forward strand.
TTTACCTATAAATACACAAGGTCTAGTGCAGTACATTCGTAGTGGGAGAGAACCTTGTTAACTCTCAAGTTGTCTCTTGTTGAATGACATTGATCATACTAGTTACGATAATGCACTAGAAGATATTGTTGATCAAGTGTTGCTCAAACTATGAACAAGGAGATGAAATACTTGTATTTCAATCCCGTTTGGTCCTAGTAAAGACACCAAGAGGGGTAAAACCCACAAGGTGCATGTGGACATAAAAGGCAAAGAGAGGATGGACAGGAAGGTGAAAACCTTCAAAGCTAGCTTGGAGGCAATTTTTGCCAGACGTCATGCTTGAGTCTATCCAAATTCTCTTAGTTGCTATAAGTCTCAATTTAAGATTTCATTTTGGGAGTTGGATGTCAGGATATCTACATACAATAACCAAAAGGGTTTATAGCAAATGGGTAGGAATACATGGTATGCAAGTTGTGAAAGTCTATTTCATAGAATTAAGCAAGCATCTAGGTCTTGGAACATCAGTTTTGATCAGGTTATCAAAATTTTGATTTTGAGAGAACCTTGATGAATGATGTGTATTTGTATGTAAAGGATCCAACGGAAGATAGTAGTTTTTCTGGTACTTTATGTAGATGATATGCTCCTTATTGGAAACAATGTGGAGGTAATATCAAGCATAAAGAGTTGGCTAAGTTAGTGTTTTGGTATGGAAGTAACGGGGAAGCCAATTATATTCTTGGCATAAAACTCTTATGAGACTGGAAGAATTATAAGAGAAGAATTATAAATTCTCAGATATGGAATTCATCTTCCTAAGGAGTAACCAAAAACTCCTAAGAAGGAAGAATGCATGAGCAGGATATCTTATGCTTTGGCAAAGGTAGACTCATGCATATCATGTTGGGCGTTAAACCAGACATCTGTCACGCAGTGAGAGTAATTAGACGGTACCATTTTGAACCTAGAGGAATACTAGATTGTTGTTAAGCATGTACTCAAGTATCTTTGGAGAACGCGAGATTATATGCTAGTATATTCTAGTGGGAGTCTTGAAAAGCTGAGTTTTCACAAATTCAATTATTTCAAGTGGATATTGACTCAAGAAAACCAACCTCGAGCTATGAGTTTTACTCAATTAGGATAGGAATAGAGGTGGACCTTGTAGATCCAGTTACTAAGAGTTTACCTGAACTTGTGTTCAAGAGGCATGTTACTTCTTTGGATCTTAGGAGGATCCCAAACTTACATTAAGCAAGTGAGAGTTATTGGTTTCTTTGTGCTCTTGGAGTAAGATGATGAAACAATGAAATTATTTTCTGAATTTCATAAATAAGATTTTATTTATTTATTTTGCGCACTATTTACAAACATCAAGGTCCAGATCAAATTGTGGAGTATATGATCATATGGATACGTTCATGGAGGACATGATCATAGGTTCTCGCAATTGATGAATGGAGTCACATCTGTTAAATAAAGTTGGGCACTTTATTTAGGCTGCAATATTTTATTAAATGGTTTTGTCCGAATCATTGTAAAATATTGGTGTGAATTAACATTCACATTGAAATGATCAATGAGAGATTTGATTAACGTTGTTTTTCTGTCATAAGGTATCAAATCTCTAGTTAACTATAGTTATGAGATTGCTCTTAATCCTGAGTTTATTATAAATAGGTAATCAAATAGTTTTCATTCTTTGATTTACCAACGAGTGAGGTTCGATCTATTGACGACCAATAACTCGGTATTTTGGGAGTGAGATTATTTGATTATCATCAGTATTTATGAGATAAACAACATGGAATTTGTAAGAAATGTCCTCGTGATATGTTTCAGTACTTGGATATTAGAGACACTGGCCAGTTGTAATGACCCAAATTATGTGATCTTAAATTTGAGGGTAATGATGATGACCTTATGGTCATAAATAGAATGATAATGAAATTCTAAGAATTTTGATACCCATATTGAGGGTATTATGCACAGATATATTTTCATCTGTTAATTTTGACTACTGACGTAATAACAGTCAGTAGAATAGCTCCAAATTAGCAAATTATAGTTAGAGAGCTAATCTAATGATATAAACATCATGAATGAGGTTAGAATATGATTTGATGAAGATTGATACCCATATTAGGGTATTTTTCAAAAGTCACTTCTGTCGGATATTTTGTACTGCTGTAGCAGCAGCCGGTAGAATCCCGGAACGAGAAAAAGATGAGAAAATAGAAATAAAGACCAATATATGCCTAAAAAGTCATAATTAGACCAAAATTTTTAAAGTTAGAGTCTTGGGTGTTTCATGGTAGAAATTTGATAACCGTTTAGAGAAAAATTACACCGGGTGTCATTAAATGACAGAAAGTCACTTAATGACATGGCGAAAATCCTAAAAATATAAGAAGACTCTTCCCCTTCCCTTCCCATCAGCAGCCCACTTCATTCTCTCTCTACCTTGGAGGTTTTCAAATTTTCTCCACCTTCTCTCTAAGATCCCACCACCTAAACTTCATTAAAATCCAAAACACTCTTCACCAAAGTTGTTCCCCTCATCATCCTCTTCAATAATATCCTATTTTTATTTTGAAAAGACAAATTTTCATGGTGGAAACCTTCCCATACAACAGCGATTTTGGAGCTTCTTCATGCCATGGTGATGTTATTTTGAGTTCTCTTGGAAGAACACTCCTTGGTGCTTGTTTTCTTGAGTCTAGTGTAAGTTCCTTACATTTTCTTCTTGAAAAACCCTACATTTTCTCTTTTAAATTCATGTTCTTGGTTTTAAATCCTTGAATATTTCATGAAGGTGGGTTCTTGGTAAAAAAAAAAAAAGCATTCTTGGTAAGTAAATGTTGGATCTTGATCTAAAGGAGCCATCTTGGAAAGGTAAAGCTTGAATCCATGGAAAAGATTGAGCCCAAAGTATAATTTTAACCCATGAAGCTTAGAGTTAGTTTTGGATTGGGCAGAGTATATAAACTCTCTTTTCTCTCTAGTTTCTCCTAGGGTTACATACATCAAAAACACACCAAAGAGGCAGACGTTCATCATCTGAATGGTTGTCCACATGACCCCCTGATCCCCTTGAGTCATAGCCTGGAAGATCAACCGTAGAGCGGAATTGCGATCGTTCGTGGTGCGTTGCTGCAGATCACGAGGCTTGTGAAGGAGAACTGAACGTGAGGAATTGTCACCTCTTTATTCTTCATCGCATCGCGGTACGATGCACTTCCGCGTTTCTGATGATATACCTTCATATATATAAGGGTTATATTTACAACCTAAATAGTTTACAAACTCTTATATCTAAATTTTAATTGATGATTTTCGTCAATCTAATAGTTATAATTTATTGAAAATTAATAATTAATTAATAAGTATGATCCAATATAGTATAATCGTTAGATTGACAGAAATAAATGGTTAATATTTAGTTGCAAAAGTTTGTAAATAATTTAGGTTGTAAATATAACCTTCCTTATATGTATATATTAATATATATATATATATATATAGGGAAAATACTTTCTCCGTTTAAAAGAGAAAAAATTTCTTATGTTAGTGACTCATAACACAAGTGGGTCCCACAAAATAGTAGAAAGAGAAAAAAATTCAAAGTGGGACCCACTTGTGTTATGAGTCACACTTGAAAAAGAGTATTCTAATATATTATAGAATTGTAAATCATATGTACAAAAGGGTTCTCTATTTATAGAGAATACAAGACCTAGAATATTTGACCTAATGGGCTAAGCCCAATACAACAAATAACAAATAAATAAATAATAATAATATTTACAACACTCCCCTCTCAAGCTGAGGAATAAATATTTATCATTCTCAGCTTGCTAGTAAGTTCTTGAAATCTGTCTAAAGGAAGCCCCTTGTCAATAGATCAGCTAATTGACGCCCAGTGGGAATGTATGGAGTGGTAATCAACCCGCTATCAAGTTTCTCTTTGATGAAATGGCGGTCGACCTCAATATGTTTAGTCCGATCATGTTGAACTGAATTATGAGCTATACAAATAGCGGACTTATTACCACATAGCAGCTTCATAGGTCCCTGACATTTTATGTTGAGATCATCAAGTACAATTTTCAACCACAGTAACTCACAAATGCCTTGAGCCATAGCTCGAAATTCAGCTTCTGCACTTGATCTGGCAACCACATCTTGTTTCTTACTTCTCCATGTCACCAAGTTACCGCAAAGAAACATGCAATAACCAGTGGTAGAACGACGGTCAGTCACGGATCCAGCATAATCAACATCTGTGTAGACTTCTAAAGATAGATTGCCATCACGTCGGAATAACAATCCTTTACCAGGAGTACCTTTAAGATACTGAAGAATTCTCTCTACTGCCTGCATGTGTTTTTCCTTTGGATCGTGCATAAATTGACTGACAACACTAACAACATAAGCTAGGTCTGGTCTAGTATGGGCCAGATATATCAATTTCTCAACTAGCCGTTGATATCGTCCTTTATCAACTGGAGGACTCTCTTCTTCATAGCCCATCTTGTGATTCTGCTCAATAGGAGTATTAGAGGGTTTACACCCGAGCTTTCCTGCTTCTTTGAGAAGATCAAGAACATATTTCCTCTGGTTGATAAAAATTCCTTTGCTTGAATGAACTACTTCTATCCCTAAGAAATATCTCAGTTTCCCAAGGTCTTTGACTTCAAACTCAGAAGCAAGCCGTGTTTGCAGAATCTGTCTCTCCACAAAATCATCACCTGTGATAATAATATCATCAACATATACAAGGAGCAACTTGAAAAAGAGTATTCTAATATATTATAGAATTGTAAATCATATGTAGGTTCTCTATTTATAGAGAATACAAGACCTAGAATACTTGACCTAATGGGCTAAGCCCAATACAACAAATAACAAATAAATAAATAATAATAATATTTACAACAGTCACTAACATGAGAAAAATTTTCTCCTTTGAAAGGATAAAATGTTTTCTCATATATATATATTTACTACCATTTTAGTCTTACTACTCTTACTATCTAATTGATTAATGTTGGATCAATTTGAAATCAATTGGGTGTTAATTTTTTCATTTTTAACCATTTTTGGTAAGCCTAACTTACAAAAATAAAATAAAAATAGTAAGCCTAAAATAATAGTAAGTACAATCGTTCATCTATTTATATATAAGTTAATTTTGTAGGTTTAAAAAACCTTTTTAAAGATTTTTAAAAGTTTTGACCTAACCTTTTTTATTAAAGGGTTCATTTTTTCTGCAGTTAGTGCAGATAAGTTATCTGCAGTAAGCCCAATACGACGTCGTTTTGAAGCAAAAATCATGGTATTTTTGTAATTTTATTTTATTTCAGGGTTATAATAGTCTTATATTTATAATTTTTTAAGATTTCAATACCACAATGACATCGTTTTAAGAATAAATACAAATAGCTTATTTACAGTAACTGCAGAAATATTTTTCCCTTTACTAAATGGGTTAAGCCAGGTTAGTTTTCCAAAAAAATAAAAAAAATAAAAAGTCAGGTCAGATTTCAAACAAGTCAGGCGTATGCTTATTGGGAGATTAGCTGATCTGTTCCCATCCCCAGTAAAAGGAAAAATTTATATCTGCTTATTCATCAAAACTCAATTTCTAAAACGTACTAAAGTTTTTCATCATTTTTTTTGGTAGTAATTTTCCATCTTTTTTAATTTATACAAAGATTAATTAAATAAACTTATATAATACAGCACTGATACCAAATAATTAATAAAATAGTAATATACCGTATTAACTTTAGCTTAATAAATACGCTGCGCTAAACTCCTATCGCCTGGTTTTTAAACGGAAAACAGTTGATAGGTATACTAAGATTAGTGCATATTTAACTAAAGAAATATTATTCTCCTTTAATATAAGGTAATTTATCTCATTTTCTTTCACTTCGATTTTCGCACTCTACTTTTTTCTTTTTTTTCTTTTTTCTTGTAATGGTGGAACCCATCTATTTTCTCTCTACAACATAATATAACTATCTTATGTAAAAGGAGATTAATAAAACCCATTTAAGTAAAATGAAGTTATGTGAGACAATTTTAATTACTCATAAAGAAATTGATAATTAATTTTTATAACTTTTATCCTGATGCACCTTCCATACTGAATGATTTTTCTATAATCAGTTAAAATTATCCCAGAGAACCACAATCCACTTAGGTGGTGTTTGGTTTGAAGCTTTTCAAGAGATATTTATGTTTCTCAAGTATGGCTTTTAGAAACACCATGTTTATTTCAACATATTTTCACCAAAAACCCATCTATGCAATTTGTATGGATTTATGAGAAACATAGATATCCGCACTGTTTAGAAACCCAATTTGAAGGTAGGATTATTTGGAAAATGGGTTATCTCACTTTTAATGCATTGTTGATTTCATAAAGTTACTTAATTTTCTCAGTAAAGTTTTTCACCACCAAACAACTTTTTTTTATATTTTTCTATCTATCTCACTTTCCAATCATTTCTCTATCTATTACATTTCTCTACTATTCCAAAAAAATTTCCTCAACCAAACGCCCCCTTAATAAGATCCATTCCCAGAACGAGTTTGCTCAATAACGGAAGGCATGGAACATTTGCCATTTCTTTGGCTGTGTTTGGTTCAGGGATTCTAAAAATTTCCCCATCTAAATGCACGTGGCAATCCTTGTTCTCCTTGTTTGGTTGAAAAATTTTATAATTTTTATCCATCAAACACATTTGTCTATTTAAGTAGAAATGTGTGTTAAAAAGGAAAAAAAACACTGTTAATGAATCCTTATTCTAATGTGGTATTTATGTCAGAATCCGAGAATCGAAAAAATTGCGTGAAGAGAGTGACATTAATACCCCTCTATGATATATGTTCTTAATGGTTCAAAATTGTATAAAAATGGTTACTTTCGTAAATTTCATCCATTTTCCCATCAAATTTTTATTTTTAACCAAACATACACTCAACATATTTAACCCAATTTTTTCACTAATATTTTACGGTACCAAACAACTTTTTTTATATTTTCTTACCAAACTCATTTTTCAACCATTTTCTTATGTATATCATTTTCCGATTATTCATAAAATTTCTTCTCAACCAAACATCCCTTAAGGGGGTGTTTGTTTCAGGATTTTGGTAAATAATCCTGGGGAAGTGTTGCCTGAAATCTGATTAAACCACGTTTGGTTCCCCAAATTTTCAAAATTTATCCAGCTATCGTTGTTTCCTATCTAAGTTGAATTACACGTAATTTCTTGAAAATTTACTGTTACAGAATGCTTTTTGGATGGTGGTATTATGTGTAAAAACTGGATAAGTTGCAAAATTGACAAAAGTGATAATAATTGGTGACCGTAATACCCCTCCCTCACACATGACCAAAGTACGCCCAAATAGGCACAAAAGTGGAGATGGAGTCAAAAAAAGCCAAATGAGCATGGATGGCTGGTCAGGTAATCAATGTTTAGGAATGAAATTTTTTGAGTCCTGTTTGTGGATCTCAACTGACAAATTCATCAATGTTCAAGGGCAATGTTTAAAAGGATAGTTTCGTAAATTCAGAACAGTTTCCTATCATTATTTTATATTCAACCAAACACACTTTTTACGAATTTCACTTAATTTTCCTAATAAAATTTTACTCAACTAAATAATTTTTTTTTACATTTTTCTACTAAACTCAGTTTTCAACCGCTTCCATATCAATTACATTTTTCTAATATTTAAAAAATTTCAACTCTGTTATCAAAAAAAAATAAAAAATTTCAACTCAACTAAACGTCTCAGAGAATGTAAGTACAAAAAGCTAGGAAAGCGGGATTCTGAGATTTGGAGGTTTTGGACAAACAAGAAGATCTTTATCCATAATCCGGAGAAGAACCACCCGCTCGCAAATAGGGCGGGAATAATAACGATCGTACTTGCCAACAAGGCCACATTCCATGCATCCTTTCAGCCAAACAATCAGCACCGTATTCCTGAATCCTGGTCCCTCCCTAACCCAAACCAACCATAAAAGAGAAGAGATTTTTAAGCGTTTTGTCAAGAAAATTTTCTTACTTTATAACAATTAATATAGGGGTTATGTTATATTAGAAAAAACAAATTTTTTACACACACATCAGAAAGATGTGTATTGAATTTTTTATTTTAAAAGCTATAGATAAAGTGACCCACCAAAAATTGGTATAAATTAAAAGAGGTAACACGTAACAGCTTCTGATTGGTCAACTTGCCCTCCACTCAGAGACACCTCGCACTGATTGCCTTGTGAATTCTGATGCAACATGTCCCGCAACTTGACTACACAGGGCATTCACTTTCCCAAACTGAGCAAACCAGCTGTATTCACAATCAACGGTCCACGATGGCTACTGGCACCAAGACAATTGAAATCAACGGTGGAAAATCGCCAAATGTCAACTTTCGTGTCAGTTTGCTTTCAGTCTTCTTGCCTTGGATTACTCCACCCTCATCCTTTTTAGTTTCACCCACACACCTCAGGTGCTGCACTCAGTGCTCTCACTTCATTACTTCCTTTCTCTCTCACTCTCTATATTCCTCTGCAACTCTCTCTTACTCTATTCTAGGGTTTTCAGTTTTGAGTTTTCTCCATTGTTCAGGTTCCATATTCTCCATCTCTATTTACCGTTCTGCGGAGCGGTTTGTTCTGAACTCTGATCGTTGCTAGTGTTGTGATTCTTCTGTATTTTTTTTCGAGGAATGTTAGGGTTTTTAAGAGATGGAGAGCTCGTGGCAGATGAAATGTGATTCGCCATTTCAGCAATCGGCATCTGTGGCGGTTTCGTCTGCACCGTTGCAGGAGCCTAGGGGTCAGGTAACTCGAATGTGTTCTTCTTTTGGATTCTACTTGTTTCCGTTTGTTTGTTTCGGCTCTCTCTACCTGTGATTATTTCCTCATGCGCATAGTGTGTTTTGGTTGTGCGTTCCGTTGTTTACAGTTTAATGCGGTTGTGAACGTTCGTTTTGCTTGAATGTTCTTATGTAAAAGCGTTGTATGGTCGTTTTTCAGTTGGCATTGTTGTTCTAATTCAATGTAATGTTGCAAGGTTTAACGGCGATGACAATGTAAAATGCCAGTGAGTTGATTTTTTTTATATTTTTCGCTACGTTTTCTTATCTTTGGATGAGTAACATGAATCGACGCAATTAAAAGGAATCATATATTGCGTCATGTGATAAATAGTGGAATTTTTTTTTGCTCATGTTTATTTAAGTTTCGAGTCCTTTCTGAAATTCCAATGGTGAAATCTACTTCGAATGCATCCAAGCTTGTATGTATGTAACCTTTGTTTAAATTAGTAACTAGTGATATGGTTTGTAATAATGTTTAATTATTTGCTTTCTATTGCAATGAAATTTAAGTTGAGATATTGCAGCAGTTTGATCGGGTACACTATTTGTAACAAAATTTCTTGCTCAAGGAAAGTCCTCGGCAAGTGGTAAAGCCTTTTTTTTAAATGGAAATTATGTATCTGCTCAGGCTCTACATGTTTTCTGGTTTGAAGTTTAAATATCACGAGAAAGAAATAAGATGTTTGGAATTTTCCAGATGTCGTTAATTTTTTTAAATTAATAACATCCTTACTCATTCCCAAGACAATGGAGAAATATTATTTCCATCTGGTTATGCACTAATAAGCTGAAGGGAGTTTATATTTAGTTTGAAATATGTAGTTTGTATAACCTTTCAGAGCAATAACAATAAGTTTTCATTCCAACTTAAGAAAATTTTATTATTAAATTCAATATTATTTTTGGTCTCATCACTGGTCCTTTACCACAGCTGTGACCTATTATTTTGATATGCTTTTATGCGGAGGCTACTGCTGACAAGTAATCAGTGGCCCAGTGAAAAGGACACATGCTTCAAAATTCTTTTTAGCACAATGGGGAATTTTTTATAATATTGGCCTTCGGGATTATTATTCTCTTCAGAATCTGCGACTTTGCATTTAAGATTTCTAAATTTTTGATGAAACAGTTTGCTTTTGCCTTTTAGAATGTGTTTCTGTTTCTCAGAGAAGATCAATGTGTGTTATTAGTATCTCTATTATTATAACTCCCTCATCCCTGCTTTTTAAATAGATGGAGATGAATGCTGGCCATTGTCTTTATCCACGAGTTTCTCATGGTTTAAGATCAAAATTTGTTGGAGGGATGCAAGACCCTGTTTGCCCCAGCTTTCTTTATTCAACCAATCAAGGATCAGTCCATAACAATGCTGGAAATTCATTTCTTCCTCTCCTTAATGGTCCTCCATCGTTGTTACAGGGTGGTTCCAATGGGTTGTCCGATCGAAAGCTTTGCACCTCATCTGGTAATTGTACTGCTGCTAGTGGGAATTCTATTGTTGATTCTATAGAAAGTGGAAACTTCCTAACATCCAGTGGGGGGCTGATAACAGAAAATTTAGTGATTCATAACCTGCAAAGCTGGGCAGATACTTTTCCTGATAATTCTTACAGGGAAATGGTTGGTCCGAGTAGTGGTAGTAATTTTGTATTTCATGATATTCAGAGTAGTAATACTGCTGCCCAGCCCACAGTTCCTGGTGGCGAGAAGGCAAAGGAGCCTTTTTCTTCTATGGGGCAATGCTATAGTACAAGCCTTGCATCTAGTCTAAATGTTTGCCGCTCAGATATTCAAACTACATCAAATATGGCTTTGGAACAGTGCTCGTCTAAGCATGCAACTCCTTTTATGAGTGGGTGTCCTCGTGTGTTCTGCATGGGGAAAAGTGAGTACTAGAAGCACATATTTTCCTATGGGTTAAGGTTTATCCTTTGTACATATATTGAGAACTCACTTCTATTGTTAATTTCAAAGGTGGTCATCTTCTTCTCAGCAATACAGGGCTTCTTGGTATTGTTTGCTCATGCCATTGTTGCCACATGTCCGTCCTCAAGTTTTGTGAGGTAAATTCTGTCAAAACTGGTTCTTCTCTGTAGTGATGATTAGCCACACCATGTCCACATTTCATGCTTAATGGTCCATCTGTTCTGATATTGCAGCATTCAGGGTTACATGGTGTCAACCCAGGGGATGCGGTTCGTATGGAAAGTGGTGAGACCATTGCGCAATGGCAGAAGTTATACTTCTTGAAGTTTGGGGTAAGACGAGGCTGTTATGAAATTTAATGGTTGGTGTTTCATCATGTATATGTCTGGCTTTTAGAGATGAAGAATGTGCTTACTTGATCTCTTGCACTTAAACAACTACAAAGAGATCTTTCTTTGGTGCCTTTTCGGGCTTTTCTTTTTAAAAGAAAAACTGCTTCCAAGAATGACTGAAATAAAAGAAGACAATTTTTTTCTTTACTATGATTTAAGATCTTATATCCCCAGCATTTACTGCAAAGGCTTCAAATGTTTTCGGATTCATGTTTTGACTGTGGGAACAGAAAGATTGTAGAGAAAAGGGAGAATGAAAGAGAATCTGTTTTCGATGACTGAAAGTGTTTCCCTTTTTACATCTGAGCTACTTCTAAGTTTTCAATACTCCCAAATTTGAATCCTCTCTTCTACTCTCTCCCTTTATTTAAGCTTATTCCCAACACCTAACAACTTTAACACCCAAGTGCTTCACTTCTTTAACTATTCTAACTACTCTTTAAGCCCTTGTCGATGCCATTCCCTTGGCCTCAAGTTGGGAATTTGGGATTTTTGTTGCAAGAGGACTTCCATTGTTCACCTGCCCACCACATCTGACATGTGCATTCTGTTGCCTCCCCAGCACCCAGTGCTTTGTCCTCTTGCCTATCCACCTGTACAATCTCACCTTGTCATCTAGTTGGTTGTCTTTCGCCTAGATATTGACCTGCGAGCTCTTTTCTATGGCATTTATGTAATTGGTCACATTGAAAGCGTCCTGGGACAACGACCCATTTGCCACGTTTTTCCTTCTTAATTATCAAAATGCTACACTTCAGAAATATTTTTTCAGAATGCCATGTTTCAGGATCCGCTATCAGTAAAAAGGAGTCCTTTTTGCTACGTGTCTAGTGCTGAAGGCATGCTCAGGACCCACTATTAGAAAAAGCACTTGGACACGATGACCAAGATAATAGGTACAAGACTTGTCAAGAGGACCATCGGGTCCTTTGACCATTTTCCACAAAAAAAAAGTCAAGCTTAGAGGACATGTTCATTATTGCTTTTTTCTCACAATAGGATTTTATTTGTTGAAACTAGCAACTAGAATCCTTATTTCTACAATAAAATTAATTGGTACACTTGGATTTTTCTATCTCCTACTTTTTTTCCGCATCGATCATCTTTTCTGAAAACTAATCATCACATTTGAATTTAAGAATATGAAATTTTGAACAAAAAAAGTAAATTAGTTTGCAAACCAAATAAATTGGCCGCAAACATGATTTTAAGCTGTACGGTTGAGATTGCACAGTAATTTACTTCTTTGTTTTAAATTTTAGATTCTAAAATTCAAATGTGATAATTAGTTTTCAGAGAAGATGATTGATGCAAGAAAGATAGAAAAATCCTTGTTTGCAAATTAATTTTACTGTTGAAATGAGGATTTTAGTTGCAAGTTTCAACGAATAAAATACTAATGTGAAAAAAAAGCAATAGTGAACATGTCCTCCTGTGCCTAAGGTATTGTTTTTTAAAACTTGTCAAAGGACTTGCTGCTCCTCTTGACGGGTCTTGTTCTTGTCATCTTGGTCAGCTTGTCATTTCAGAAAAAGCGTGTCCTGGACATATCTTCGGCACTGGACATGTGGCAAAAGGGACCCGCTTTTCTTGACAGCGGGTTCTGAAATGTGGCGTTCTGAAAAATTGTTTTTGAAGCATAACATTTCGATATTTAAAGGTGGAAAAACATGGCTAATGGGTCGTTGTCCCAAGCATCCCCCCTCTTCTCTCCTTTTGACATGCTCGATACTGGAGCTTTTTGGCTCCATTGTTGCATGTTGTAGGTGAGCTACCGGTGCTGGACTTCTCTGCTATCAGGGTTGAAGCTCCACTCCCTCCTTGCATATCCCTATTTGAGCAGTGGAATGGGCCATAGAAATTTCTACGAGGGCCTGATGCTGTCTGCTTCCGTATAACACTGGATGAGCCAAGTTTGGTAGAACTCACTGCAGACAGTTTGGTAGAACTCACCAGGTTGGTTTTGGTGGCTCAGGTGGCTCTCTATGCAATAATGTGGCCGTGTGTATGCTGACATGTTATCGCATAAATGTGGCCACAATTCCTCAAAGGCATCAGAAATGTATGTGCTACATGTTCTTCAAGGATACAAATGTACCAAGGAATAACATACAAACTAAACTAACATGATCTTCTTTGCATGCATTATCTGACACTTGATGGGCGAGGAAGCAAAGTAGCAAACCATCTAGCCAAGCCACACTACTCTTTTACTACAAACAATTATATTTTGCATCAAAGCTTACCAATGGATAACATGAAAACAAATGTTGAAGTTTAATATTTATTTGAAATTTTGAAATAAATGTTGTAAACATGAATTATCAAATTAACATTTTATGAAATAAAAGTTTAAAATTTAATATATTTATTAAAAGTGTCACATACAAATTAGATTTAAATTTCAAAAAGAGGATTACTCTTACGCCCGGAAGTTTTTAACTTATTTTCTGAGAATTTTTCATATATATTATTAACAATATTTTTTTTTGAAAAGTCTTGTTTGACTCATTTAAACCCTTTGTACCACCAAACCATTAACTGCTTTCCATTCTGGTTCATTCAGTCTAGTTTTCAGAACATTAATGTGCTTGGATCAGGTGTATTGCCGCCTTTGAATAGCAACTACCATGGAACAATAATAACTTTTTATAGTTTAGACTTTAGACAGCCCAAATATGCGTATCTCATGAGCATGCTCATTATGGTGTGATAGTTATTAACACATTCATATTGTCATTTATATGTGAGGGCTCTAGCTAGGTGATAAGAAGAGAATGAATGATGTTGTCAACTTAATGTATGTGCAAATTATGATAAATTTGTATATTCTTTTACCTGTATTTCCTTCGTTTTTGGCATTGAGAGTTGAATTTTTTATTTGGATGTGTTTGAAGCAACGAGAACACTGGATGGTGATACTTTTATGATGCTTTAGATTAGGTCTCGGGGAAATGAGAGTGAATGGGACTGGCCCGACGTATTATCAGCAACAGGCAGTCTGCTGAAATCCAACTCATCTGCATCTGATATGTCCAAGAGTGATTTGTCTCATATTTTGAGTTCATCTGCTGTTATATTAAGGTCTGGAAAGTCTTCTGACTGTGTTATGTTTCCGAAGAATACAGACCACAATTTATTTACTGGTCCATCATCCAGAAAACAACCGACAACAATCCAAGATGGTTGCAACATTCCGTTCAAAGGTTGTACTGGTATTTCACAAAGCAACTTGTATGACCGGGTGAAAAGCCAATTAATGGAATCTAATCTGGCTATGTACACAACTTCACCAAACTTTGTTGGAACTCAACTGGATGATGGTTGCCAGCCTATGCCCCCTTTCCTTGATTCTCTTAAAAGGAATGGAAATTTGTCAATTGCCCACTCTCCTTCACAAACTCCAACAAGCCTTCTGAAAGACCTTGAATGCATAAAAAAGAAGAATGCCAAGGATGGTCTTGTAGGCAGAGATGCAGCTTCCTCTAATATTGAGCTTAGGCTTGGTCAACCACCTCAGACAGGAAATCCAGTTCCATCATTTATAGAACCACCAGAGTTTACTGCCCTTGCCAGTCCTCCGAAATTGCAACCTCTGAAGCAGATGATTAATAGTGCGTTGAATCAGTGTTTTCTCTTATCTGATTGTTTTGTTATATTGTTTCTATTGTGCATGCAGTGTGTACTCATTTTATTTCTCATTTTAGCGAATACCTCTTAACAATGGATTTTGTACATAAGATGCAGACCTCAGCAGCGAGGAGGAATTGCAGAATAGTTTTAGCTATGCTGCTGGTTCATTCAAAATGGTCGAAGAGCAACCTCAGCTTAAACCCAGGAACTATATGTCTGGTGTTAGTAATGCTTCTGGTGCTGCTAGAGCTAGATCAGAAACTGTCAATGTGGCCAAGGGTTTATCATTTTCACCATTTCCACAGTTTACTCCTCCACCCAAGGGAAAGACAAAAGCAAGTGAAAATTTGGTGAATGATGGCGGGCCTATCATGCCCAAGAAACTGCATTCTGAATTTAGTACCATGCAGTTTGGTCCTACTAATGTTCTCTGGAATAGTAATGGTAACACAGGAATGCAATTGAATTCGCCAGGCTCCAATAAATACGTGGACAATCATAAAGGCGTGACCTTTGCTAAAGAATCTTGTGCCAAAACAAATTCTGAATTTGGTATTGCTCAGTTAATGGAATATCCAAGCGGCATCCTGAGAGCTGTTGGTGGCAGTGATAGCTGTATTTCAGCTGTTAATGGAAAGATCTATGAATCACATGATGAACCAAGCTTGCCATCAGATACATTTGTGGGTGCAAAAAAAGTGTCATCTTTTGGACAAGACAATCACGTGACTTCAGGGACAGCTATTCCATTTGAAGGAATTTTGAGGGGTCTTCCCTATCTTGTTTCAAGCTCTACATTAAATCAGACCCCTACTTTGGTGCAGCAGGGCATTAATATGGATACTAATTTGCTTGATGAAAATATGAGGTTGGTTGCATTGACACAGATACAGGAGTTATCTAAGCAACAACATGCATTGCATTCTCGTGAAATGAATCAAAAGCAAGGGAGATTCAGCAATATTTCCAAAGTTCAGCACTATATACACGAGGCTTCAACATCTGAACAGGGTACTTCTGATGCATCATTGAAATTGCCCCAAAATAGAGGGACTTGTCGAAACCATGAGATTACTGATGGATTAGAGAAACTGGCTTCCCTCACAGGTAAGCACAATGCATTTTTCTTTTTCCCTACTTAACTGTTTTTTTGAGAGTTTGGTCTTGCACGGTTTGTGGACTTTTTTTTAGTATGCATGTTTAATGGTTGTTATCTTTCTTACAGGTTTGAACAGATACTGTTGTCTCTCTGCCTTGGTGCCAATACCTTTACATTCTCAAGAAAAGGAATCACAATGTAAACAATTCTATGATCTTCAAAGTGAAGAGCCAGCTTTGAGGTGATTGAATCACACTTGTTGAAACTGGAGCAGATTTTCTTCTTCTTATAATTTCTTTTCAAGCATTTTTAATGAGTAATTTTCTCCTCAGAAGCTTGCATAAATTGATTTTAAATGTCATTGACTGTAAAAGTTTGGCATGTGAAGTAAATGTGAAATTATTTGTTTCCAAACACATTGATGGATATACACAGGTGAAATCATCCTTAAGGGACAAATAAGCAAAGGAGAAAGGAGCTTGAACATTTAATTCTATTGCAAGAATATATTAAGATTTTGAACATTTAATTCTACTGCAGGAATATATTAAGAACAAGGGTATTGCAGTTTTCTGTATGCTGGGATAACTCCTAAAACTGGCAACTGTTTAAAAATTGGTTGCTTGTGTTTCTGTGTTGTGCATGTCATCGTGGCTATTGATCCACAAACATCGTTCTTTTTCCATTCTTTATTACATCTTGTCAGATCAAAAACCTGGGTTCTATTTATACTGTTGTTTGCAAACTTTTCCTACATCTGAAAACCACACCTCTAACCAAAATTTTTTCCTCCTTTTCTCTCTCTCCCCAATTTGATGTTTCAGCCTTGGAATAAACAAAGATAATATCGGATCAAGTGCTTGTGAAAAATGCTATGAGCAACCATCAGATATACATTTGGTAGGCAAATACACTTGTGCGGCACGGGTAAACTGTTCAGGAAGCAATTTTTTCTCAGGAATTGGACCATCTCACTATACCTATAAACAACAATTTGCAAATGCTAGTGGTAAGACTTCTTTGAAGGTAGCTTCAAAGTTTAGTAGAGATCAGAATGCTTCGAAAGTTGAAAATGTCCACTTTGAGCAAGATGGGAAGTTAAATGGCCAAGACTCAGTCAAAATAGGCTCCCATACACCTCAATGGAGAGATGTGCCAAGTAAGGTCAGGAAAGCAGTTTCTGATGCAGCATCTTTGGATCAGACAGCTACTGTTTTGGATTGGGAAGGACAAGATGGTGTTCAAAATGGAACCATTTCTGCTAAGCGCTTCAGAAGAACTATCGATATGGAAGACTTGTTGAAAGAGCAAGAAAATTCTAATGTTTCTTCTGGATGTTCTGCTCCTGTGGTTACTCAGGCATCTGTGGAGGTCAACAAGGTTGATTCTTGTATTGTTGATGATGTAGACACTGGGTATGTCAACAACCTTGTTGTTGATGAGGGGTCAGGAATTGATAAAGGCTGGTCATCTGATATTGTTGAAAGTGAAAGAAGTGCTGAGTTTCTGGGTTCGACATGTGAGAGTTACTTGAAAAGAGGTAATCTGAGTGTCTTAAATGATCAGCCATGTTGTAATCTCCTTGATGACCTTAAATTGTTAGATTCTTTGACATGGAAGAAAGGCTGGGATCAAAATCGTACTATGCCTTCTGCTAATTTAGCCAATCAATCTCAAAAAGTCAAGAAGGGCTTTAAAGGAAAAAAGCGAAAGAGAAATGAGGTGAGGATTCTAGATGCTTCGTTGTCTTCTGGAATTCCTTCGTTATTGCATAACAAGAATGGTGAAAGTACTGAAGTTTTTAATTCCCCTTCCAATATGTCCAAAGAAATGCAACTTTGTTTTTCATCCAGCCAGCAAAGATCATCTATCAAGGCTTCTTTTGTTCAACCTAGTACCAAACAAAGACACTCAGCATTTTCATCCAAATTTCTCTCTGGTAAGAATCATCTGAGCAAGCATCGCAACGAGAAAGATAGCTATGAGTCTGAATCAAATTCTGATGCTGAGTTTCACACATTGCCTGAAATTTCTGGAATAAAGAAATTAAGAAAGGATTTCACTTCTGATTGTTCTGGGCATTTTCAAATGCAAGAAACAGACTATGAGGAACCTGAAAATGCTAAGCTGAGGCCATTCTCTAGCAGGATGGAAAATGCTCATAGAATCATAAGGCCAGTAGTATGCGGAAAATATGGTGAAATATCTAGTGGAAAATTGTCTATAGAAGTGCCAAAGCCTGCAAAAATTGTCTCTCTCTGCAAGGTTCTCAAAGCTGCCAAAAGATGTATGGTCCCTACTAATGGAAAACCTAGGGTGACTTCAAAAAAGAAATGGAAGAGATTGAACTTTGGAACAAGTAGTGGGCACTGCAGTGGCAAATCTGGTAAAACTATGGAAGACAATGAAACCGTAAATACAATAATTTGTAATGAAACAAATGTTGATATGTCTATGGAACATTTGGAGATGGGCAGCAAGCCACTTGTTATCTGCGAAGGGAAGAAAGATACTAAATCTAAGGTATGTGATAGTATTGTAAATCGAGCCAATGCTCCATTGAAGGTGAAGAGCAAGGAAATTCGGAAACAGCGTAGCATTTATGAACTCACTGTTAAAGGTAATTTGAGTGAAGTTACATAATTTTTTTCAAGACTTTTCTGTACTTAAGTCATGATTATAACAAAAGGCATCAGCGGAAATTTACAGGTTATTTCACTGATAATAATCTTGAAATTTAACAAAAGTAATACCAGTGATGGTTGATATTCCCTTTGTAGCAGCCAAATATAGGTTCATATCCTTTTTTTTTTTTTTTGGGGGGGGGGGATTCTTTTTGGTCATTTGAAGCCTAACATGCATTATAGGGTGAAGCATGCAGTTAGGATGATGTGGAACTGTAACAAAAGTATACCAGTGGCAGTTGATATTTCATTTTGGAGCCGTATTTAGGTTTTTATATATCCATTCAAGGGGGCAATAATAAGTTTTGATCATTTGAAGCCTAACTTCAATTGTGCGATAAAACATGCTATATTAGCATTCTCGTTTCTACTCACAATTTTGAGAAAGCCAGTATAAGACGGGGAACATCAATGAAAAATTGAAAATAATATATTTCTTGTTACAGATCAGGAGTATTTGGTTGGCTACAATTTCCTTCTTATTGGCAACTGATTTAGAACCTGTTCTTTTGAGCTTGTCTAGTTTTATGTAGCCCTCCAAACCTCCCCCACCTGTACCCACCCACAGAAAAGTCTTTTGTTTGAGTAAATTAATTAAAAAGGAGCTAAGAAAGAATGATGAGATACTGATTATTAAGATACACATATTTGGAGTAGTTTATTTTAATGTGCATTCCTGCCTAAAATGCTGGCTTACATGTTTGGAGTTCCAAATCCTATGAAGGTGTTCTACAAGGTTGGCTTACATGCTTCGGTTTAATTGTCTGTCAGTTGATTGTGTTGTGTGACTTCATCAAGAATATAATATTGATGACATATCTGCGATGCTTTATTATACCATCTATACTTATTTAGTTGCAAATTGGTATAGATTGTTATATATAAACCTGCATTTACTATTCATCGTTTGAAATATGGTTTAATGCTTCACTTTCCTTAGTCTCTTTTATGCACCCTTCTTATAATATTATAGCTATTTGTATATATGTTGAGAATTAATTTTCTGAGAAATGCCCCCTAACAAAGGTTTTTAAATGCACGCCAGAAACCAAAATGAAGGATATTTTGAAGTATGCTGAAGATAGGGAGCATGGTTTGTGCAACTCAAAAAGTAGAAAGTCAGCAAATCAAAAATTGTGTTATTTGCTTATTCTGTGTTAGCAGTATTCGTTTAAAATGCTTAGGATTTCTCTTGTGGGTGCATTTTGTTATTCTTACTGCTTGTATCACATTGCTCTTGCAGCTATGTTCAAGAACACATGAGCATCTCCATCATAAATTCAGATGCTTTCTGCTGTGTGTGTCGAAGCTCGAGCAATGATAAAATTAACTGTTTGTTGGAGTGTGGTCGATGTCTAATTAGAGTATGTAGAATTTCTAAAAATATTCAACTATTGAACTGCTCATATTTTTCTCTGGAATAAGAGTCTGATACGGTCTCTGTCATCTTGTTTATTAGGTGCATCAGGCTTGCTATGGTATTTCCACATTACCTAAAAAAGGCCATTGGTGTTGCAGACCATGCCGAACAAACTCAAAAGATATTGTATATTTATTGATATTTAATCCAATAAGCATTTTGATTTTTCCATTCAATTTGTCAGTCCTGATCTAGGATTGCTTTGTTTTTGTGCTTTGCTACATGAAGCCATTCAGTTCTCTTTCCAAATTTTTATATCCCTTATATTAATTTTTGTCTTGGCCTCTCTCTCATATGCCAAGATGAAGTCAATCAAGTATTAATCATTGATACCTGATTACTGTCTTTCATCTGCTACTGTGTATATAGCCATTATGAAATATGAATTACCAATATGCTCATGTTAAGTTCCTTTTTTAGAAACTAATTCAACTATTTTTTTCATGGTTTTTGTTTTGTGTGGGTTCAACATCAAGGCTTGTGTCCTATGTGGTTATGGAGGTGGAGCCATGACTCGAGCGATACTGAGTCGCACCATTGTAAA
Source organism: Gastrolobium bilobum (assembly GCF_033153095.1). Taxonomy (NCBI): domain Eukaryota; kingdom Viridiplantae; phylum Streptophyta; class Magnoliopsida; order Fabales; family Fabaceae; genus Gastrolobium; species Gastrolobium bilobum. Next base: position 554,712 of record NW_026898693.1, read on the forward strand.
AAGCCTCCTAAAAGCTTGGAATATTGAAAAAGATGGCATGCCTGGGCATACAAATTCACATGAGGTTTATGAAAAGGAAGTAGATGCATTTCATTCCTCAAAATCTGGACTTGAAGCTGACCAAAGATGTGTTTTAAGGCTTGAAAATGTTGATAAATCAACAACAGATCTGTTGAAAGTTGAGATGCCTACAAATCACATACAACACACTCTGTACTCTGGTACTTATTTTAAGGTACATAACAGCGTTACAGCCGGAGTTTTTGATACAACTGTTAAGCAGTGGATTCATATGGTTTGTGGGCTTTGGACTCCTGGAACAAGATGCCCCAATGTTGACACCATGAATGCTTTTGATGTATCTGGTGTTTCATGTCCAAGAGCAGACGTGGTGAGCACCCAAAAGAAATACTTTAGTTGAAATCTTATATTGCTCAACTGTTTGTGTTAACCAATTTCCGAAGTAACGCAGCAAGCATTATTGTTCTCAGTGGGTTCTGATACTTTAGACGTTATTGGTAATTTTGTATGATTATTGTAGTCTGTTTACATGGTATTTTTCATGATTTCCGTTGTATTCATTTCTGGCTGTCCTATATCCACTGTATCTTAGTATTGCAGATGTCAGTGGCATACAGAGACTAATTCATAAAATGATAAATCGTACTTCTTGCCTTCTTTTATTAAATAGTTAATCACCTCGAACTTCTTTATTTCCTCCTTTGTCTCGTTATAGAGCAGGAAATGTTTAATAAAGTTAAGCATCACTCCTTCCAAAAAGTTCACAAATTAGTGCCTTTTTGTAGTACTCGGGTTCAATTTACTATGCTTATTTTCACAGTAAGGGGCATATGATGGTAAGCCTTGGATTAATTGTTGGGTCTTTCATATGGGCTTAGTATTTAGTAGCAAGTCTTAGTCCGTTAAGGATTAACACGGGACTTATAGAGTTGAAATAAAGGAAATGGTGTTATATTATTTATAAAATATGGGAATGAAGAATTTATTGTGTCTACAAGATCTGACTTAAGAAATACATGAAAGGTCAAACTTATTTTACGGTTGTTTAACATTTTTTTGTGGCATTTGATATTTGCCCAAGTTTTCAGCACATTACTTTTCCCAGGTTTGTTCCATTTGCAATCGATCAGGCGGTTCTTGTATAGAGTGCAGGATTGTTGATTGCTCTGTCAAGTTTCATCCTTGGTGTGCTCATCAGAAGGTATTTTTCTTTGATATTTGGAGGTTTACACCATACACCTTTCTGATTTTGATGTGTTAGTCTTTAATTAAACTATTTTAATAACTATAACTTTTATTTGTAAGACTAGTTCTCTAATGATGCCAGTTCTCTGGGAAAATGTAAACGTATCACTCTTGCCAAAATATACCACGGAGAAATTTTTTTGGGATCTATGATTCACTGGCACTAGAATTACCTGGTTCCGTATTAGCAGTCAATGCTTCTATATCTGATTATTTTGTGTGTACTTCCGGTGTAGTTATTTAACTTGTACACTATAATTTCATGACACGTTATATGTCATATTAACAACTTAAGCTGATAAAATTGACCAATGTAAACCAAGCTTTCCATGCTAGCTAGCAAACTTGAAAGTAGTGCACTTTTTGCTAGGAGGCTGATCAATTTTACTAAAATTGTTGTGTTGAATGCAAAGCAAGCTGTTAATTCATTGATTGAAACTGTTGTAAATAATTTTATTTGTTTATTTATTTATTTCTATTCTAGAATCTTCTTTGGGCTTAGCCCATTAGGTTATTTAGTCTCTTTAAAAAGAGAACAATTGTACAGATGTAATATACAATTTTATCAATAAGATTATCTCTTTTTTCAACTTGGTATTAGAGCTCTCGATTCTGAGGGCTCTGCTTCCGCGACTGACGCCTTCAAAGCAGAACCCTATTTGTTTGCCTCTCACCGCCAAGGTTGTCAAACTCGAGAGTCTATGCAAACTCGGAAGGGTGAACCAAAATCGCAGAATCGTAACATGGATCGTAGAATCGTAACACAAGATACAAATTATATTTATATATATTTATATGCATATAAAGTAATATAATAAGCAAATTTAATTCAACCAACCAGCAAAATAATGTCATACAATAGTCATAATCACATAATGTCTCAAACACATAAAGTCATAGCACAAAAGATCAAAATCCAAAACAAAATATCAAATATGTTTTACTTAAAATCCATATTCAGAGTTATGTTAGTTATATTTAATTTTTTTTACTTAAAATTTAATATCAAATATGTTTTCTTTTAAGGGTTTTATGTTTGTTTTGTTACATAACATAACTTTATTTTCCTACACACACAACAAAAGGGAGAGAGAAAGTGAAATGATGAAAGAGAGAAAAAAATATGTGGACCCCACTTCTTTGTTGTGTGTGTAGGAAAGTAGAGTTATGTTATGTAACATAACAAACATAAAACCCTTCTTTTAATATCACTATTGATTTTTAAATAAAAAATGAGTTATTAATATACATACATAATGTTAAATTTAACTTTCATGTATTATAAGTGTAAAATATTTTACATTCACATTTCAAATTTCATATAATTATCAATACAATTAAATAAAGTAATAAAACATGATTCCTTACTAACAATATACTGTGCATATTTTAGAGAGAAAAAAAATTATAAACGAAACGACAAACAGAGGCACAAAAAAAAACGAAACAGAGGCAAAAAAATAAAAAGAAACGAAACAAAGCAGAGAAGAGATTGAGGTGGTGGTGGAGCATCATCTGCATGCTTGCGATGCTGAGAATCTTTGTTGGAGGAGACCATCAGGTTCTAGTGCTTCATGGACTCTTCCAAATCGGCCACCTCCCATGACTTTGGGGCTCCCAAATCCTCCACAGAGCCCTCCATGGAGAAATTGGAAGAGAAGAAAGCGGAGAAGCAGAAGGACGACAACGAAGCACGTCGGAGAAGACGGTGGAGCAGGAGTCGTGCGGCGGAGCAAGGAGGTGGCGGCTGAAACAAGGTATTAGGGTATTTTGTTTTAAAAAGCCCATTTATACGATGGGTTTCGGGTCCATGGGTTTTTCTCCATTTCTTTGAAATCGTTAAACTCGTAAGAGTTTAAGAGTTTGCCAAAAAACACGGCGCTTCTACCATTTGAGTGCCAAAAGCGATTTTGCAGTTAAACGGGAACGGTGAGGGTGACCAGAAGTGTAAACTCGCGAGTTTGACAACCATGCTCACCGCCACTGGAAAAAAAAATTTCGGGGACCTTTTGGACAGAGAAGATCTTTGTTTGACCTTTTTTCTTCCGTGGTACTGTTCATGGAGTGCACTGTTCATGCCAGAAAAAAAAATTGTTCTAGGACAGAACTGCTCGGTTTTGTCTCCTCTTTCCAGATCTGTGTTTTCTCTTCAGTTAGACATCATTTGGATTTGCGTTTGTGTAATTTTCACCTCAACATTATGGGGGGTTCAAATGGTGCAACGTCGGAATTTATTTCTATTCGCCGAGATGAGTTCAAGCGAATTCGGATTATGCTTGATTCTTTGAGTAAGCCATGTAGTACTAGTGCTTTGGCTATGACTGATATGAGCTCTACTAATTCTTTTCTTACTTCTTGTACTGATCTTAAACATTCTTGGATTATCGATTCTGGTTCTACTGATCATATGACTTGTTGTGCTGATTCCTTTCTTTCTTATAACCCTAATATTGGCTATGTTGTACCGACACCGATACGGGACACGGGGTACAACACGACACGACACTTCGACACGTTAATTCTAAAAAATATTAAATTTCGGCACATTAGGACACGTTTTGATATTATATAATATTTTTAATTTATGTAGTGTATATTATATTTTATATTCAATATTTTAATAAAAAAATAAAGCTAAACTTATAATACCCATCAATTTTACAAAGAAACATAATATATCCCGAATGTTTATATTAAATTCAACAAAATCGTAATCGTAATCTAACGAATCTAATAGTTGGAACTCAAAATACAACGCAACATAATCTTTGAACCTTTTTTGAGTCTTTGCAACAAGTATTTAAATGTCGGGAAGTGTCGGAGTGTCGGTGAGTGTTGTGAAGTGTCGGACACGATACATCAAGATTTTTGAAGTTCGGTGCTTCATAGACTATTGGCACCCATACAATAGCCGTAGCTGATGGCTCACACACATCAGTTGCGGGTTCCGGTAACATATATTTACTGCCTTCCTTACATCTCCAAAATGTTCTTTATGTTCCCAAACTCTCCACTAATCTTCTTTCTATCCATAAAATTACCAGAGATTTTAATTGCACTGCAACTTTCTTCCCCACTCACTGTCTTTTTCAGGATCTTGCCACGGAGAAGACGATTGGGGTTGCTAAGGAGCAAAGTGGGCTGTACTATCTGGTGCCAGAATCTTCTGCAAAGTATGCTAAGGATCACACCTTATTGACTCAGTCTCAGTCTACTGCCGACTCTTTGATTTGACTCCATCATAAACGCTTGGAGCATCCTCCATTTCGTTTGCTTAAGTCTTTATTTGCCTCATTATTTTTGTCTAAGTCTGTTGAGTGTTTTCATTGTGATGTTTGTGAGTTTGCTAAAGACCATCGTCTCTCTTTTTCTTCTAGTACCATTAAAAGTGTTGAGCCTTTTGATCTTGTTCGTTATGATGTTTGGGGTCCTTCTAAAGTTCCTCATGCTTCTAGTAATAAATGGTTTGTTTCTTTCATTGATATTTGCACTCGTGTAACCTGGGTTTATTTAATGCATGAAAAATCTGAGGTACCACAGATATTCTTTCGATTTTATAAAATAATTGAGACCCAATTTGGTAAAAGAATTAAAAGACTAAGGTCCGACAATGGTATCGAATATGTCAATTAGCGTATTTCCAAATTCATCCAAGATCAGGGCATGATTCATGAACTTACTTGTGTGGACATCCCTCAACAAAATGGAGTTGTTAAGAGGAAGAATCGTCATCTTCTTGAAGTTGCTTGTGCCTTACTTTTTTTAGAATCATGTACCCAAGTGCTACTGGGGAGATGCCATTCTTACTGCAGCTTTCTTAATCAACCGCTTGCCCTCTCGGGTCATTGACAATGTAAGTCCTATTCACTCAATAACTTCATTCTTTCCCTCTGTTCCCTCTATGCATAGTCTTCAGCCACAAGTGTTTGGGTGTGTTGTCTTTGTCCACGTTCATAAACATCTTCGCAGTAAGTTGGATCCTAGGGTTCTCAAATGTATATTCCTTGGTTATGCCCCTGATAAGAAAGGCTACAAATGTTATCATCCTGCTAGTCGGAAATTCTCTGTCTCAGTGGATGTCACATTTCATGAATCTGAGTCTTTTTTCCCAAGTCCTCATCTTCAGGGGAAAAGCAGTTCTTCAGTAGATTCATCATATTCTATCTTTGAGTCTGGGCCTTTCATGTCTTCTCCTACACCTCTTCCTCCTGTTTCTGATTCTTCTGTGTCTGACCCATCTGATACACTGGAAATACGGAGGATTGTGACACCTGAGTTGGTATATCATAGGAGAAAGCAACTAACACTCCTTCACCAGCAGCCTCAATCGTCTGAACCACTTGTTAGTCATGAATCTTTTGTTTCTGATCCTAATATTATTACTTCTTTTGTTTTTGAACTTAATATTGTTGCCTCTAATGATTTGTTTGTTGCTTCTGATAGCTTACTCAGTACCTCTGATGACTTACCTATTACTCTAAGAAAAGGGAAAAGATTTTGTACCAAACACCCTATCTCTCATTTTGTCTCTTCTACTAACCTTTTTGTTCAGCACAAAAACTTTATTTTAGCATTAGATTCTATCTCAATCCCATAATCAGTACATGAAGTATTAAAAGATGAGAATTGGGCTTAAGTCATGCAAGATGAGATGAATACCTTGGAGAAAAATAAAACATGGGAGGTTGTTGATAAGACCTGATGGAAAGAAAGCAGTAGGGTGCAGATGAGTTTATGCCTTGAAATATAATTCTAATGGTACTCTTGAGAGATATAAGGCTCGGTTAGTTGCCAAGGGTTACACTCAGACCTATGTCATTGATTATGAAGAAACTTTTGCCCCAATTACAAAGATGAATACTGTGAGAGCTTTGTTGTCCTTTGCTGCCTATTACAATTGGGATATGAATCAATTTAATGTGAAGAATATTTTCCTTAATGGTGAGTTAGAAGAAGTCTACATGGAAATCCCACCTGGCTTTGGCTCTATGGATGGAGGAAATAAAGTTTGCAGGTTAAAAAAGGCCTTGTATGGATTGAAACAGTCTCCTCATGCCTGGTTTGAGAGATTTACTAAGGTTATGCTGGCCTTAGGATATAAACAGAGTCAAGGAGATCACACACTATTCTTCAAGCACTCCCAAGATGAGAAACTAACTGTGCTCCTTGTATATGTTGATGATATTATTATAACAGGTGATGATATTGCAGAAAAACATTTTCTACAAGCACGACTAGCCTCTAAGTTTGAAATTAAAGATCTTGGGAGAGTGAAATATTTCCTAGGGATAGAGGTAGCTCATTCAAAGGAAGGAATTTTTATCAGCTAGAGGAAATATGTCCTTGATCTTCTTAAAGAAGCGGGAAAACTTGGGTGTAAACCCTCTAATGCTCCTATTGAGCAGAATCACAAGATGAGTTATGAAGAGAAGAGTCCTCCAGTTGATAGAAGACAATATCAGCGGTTAGTTGGGAGACTGATATATTTGGCTCATACTAGACCAGATTTTGCTTATGTTGTCAGTATTGTAAGTCAGTTCATGCATAATCCAAAAGAAAAACACATGCAGGCAGTGGAGAGAATTCTTTAGTATCTTAAAGCCACTCCTGGTAAAGGACTGTTGTTCCGGCGTAATGGCAATATCTCTTTAGAAGTTTATACCGATGCTGATTATGCTGAATCTGTAACTGATCGTCGATCTACCACTGGTTATTGTATGTTTTTTTGTGGTAACCTAGTGACATAGAGGAGTAAGAAACAAGACGTGGTTGCCAGATCGAGTACTAAGGATGAATTTCAAGCTATGGCTCAAGGCATTTGTGAATTATTGTGGTTGAGAAATATACTTGGTGATCTTAAAATAAGATGTGAATGACCTATGAAGCTGTTTTGTGATAATGAGTCCGCCATTTGTATAGCTCATAATCCAGTTCAATATGATCGGACTAAGCACATTGAGGTCGATTGCCATTTTATCAAAGAGAAGCTTGATAGCGGGTTGATCACCACTCCATACATCCTTTCTGGACGTCAATTAGCTGATATTCTGACAAAGGGACTTCCCTTAGAAAGGTTTCAAGAGCTTACTAGCAGGCTGAGAATGATAAATATTTATTCCTCAGTTTGAGGGGGAGTATTATAAATAATTATATTTGTTTATTTATTTATTTATTTTTCCATTCTAGAATCTTCTTTGTGCTTAGCTCATTAGGTTATTTAGTCTCTTTAAATTGAGAGCAATTGTACAGATGTAATATACAATTTTTTATCAATAAGATTATCTCTTTTTGAACTAATATTATGTGGAGCTGAATGTTGGCTAGCATATAAATAACATGAGCATAAAATGGGAGTAGCGGGAATGAGGATGTTAAGATGGATGTGTGGTCATATAAAAAGATGGATAAGATAAGAAATGAAGATATTTGAAAAAAGGTAGGAGTAGTACTAGTGGTTGCAAAGATGAGAGAACATAAATTGAGGTGGTGTAGGCACATAATGCGAAGACCCCTTAATGCTCCCGTAAGAACAAAATTTTGTTACCAAGAGCTTGATACAAAGAGAGGAAGAGGTTGATCAAAATTTACATGCGGGAAGGTAGTAAAACAAGACTTAATGAAGTGAGATATAGATTGACGGATGGTGTATCATAGGACGGATTGGAGGAAAACTATTACCATTGTGGAGGGTTAGACCCAATTTTTCTTCCGATGTGGGACTCCAACTCCCGTACCTTGCAATTGGATCGTTATATCTCACCACACTTGGTAGCCTCGGTGCTCACGCAGCTTGGCTTGGCGCTAGTTTTTTATTAGTCTTGGACGAATACTGCAATGTCAACATTGTTAGCGTCACCAGTCGCGCTACTCGATTGCAACTGGGAGACATAGTGGAAGATCTGATTCCAATTGATATGATCCTTGGAGAGCCTCACCCGTAAAGCTAGCTTGTAAGGTAGGAGAGCCTAAAGTCCATATAAACACTACACCAAAACCTTATGTTTCTGATGTTGGATTGTAAGTCTCATCCTTACAATTGGATCATTACAAATTGCAATTCCATGAGTCCATGATAAATAACTCTGCCCCATGTCCATCATCTATACTCTTTTCTTGGTTTGACAAGTTATTTGCAAAAGCTTTGCAGAATTGCAGGTTATTTTGATAAGATTTCATTATGTTAACAGTGCAAATAGTTTTGTGGGATGACAATTGGGCATTACTGTGGTAGCCATATTTTTTCCCTTGGTTTGATACCCAGGATTAGTTGAGCATTTTATTGGCTGGTAGTTATGTTTAATCTGAGTTCTAAGCATTTATTATGAAATATGCAGTAAATGAATACATGAAAACTCACTTTGGGTACTAGGGTACCATAACAACTCCAATGACAGTTGCTTTTCAACTTCTTTTGCAGAACCTGTTGCAAAGTGAGACTGAGGGTGTTGATGATGAGAAGGTTGGATTTTATGGAAGATGTGTGCTTCATGCTATTGACCCTCAATGTCAGTCCACATGTGATCCTAATGACGAGAAGGGCAACAGTCCAGAAGAAAAGGAATTCACCTGTGCCAGGACACAGGTATTTTGTGACATTTCTGGGATTTATCTAGAGTGAAGTGGAGGGTCGTGTGAGTGTTCTTTTAATATTTCCAATGATTGACTTGTTAAGATATTAACGTCTTCTGGATTATCTAGGGTTACAAGGGTCGGAGATGGGATGGTTTTCAGAATAATCGTTACAGTGCCTTGAAAGACAAGGGTGGATGCCTTGTTCCTGAGGAGCAGTTAAATGCTTGGATTCACATTAATGGGCAGAAAATGTGTTCGCAGGGACTCCCAAAATTTCCTGATTTAGAGATTGAGCATGATTGTCGGGTATGCTCATGTTGTATATATAGCCCCCAATTTTTTTTGGTTAAGATTTGTTTTGTTGATATAGCTGCTTCAAAATTTTATTTGCTGGTCAGTAGCTGATTGATATTTTAGTTTGTCTTTTCTGTTATATGCGAGGGTAATATAAAACCTTGTGTTCAAGTCATGAAGATCAAATTTTTAGTTTTCTCAAGCAAAATTTGCATATCCATATTGTGGATTTTTTACTTTAACTGAACTGAGAGTTTAGGCCTTTGAAAACAAGTAATATTAAGTTGAAGGTTATTTTTGTATACCTAGGTGGTAGCCTAATTTTGTGGGTAAGCTTCAGCCTGTTGTCCTGAGTATCTAATGCCCTACTATCTGCAGAAGGAATATACTCGGTACAAACAAGCAAAGGGTTGGAGACACCTTGTTGTATACAAATCCGGGATACATGCCCTTGGTCTTTACACTTCTCGGTTCATTTCCCAGGGTGAAATGGTATGATGCTGGCCTTTAAGATGTTTATATGTCCCTTCCACTATGATTATAAATATGACGTGTTTCTCATGCTTCCATAGGTTGTTGAGTATGTTGGAGAAATTGTAGGGCTACGTGTGGCTGATAAAAGAGAAAACGAATATCAATCTGGAAGGAAACTTCAATACAAGAGTGCCTGCTACTTCTTCAGGATAGACAAAGAACATATTATTGACGCCACAAGGAAAGGGGGGATTGCTCGTTTTGTTAATCACTCATGCCTGGTATATATTACTCCAAAATTTGACTTTGCCTTTGTTTATTGTTCATTTCATTTTTACTTTTTTGTCAACTTTAATGTACACTCATTAATGCCTTTCTCTATGCATATGGTTGTTGGTTCCTAAGATTTATGGCTTGTTATGAAGTAGTTTGGGGTAGTGTTCTCAAATTATGTTATAAGTTTTGGAGATTTTGTTCAAAAAAATTCATGGGCATGAACAAGCAGAAACCTAACTCCAATCGATCTTTTTGCTAATTGCATTCTGCATAATATTTGGGCTCTCCGAACTCTTCCTTATAAGCAATTATTTCATCTATCCTTGATATAACTAATAGTAATACCTATGACCATTATAAGTTTCAGTCAATGTAATATGTTTTTAACAATAGCTGCTGTTTCTATTTGTACTCCAATTCGGCCTTCTAACTAATGTTTATTTTCATGGCCAGCCAAATTGCGTGGCAAAAGTGATTACTGTAAGGCATGAGAAGAAGGTAATCTGCTGTTTGCTTATGAATCAATTTACTGAATTCGTTGAACTATTCCTGCATATAAGTTTTGATTATTAAGAAAAGTGGCACCAATTGATTGCCATGATAAATGTAGAGCTGTTACATTCATGATCATAACAAGGATACGTACGTGGGATTTGTTGGCAAATGTTTTCTTAAAGTAGAATATATAGAAACCTTGAGGATTGAATGTTTTTCAGATGTATTTTTTGCTGCACGTCCTCCCTCTCAACTTTTGACCATTTGCATGTAAATCCAAGGCATAATGAACAATTATAGCCATGCGACGATATGGCTTCAGCTTTCATCTTCTATTATGAATGTACACTGATGAGAAAACTAAGTGACTTTTGGTTTTGAAGGTTGTCTTCTTCGCAGAGAGGGACATATTTCCTGGTGAAGAGATAACATATGATTACCACTTTAACCACGAAGATGAAGGAAAGAAGATTCCATGTTATTGTAATTCAAAAAATTGCAGGCGCTATTTGAACTGACTAGTAATTGTAAATAATATGTATGATTTGTTAACGTGCACATTCCCATGGGTATTAAATTGTGACCAATGTTGTAGTGTTCATGGCGCTTAAACATATTGCCTCTCTTTACACAGAAAATTGCAATGTGTACAAGTCCCCATTTGGAGTTTTAGAAGGATAAACTTTGTATATAACTAGCATGCATTTGCAACATGATCTACTCTGACAAGCTAAAATTTTGAGCGCATGCTTTTGTAATTGAGCTACCACGGGGGCCACTGAAATTCAAGGTTCCCATTGTATTGGTTTTAACTAGCCACAATTTACAGACGCCTTGAAAACTTCATGAATTAATGAAATTATGAAGCAAATTTCAATTAAAAACCCAAATTACACAACAGCGAGCGAACGAACGAAACGTATTCTATTAAGCACCAGTGACACATCCTCAGGTTTATCATACAATCTATATAGGAAGAATTACACAAGTACATAAACAGTGATTTGTACGTTGCACAACCATGTCAATGAGCATAGGTCCAAGGTATTCTCCGACGACTGTAACAACCTTTAGAGCTACTATGACCACCAATTTGGAATATTTGCTGTAGCTTCATTCACCATTTTTACAAGAGTCACCTGTAAAAAGTAACAACTCAATTGTAAAAGTCCTCCAAATGCTCTCAATTCTCAAACATCACACAATCATTCGTAAAAAAGAATCTCGGAGGAAATGTATTCAAGGTGTGCATCTACATAATTTGAAAGACAACTGCAAAGTATAATCCACCCATGTACTATCACATGGAACCCTAAAGTAGAAGGCCACGCCCTTGTGCTCTTAAAATCATAAAACCTCACCTTACGAATTGAAAAAAATTAGAAAAGTTTAATTGACAAGCCAACCTAAGCCAAAATGTTTGCTTGAAGAGAATTGTTAGATAACCACATCAATTGGCCACGCAATGTAAATCTAGTGAGTCTTTTTTTTTTTTTTTTTGTTGTTGTATAAAAGTGAGAGTCTTTTCATACTACATAATGGTGACTAATTAATTAAAGGTAATTAACTTGTCATGTTACTGGACAAGAATCAAATTTCCTGTAGATAGAAGATTATGATGGGACCCACTGAAAAATGAAATAAAAATAAAACAAAATTGTGATTTCGGTTTCCAACGTCTCTGCAGGAAAGAACAGTAACTTTTCGGTAACAGGACAAGTTGATTTCCCATTAATTAATCACTGAATTTAAGGCTATGCCTTTTATCACTTTTCTTGACATCAACAGTGTAATTAATTTTAATTTTATCTTAATTTCACTGGTCAAAATATCAACAAATATGTCAATTGAAGTGACACAATATTTACGTGAAAAACCCAATTCGGAAAAACTACGGGCAAAATACAAAAATAAAAAATCATTAAGTGAAAAAAAATACAACATTTCTCTAAAATACAAGGAAAGAATAATATCACTCTCTTTTATATTAGAAAAATACAACTCACTCAAAATAATACTTAAAGAAACACTTTTTATATTTCCTCTGATTTTTGTGGAATGATGAAACCATTTTGCAAGCCCCCTATTTATAGGCATAGGGTACTGCAAATTTTTCAGCTCACTCATTGAAACTTTTTCCAAAATTTGAAGAGTGCATTACGTGTGCAAATTGAAAACAAAACGTACCCACTAAATCAACAGTATACGAGATTTGGTTCTCAGCCACTAAAAGTGGCCTTTAGATCATTGCTTACATCAAGAAGAACTAGCTAGCTAATCAGTGGTTAATCATTCACCCATAACGTGATTTGATTCATCAGTCATTCGTCAGTTTCTTCTAATGACAACATTTTGGCACGATTAGTGTGCAAGAATTCACCCAAATGACCGAGGGGATTAGTCCGATACCAGTATTTTCATTAGTTCTCAAATATTTATTATTTTGATTATATTTAATGGAATCCAAATATTTGCTTTCAAACCAACAAAAAATAGATGTTTAACAACTTATACTGGGCACCGATAGCTAAAAAACCAGGGTCCCATAGCAACACCCTAATAGAATAATGGAAATGAATGCTCATTATAGCTTTAGAACCATACATGGGATTAAAGAATTAACCAGAACAGCTCTTCTTTAAGTGAAGGTTTCTTTAACCTGAACCAACCCAAATCAAACCTTATACTTGCTACGTTGGGTTAACTCGGTTGGTACTTATTATTTTTTTAACAAAGCAGCAAATTAAAAAAAAAAAATAACACAAAAAAATGAAGGAAACTCAACAAAATAACCACACTATTAAATAGTATACAAAGGGAGATGAAACATACCACACTTTCTGGAACACCAGGTGGTGGCATTGTCAGATTTTTGGGGGGAGCAACATGATCATAAGATCTTTTATCAAACCTCCATTCTCCAATCTTTCCATAGGTTAGCTCACCCTGAATATTCAACATCATACATTGAGTAACAAGTTAAGCAATAAAATAAAAAACTAACAACCATTGGTTTAAATGGCAATGAGTTTGTTCCCCTCAACCATCTTGAGTTTGAGTTTTAAGAATGAAGAAAATGGTGTTGGGAGAGCTGTTCCAAAAATGGGTTCGATTGTGCTCGAACAGGATTAAACCGGTTTGTTCTTTGAGCGATAGTTGAATTATAAATCAGTTTTCCTTCTTTACATCCTTTCCTTTCTTCAAAGAACATCAGAATAAAAAATTCGTAGGAGCTCAATCCCAGCAAAGTACCTTCATTGTATAGTCACACCCGTAAGTGTAGTGAATTATGTATGCCTTGCCAATTTCTTTGTCCCATGGAGGCTGTCACGCATAATAAAAAAAACAAATGCTAGTAAATTTGAAGGAAGGGAATGCTTGTTATGAATTCAGTATATACAGACTGTAAGACAGTGAAAAGCAAAGAAGAATGAAGTTTTGACCAAAAGCCTTGAAATTGTAATAATAAGAAAAAAGTCCAGGCTGAAAAGGGAAAATTAATACAGCATTGATCTCGCACTATTCTATGTGATTTCTGTATTATGATGAAGACATTAACAAAAACAAAGTATGCAAAACTATTTTATATAGGACACGGACTGGATAAAATAGGCATTTTAGAATGTTAAAATCTTTTTCTTTTACTTAAGTGTATGATTTAGGTCCTGTTTGGATAAACAATTTCATTAAGTATTTAAGTAAAGCTTGCTAAATATGCTCTATACTCATGAGTGCAGTCTAAAATAAGTCGAATGGTGTTTGAATAGATATTACGAAAAATGCTTACGTGGAGATGGAATTTTGACAATTCATTAAGCTCAATTTAGTCAGAAATTATTATAAAAATAGCTAATGCCTAAGCCAATTTAAACTTCTGTAGCAGATTATTTTCATAAGCTTCAATTTCTAGCTTATGAAAACAAAGCACAAAACAGCTTATGTTGGTTTCAAAAGCTATTTTGATAAGCTCATCCACTTTATAAGCACTTATTGCAGTATATAAGCTGAAAATAAGTTCTTCCAAACAAGGCCTTAGCATTATAAAAGATAGTAAGTCTAGACTCACAACACATGACTTGCTAAAATAATACCACAGGCCAATGCAGGACATAGAAAACCCTTCATTTAAATGGCAGAACAAGACTACTTGAAGGTTTTACTTGAAGTCTAGTGTTATGATACTAGACTTTCTCAAATATGTTCTTGTTGGAGAGGTCAACATCCCGCCTTGGAAGGGCCAATGTGGGGTCAGAGTCAGATCAAACCATGACGCCTAGGTTGGTAGGGAGAAGTAGAAAGAGTTGCGCCCCAATTAATAGCTATAGCTTTTGGCTTAGTGATAAGCACTCGATCCAACAGTTCTAAGCTTAAAAAGTAATGGATAGAAAGTAAAGGTCCTCATTACACTATCACATATTACCATATGAGAACCTTCTTAATACAGGACAGTGGAAAAAACAAAAATAAAAAAGAGAACCTTATTAAACCTGAATCATGAAGTTCTTGTATAATATGTTACGAACACCATGAACAGCAGATGCAACAGCATAAGCATACCTATATCAGTGACACAAAATAACATAAAAATCCAAGTTGTTGTGAGGTTAAGAAAGGATAATATGGATTAGAGAAGGAAAAAAAAATTACATTTCAAGCACCCATCCAAAAGCTTTATCAGTTTCAGGATCCTTCTTCATCGCCAGGGAAACATTCATCCAAGTGGGAGCAATCTTCTTAAGGGATTCCTAACATTATTCCATATAAAATTAAAAAGTGGCCCAAAATCAAGAGTATCCATAACATAACTACCACTGAAAACTAATTGATAAGTACCTTGCCGACAATAACAGGTGAATTTCCAATTGGATCTATATTGGTTATTGGTCCATTCTCCTCAGGGAAGTACTTCCGTAGCACTGTCTCATACTTCTTAGGTTCAATGTAAAAGAAAGGGAACGCAGCTCCTAGCCCATCTCTGGCTAAGTTGGGTATAGGTTTGACAATTACATGATCTGGCTCTGACATCAATATGTAACTGATATGCAATACAAATGGCACTAAAAAAAGTCAAAACCAATATCCAGAAGATAAAAAATGATTCCCAAGTTTTGAATATAGAAATTTAAAGTTAATCATCTCATACTCTTCTTTGATATCTGCTTGTTGAAGCCACTGTACAAATGCCCATGGTCTATTAAGGACTATGTAACCCTGCCACAGAGCAGAGATGAGCAAGACTACACAAGAAGAATAAGTAGTAAACTAGTGATTTGGTTTTGATACCTGACTGAAAATGTATCCTACTTACAATTCGGTCATTAATTTACATTATTATCATTTAATCCTTAAAATTTTCAAACTCGTTTATGGTAGGAACTAGCATTACATAATTTATATCAGAAGCTAAAATGCTTACATTTCAAATGACCAAGATACCATTTTTCTCCTAGAATAAGTACAAATTATTCGAAAATCAAAGCACCCATATGAAATTTTCTTCTTCTTCTTTTTCTTTTAATAATCAGAGTCACATCACAGAACCCAACCCATGTAACAAAACACAATTGTGACAGGAAGAATGTGTAAGTGAGAAGCAAAACCTGATCCATTCCAGCAGGTAAAGGCTGTGCAACAAAGGTGGGGATCTCATCCATGAACTGATCAGGTTTCCCAGAATGGAGGATCCGTGTGAATCCACCCATTCCAGATTCAGGTTCATCCTTGAACTTTTTGAACCAGTAGTACATGATCCTACACTGCCAAGTGTTGTAAACGGAGTCAGAGGCCGTGACAGCAGTGTGGAACAGCCTCTTGGAAGAAGAAGAAGATCTATGAAGTGGCATCTTAATCACAGGATCCACAGAAATTGAAGGACGAGAAGGACCTGGGAACTCTTGCTTCAAAGGGGCATTGGCTGAAATTATGATGTTGTAAGTTATCAGAGCCACTGAGAAACTTATCAGAATTGTGAAGAACAAATTTCCACATCCCATTTTCTTCCTCCTTCTAATTTTCTCTCCCCTTTTTCTATCTTCTTCTTATGTTGAGAAAGAAAGAAAGAATCAGAATAATAAATAGAAAACAATAATAACGGAGTTGTTGGACGATGTGGCGGCTCAGTTCAGTGCTTCTTCTGTGTCCAGTTGTTGAAAGCAACTCCAAAAAGTCGTCTCCCATTTTTTTTTTTTTTTTTTAAATCCTATAATAGATAATCCATCATTTTCTCTCTCTCTCTCTCTCTATACATTTTTTTTATATATCTCTCTACATTTTTTTTTCTAATTTAAACCAAAAAATATTTCACAACTTATACGAGATAATTTTGTTTGATGCATAGTAGATAAATTTCTTTCTCTTTTCTTTAGTGCATTATATCCATTTTTTTAGGCTTTTTAACCCTTTTGCCTTTTGTTAATTAAAAAATAATCATTTTGTCCCTCACCCAAAACATTCCATCTATCTGCCCTGTTTAATCGATCACAACACAGGGTATAATCGATTAAATAGTCAAAAAATATTTTGACCGTTGACCCTATTATTTAATCGATTAAACCATAACTGTTTAATCGATTAAATAACCCCAGATCTCCTATATCTATATATCTCGGTCCCACTTCACTTATACTCGTTTTTTACACCAAAATCTCTCTCGTTTCCTATTTGTAATCAAACCCATCAAGAGGCTATTTCATCTCACCAACTCTAAAGTCTTAATCTTGTGAAATCATTGTCATTACACTTACATATTCCTTTTTTTGTTGTTGGTAAAATCCGAACCCTAGTCTCAATTTCGTGTGAAAGATGAGTTCAAGTTCAAACATGTATGTTACAATTACCTACCACGATGGGAGACATTTTGAAGGTCCCAATGGTGTTCAATTTGAAGGAAAAACGAATATTTTGGAAGCAACTAGTGACTTGGAAAGAAAAATGGTACATTCATTTGTGTTCAAATACATTCGTGTCTTTATTGTGTTGATGTATGCAACATTTGACCTAAAAGTTCAAGAAGACCCACAAATGCATACAACTAGTCCTAATATATCAGTACATGTAAAATGAATCAAGTGTAGGTACTTAAAGAAGTTAAATAACATTTTGGATAGTCAAAACCAACTTTAAATTCATTTTTGTTACATTTAGGGAATCAGAAATGCACGTCGGTCTTATGAGACCGCAAAGCCCTTCCCTAAATCACAAACCCTAAGATCATGAGTGTAGAAACTCATTAGACCAAAAAAAATTTGTGAAAACGGAACCATATGGCTAATAACATTGGTTTAATCGATTAACCCATAGTGGTGTAATCGATTACACCAGTATGGGTTAATTGATTAAATCAGTGTTGTTAGCCATATGGTTCTACTTCCACGAGTTTCTTTTGGTCCAATGAGTTTCTACACTCATGATATTAGGAAATGTGACTTGGGGAAGGGTTTTGTGGTCTCACAAGACCCACAAATATTTCTGATTCCCTAAATGTAACAAAAGTGAGTTTAATGTTGATTTTGACGTACCAAAATGTTATTTAGCTTCTTTAAATACCAAAACTTGATTCATTTCATATGTACTGCTATATTAGGACTACTTGCACTCATTTATGGGTCTTCTTGATATATTAGGATAAAAGTTGGTCTTTTAGGACTAAAGCCCCATTTGTGGGTCTTCTTTAAGTACCTAAACTAATATGTCAAAACTTCAACATAAAGAAAAATAGACATCCATTTCATTAAATCAAAAGTTGTATATATAATGAAAATCTACAAAATAAATGAAAAATACATGAACATCTTAGAACAACACTACAAACATAAAAAAAACCCTAAATCTACTTCCTCCCTCATCTGACTCGGTCTCCTTTTCCTCCTCATCTGACACATTAGCCCCCTCTCCATGATCACCTGCTGCCTCCTCGGCCTCTCGTCCTCGTGCAAGCTCCAGATGACCAAGACTATACTCTAAGCCCTTGAATTGCCCTTAAATGTGCTTAAAATTTTCATTCCCCTTTTCTTTATGGCTCTTTCACCTTTTTTTAATTTTAAGCTCCATCTTTACTATTCTCCCGAGTGTGACATTGTTGCCTTTCATGACATCACAGGAGGTGAATCCACCCTCAAGCTCAACTATCTCCTCCCGGTCAGCATGATCATCATCATCCGCTTCAACCTTAACCATGTGTGCATCTGGGTTAACCTCAGGGACCTCAACCTGTCTTGAGAACTGCCACACACCAGCCCTAGTCTTGGAGATCTTGCACTGCTCTAATAGATGTTGTCTAAACTTGGAATTATAGCCTGTGAGCCTCTTCAGCCTCTCAGTCTCCATGGGAACACCAAAATGCTCCAATATCCTCTAAACCAGAAAGACAAATGGAAGTGCACCCTTATGCTTGGCCTTAAACATCATCCAACAAATATAGTGCCTCCAATTCACCTGTATGTCATGACGGATAGCCCACATGATAGGAAAGTCACACTCCAGCAGCCTCGAATGATTGAAAGCTTGCGAGAATAATGTGGGTGATGACGTAGTGCACGATACGAGCATCAACACTAAGAAACCCCACAGTATAATGAGCATT
Organism: Gastrolobium bilobum; assembly: GCF_033153095.1. Classification (NCBI taxonomy): domain Eukaryota; kingdom Viridiplantae; phylum Streptophyta; class Magnoliopsida; order Fabales; family Fabaceae; genus Gastrolobium; species Gastrolobium bilobum. The sequence continues at coordinate 573,670 of NW_026898693.1, forward strand.
CTGCCCACGCCTTTTGGCCTCCTCCACAGCATCACCTCGCACAAATCCAGGAATGGGGACATTGTTATCCGCATTATACTCCACTGTAGGATGAGCAAAGTCGTACCCTAATAACTTCATCCATATCAGAGAGGTTATCAGTATATCCTTTTCACAAACGTGGGACCTCAGCTCACCTTGTATATAGCTGGGGTTATGGTAGAAGTCCTTCACCATAACCTCTGAATAGGGACACAACATCTCAACCAACACTCTTAAATGTGACACATCCAACAATGCCACTATGTCAAGTCCATCCCTCACAAAGAATGTCGTATCCAATAACTTCGACTGACAAATGGTTCTGCTAGCAAAATCAATCATAAATCTTGCGTGCTCCAAGGGATCATTATCGAGCAAATACCCAAATAGGAGGTCCACAACCTCAATAGGCTCCTGTGGCCCTGAAGAAGAAGGAAGGTCTTCGCGTTGCTTGGTCCGTCTTTCACAATCGATGTTCTTTGAATTTCGTATACAGGCAACCATGATGACAAAGGAAACCTACAATAACACATGATAATTTATCAACATCACAAAAAACAGACATAACAACAACAACAATAATAATAATAATAATAATGATAATAAAATCAGAACCGAAAAATTCGGAAAAAACCCCTATGAAACCTAAACCCTAAACCATATACATCATCAAAACCTAAATTAAACAAACATTAAAGCGAAGAATAAAAGCAAAACTTCATGCTAATCGAACCAATTCACTACCCAATCGGTCTAGGGTTCATAAATTCAAAAAAGAAGAAGAAAAAAATTGTGCAAACCGAAGAAAATATATTATGCCAGATGAAGAAACGAGTAGGAGATGTAGTCTTGTGAACCCACCACATGATTGGACGAAGATTTGGGCAAAATCATGAATTGGGGGCTTAGGGTTTTTAGGTTAATCGATTAGGCAAAATCATGAATTGGGGGCTTAGGATTTTCAGGTTAATCGATTAGGTTATCAAATATAACCCTTCTGCCAAATGAGAGTTTTTTAAAAACGCATCTGAGGTTATTTAATCAATTAAACAACTGTGATTTAATCTATTTAATAACGGGGTCAATTGCCAAAATATTTTTTGACTGTTTAATCGATTATGCCCCATGTTGTAATCGATTACACATGGGCAGATAAGTGGAATATTTTGGGTGAGGAGCATAATGGTTATTTTTTAATGGGTAAATTACACAAAACCACCTTGTCCTTAGGTATTGTTTCAAAAAGGCACCTTAAACTTTCAATTAAATCAACTAACCCCCTTAAACTATGATATTAAAACAATTTAACATATTTAATAATATTAAGACAATAATACCCTTATTCTTAACCATAACTATTGCCACCACCGCCCTCGTCTCCATCTTGTCACCAGCTATAGTAGGAGAAATATAACAATTCGAAGAAGTAGAGAAAATGTAAGACTTGAAGTTACTTTTTACATGAAAAATCACAATGTTTAATGATTCATTCATCAATTAGAATTTTGAATTTTAATGGAACGAATGGAGTCTTCATACTCTTTTCCGGAAGAAGGTGGAGAAAGAAGCACCAGAGAGTCACTAGCAAAAACTGGGTCATCGTCCAAATGCTCCTCCTCCTTCTCAAATAGATGACCTCAAATCAATCTCCCTCACTATGTAGCTGTGCTTTTGAACCGCCTTCCCCACCTTGTCCGCCACATGCTTTTTCACCGCATGAGTGAGCTGGAAACACCAAGACAGATAACAGATTAGTTCAAGTTCAAGACAGCTTGAAATTTTGGTTCCAAAAGTGTTGTTTTTGCGAGGATAAAAAAAAGTGAAGAATTAGGGTTGTGGTGTTGCTAGCATTGGCTATCATATCTCAAGATTTTTACCCTGTATGATCAATTTGACGGAAGAGAGTGGACCGTCCTATGACATGCAAACGCAACTGGTGGTTGTGAGTGGGGTGGCATTGGGAACCTATTTGAGCCTTTGGACTTGACCCAAGAAAGTTATATGGAGAAGTGAGGCAGAGCAAATTATGGTGATAAGGTGGCGGCCGGAGGACCGTGGAGCAACATCAAGTTGTGTTGATTATGGTTATGGGTGGGTTAAGATTAAGTGTATTATTGTCTTAATGTTATTAAATATGTTAAATTATTTTGGAATTATAGTTTAAGGGGGTTAATTGATTCAATTGAAAGTTTATGGTGACCTTTTAAAACAACACATAAGTATAAGGTGATATTGTATAATTTACCATTTTTTAATTAATGAAGGGCAAAAAATCCACTTTTTTATGTGTGTGTAGATAAAACAATTTTGTCGGGTGCATTATTCAACATGATAAATATATTTTCCATTTTCACATTCTCATAATTTAATTGTAAAAAGATAGGAGAAGAATTATTGGAACAACCATGAGCTTTTGTAATCCGAAGGTGACAGATTCAAGTTAAAAAAAAATAAAAAAATCTCTTTGGAAAAAATCCACTCAATTTCTATGGCAAGTACTTTTGTTTTTTCCTCTCACAAAATTAGCGTATACTTTTTTCTACCATAACCTAATATCAATAAAAAGAGAAGAATATATCTAATTTGTATTATGTATATCATTATTAAAATTCACATTACATAGTTGTTAGCTATAACTAGCAGGGCCCCCCAAGAATTTTTATGAAGGAAGACGAATTATATATTCATTTAAAAATTTATTAAAAAAAACTTTCAACTCATGAGTAGCTTTTGGGTATCACACATTGATTTAATTTGGTCCTTCGTACAAAGTTAAATGAATGTTAATGTTACTTTACTTAGTACTTACATAATAAATTTTTGGGGAGAAGGGGACAACAACCGCTAGCTAGAAGTGTTCATCAACCGATTCAAACCGATTCAAATCGTGGAAATCGAACTGAAAAATTGATAACCGAATAAACCGAAAATCGAAAAACCGAAAACTGACAAAAAATCGCAAATTTTAATTGGTTTGGATCGGTTTTCGGATGGATTGATAAAAACCGATCCAATATATTAATTCTCCTCTACCTACTTAGTCATTTTCTCAATCATAGCCCAAAAAAAACTAAACCCAAGACCCATTAATTCATCAACTAATCCCAAGAAAAAATCTAGTCACGTCTCATCAACAAAATTTAATACGTGTAGAGCTTCATATCTCATTCTCAAAAAAAAAAAATTAACTATAGTGTCATCTAGTGATATTTTTGTATTTCAGTTTTTTTTTTTTACAAAATCAATATATACAAAAGATGTTATTTGCACAATAATCATGCAACTAATTTTAGGATATTCAAAAAACCGAAAACCGATCCAATCCAAACCGAAAAAAATTGGATTGGATCGGATCGGATTTCAAAAAAAAATCAAACCGAATGGATAATTACATAATCAAACCGAAAGGATTGGATCAGATGAGTTTTACTTCCAAAATCGATCAAATCTAGACCGCGAACACCCCTACCGCTAGCCCCTTTTTTCTGTTAACTAGTAAGTGTTCTTTCGTTGTACATGTATTTTTAAATTTAAGAAAAATATAAATTGGAAGTAAATATGCATAATTAATTTATTTCAAGTCTAAAAAGTATATATTAAACGAAAAATACTAAAAAACTGTAAAAAAAATATATACATGATTAGACAAAAAGAATTAAACTTAAGAAAAAGTTAGGGTTTTGAAAGAAAGAGAAATTAAATATTTTCTTCCAAGTAAATATTGTTTAATATTAAAAAAGAAATAAAAATAAAATAATAAAATAATAAAATAGTAAATTATCATGAAACATTCTATTCATCCATTATACTTATAAACATTGTATAAATTATCTGAGTTAAAAAATAAAAACTTGAACTTCATTTCAGTTTCTTTCAAAACCCTCAATCAAAGCTTACTTTAAGAGATTTAACTACTTTTAAGAAAGTTAATTTTAATATAATATATAAAAATAAATTTATGGTAATTTAGATCAAATTTGAATATATAAAATAAACAATTGAACTAGGAACAAGTTACATTTTTTAAGGATTAAAATATAAAAAAAATTATTATAAATTTTTGTTATGCGTTAGATATTTTTTAGTATTTCATAAATTTTATATCCAAGAAAACTAAAATTTATACAAAGAAACATTTTTTTTTATAGAAAAAAGCTGACTAAACAAGTCCTAACTATATGTACAAAAAAAAAAGTCCCGACTATTTAGAAAAAAAAAAAAGGAAAAAAGAAGAAGGAGGTAACGTAACGGAAACAATTAGTAGCCTTTAAAAAAAATAGAATAAGTAATCTTACTATCTAATCATCGCTAGTTTTCAAGAAAAGGCTTTGTTTAGCTAAGAATATTGCTACACACGCTTATACTAGAAATTTTAACATATTCATGCAGTAATATTTTGGGGCTTTATTAATCTCCATCAATAGGAGAGAAGTATCTCCTACCACTCTCACATTCATGTGGTGGGACCCGCATAGTTATAAAATAAAAAAATAAAAAATAAAAAAGCTCAAGGATCGATGTCTCTGTAGGAAAATAAACCTATCTCCTATGGCATAAGACTAGTTTTTTCCAATAATTAATGGGAAAAATGTTGCTAAAAGAAAAATGTTTCTAAAAGAAAAATGTAGATAAGCTATCTACGTTCGCTCCTAAAACAACGTCGTTTTGGCTTAAAAAATTATAATGAAAAAGACTATTATAACCTTAAAATAAATTATAATTATAAAAATATTTTGATTTTGATCTCAAAACGACGTCGTTTTGGACTCACTGTAAATAAGTTATTTACATTGACTTGACTGTAGAAAAAGCAATCCCATAATTAATATAATCAAGTGTGAGGTGATATATGTACTCCTAGTCTTGTCGAGGAATAAATATGTAGTCCTACGGTTGTATTGAAGATTCAATATTATTGTCATTCGTTTTGTAATATGTGAATCAAAAATATCAAGTCATCTTGATAACACGATATTTTTTGTTCACAGTGTTATAAAATAAATAACAATAATACTGAATCTACAGTCCAACCATAGTACTAAAAATTTATTCCTTGCTGAGATGATGCTGTTCCATGTAACGAGGGCTACTGAAAAAGTTATCAGAATTGTGAAGAACAAATTTCTACACCCCATTTTTTATTTCTTCTGCTTTTAATTTACCCCTTGTTTAATATGAAGCTACAGAATAACGAGGACAATATACAGAAAAATGAGGACAATAATAGAGTAGTTGGACAATTGGCAAGTTCGGGGGGGTCGTCTTATTTCTTGTGTCTACGGTTGTTCAAAGTTTCAAACTCCTTACATTTCTATCTCACTCTTAATTTAGTCTATAATTCAAATCAATATTTATATTTTCTTAATTTTATTGTAGAAGGATATGTCATTGTTTTCTTAATTTCAAACTCCTTACCATCAATTTTGGTGGTTGAGGTAAAAAGTTCATTACGAAACAGAATATAAACTTAAATTTTTTTATAGAATATAAACTTCTGCCTGCTCAAATCCACTCTCGAGTATAGAATTTTTAAAACGGGTCAATCCAGGTGGTTTGGGCTCACAATAAAATACATGCACTCACTTCTATGGGTCTAAAAATGGTGAATCCGACCCTGAAAGATCATGACGATGCTTTAGGCTTTTAAAATAGTCCAAGTGTTTATTGGCTAGAGCCTGAGCCCTACTCACTATTTTGGTGGGTGGAGTCAAGTTGCTTCATGTATTAATTTTTTTGTTGTTGATAATTTTGCCTAAGCTTTAAAATTTAAATTGTGCATTTTCCTTTCTTCTCCTTATAAATAGTTATTGTTTTGGATGGCCCAGGCCCAACAACACAGGCCCAAACCCTCTCTAAACGTCCACGTCAGCCCTGCTGACTAGAGACCACCAACCTTCCTTTCTTTTTGTCCCTAGGCGACAACATCTCCAAACTAAGACATCAAAATGTCTTACCTTGGGATATTCACTCTGTTGGAGGGCCTCCCCATACCCCTAAATGGAAGCTTTCGTGCTACAAAGGCAGCAGCAGTGACTGCCACCATCCTAGCAAGAGCATCATCGTTGCAGCTGCAGCAGTATCAACCATCCTTAACACCCCAAAGGAGAGTTGACCCAGCTCACCTACCTACGTAAGGTGAGCATATTCTTCTCCTATAAATACCCCTCCATCACCAGGCAAAGGGATATTTTATATATCGTTACTTTGCTAAATCTTAAAAGCCCTGAGAGACTCACACACACAACTCAGTTGGCGCATGAGAGCTAAGCAGGTGGGGGTGAGAGCATGTGTTTGAATATCTCCAATACCACCTTTGGGTGGGGTTTAAAGCCTTAATCCTGGACCCGCCCCGAATCGGATTAGTTGCGAAGCAATGAACCGATTGAAATATTTCCAAAAAAAAAAAAACCTCCTGCAGAAAAACTGCACTTTTATCCGTATTAACTAATTGATTTTTGGCTTTTCTAATTTGTATACCATCCCTTTAACATTCTTGAAAATACCTTTTCTCCTCATAAATAGTTATTGTTTTGGATGGCCCAGACCCAACAACACATGCCCAAACCCTCTCCAAACGTCCACGTCAGCCCTGCTGACTAGAGACCACCAACCTTCCTCTCTTTTTGTCCCTAGGCGACAGCATCTCCAAACTAAGACATCAAAATGCCTTACCTTGGGATATTCACTCTGTTGGAGGGCCTCCCCATACCCCTAAATGGAAGCTTTCGTGCTACAAAGGCAGCAGCAGTGACTGCCACCATCCTAGCAAGAGCATCATTGTTGCAGCTGCAGCAGTATCAACCATCCTTAACATCCCCAAAGGAGAGTTGACCCAGCTCACCTACCTACGTAAGGTGAGCATCTTCTTCTCCTATAAATACCCCTCGATCACCAGGCAAAGGGATATTTTATATATCGTTACTTTGCTAAATCTTAAAAGCCCTGAGAGACTCACACACACAACTCAGTTGGCGCATGGGAGCTAAGCAGGTGGGGGTGAGAGCATGTGTTTGAATATCTCCAATACCACCTTTGGGTGGGGTTTAAAGCCTTAATCCTGGACCCGCCCCGAATCGGATTAGTTGCGAAGCAATGAACCGATTGAAATATTTCCAAAAAAAAAAAAAACCTCCTGCAGAAAAACTGCACTTTTATCCGTATTAACTAATTGATTTTTGGCTTTTCTAATTTGTATACCATCCCTTTAACATTCTTGAAAATACCTCTTCTCATAAATAGTTATTGTTTTGGATGGCCCAGACCCAACAACACATGCCCAAACCCTCTCCAAACGTCCACGTCAGCCCTGCTGACTAGAGACCACCAACCTTCCTCTCTTTTTGTCCCTAGGCGACAACATCTCCAAACTAAGACATCAAAATGCCTTACCTTGGGATATTCACTCTGTTGGAGGGCCTCCCCATACCCCTAAATGGAAGCTTTCGTGCTACAAAGGCAGCAGCAGTGACTGCCACCATCCTAGCAAGAGCATCATCGTTGCAGCTGCAGCAGTATCAACCATCCTTAACACCCCAAAGGAGAGTTGACCCAGCTCACCTACCTACGTAAGGTGAGCATCTTCTTCTCCTATAAATACCCCTCCATCACCAGGCAAAGGGATATTTTATATATCGTTACTTTGCTAAATCTTAAAAGCCCTGAGAGACTCACACACACAACTCAATTGGCGCATGGGAGCTAAGCAGGTGGGGGTGAGAGCATGTGTTTGAATATCTCCAATACCACCTTTGGGTGGGGTTTAAAGCCTTAATCCTGGACCCGCCCCGAATCGGATTAGTTGCGAAGCAATGAACCGATTGAAATATTTCCAAAAAATCCTGCAGAAAAACTGCACTTTTATCCGTATTAACTAATTGATTTTTGGCTTTTCTAATTTGTATACCATCCCTTTAACATTCTTGAAAATACCTCTTCTCCTCATAAATAGTTATTGTTTTGGATGGCCCAGACCCAACAAAACATGCCCAAACCCTCTCCAAACGTCCACGTCAGCCCTGCTGACTAGAGACCACCAACCTTCCTTTCTTTTTGTCCCTAGGCGACAACATCTCCAAACTAAGACATCAAAATGCCTTACCTTGGGATATTCACTCTGTTGGAGGGCCTCCCCATACCCCTAAATGGAAGCTTTCGTGCTACAAAGGCAGCAGCAGTGACTGCCACCATCCTAGCAAGAGCATCATCGTTGTAGCTGCAGCAGTATCAACCATCCTTAACACCCCCAAAGGAGAGTTGACCCAGCTCACCTACCTACGTAAGGTGAGCATCTTCTTCTCCTATAAATACCCCTCGATCACCAGGCAAAGGGATATTTTATATATCGTTACTTTGCTAAATCTTAAAAGCCCTGAGAGACTCTCACACACAACTCAGTTGGCGCATGGGAGCTAAGCAGGTGGGGGTGAGAGCATGTGTTTGAATCTCTCCAATACCACCTTTGGGAGGGGTTTAAAGCCTTAATCCTGGACCTGCCCCGAATCGGATTAGTTGCGAAGCAATGATTCGATTGTAATATTTCCAAAAAAAAAAAAAACCTCCTGCAGAAAAACTGCACTTTTATCCGTATTAACTAATTGATTTTTGGCTTTTCTAATTTGTATACCATCCCTTTAACATCCTTGAAAATACCTCTTCTCCTAATAAATAGTTATTGTTTTGGATGGCCCAGGCCCAGCAACACAAGCCCAAACCCTTTCCAAACGTCCACCTCAGCCCTGCTGATTAGAGACCCCCGACCTTCCTTTCTTTTTGTCCCTAGGTGACAACATCTCCAAACTAAGACATCAAAATGCCTTACCTTGGGATATTCACTCTGTTGGAGGGCCTCCCCGTACCCCTAAATGGAAGCTTTCGTGCTACAAAGGCAGCAGCAGTGACTGCCACCATCCTAGCAAGAGCATCATCGTTGCAGCTGCAGCAGTATCAACCATCCTTAACACCCCCAAAGGAGAGTTGACCCAGCTCACCTACCTACGTAAGGTGAGCATCTTCTTCTCCTATAAATACCCCTCGATCACCAGGCAAAGGGATATTTTATATATCGTTACTTTGCTAAATCTTAAAAGCCCTGAGAGACTCACACACACAACTTCCCCCCCCCCCCCCCCAAACTTGTGATATAGACACGTTCTTGTAATATTGCTGCCTAGTTTGGTCTCTACTTTTGCTAGCAGTAGCACCTATACAGTGATCCTCATCCTCTTCCAGAAAACATATTTGGTTTATAGAACCCAACAGTACAGTTATAAGATAATAGTGAGATTTTTTTTTTTTTTTTTTGCGTTATATAAAAATATGACACAAGCGAGGGTTTGTCCTTGTCACCTTGTGATTAAATACATGGGACATGTTTCCTAAATTGGTTGCTTTAATTTATTTGCTTATGCCTATATTAAAACTATTGCCATCCATATCATGTTTTAAGACAATTCGGTTTCTGCAAAATGGAAGCTAGAGAAAATGAGCCGTCCCCCCTTTTGTGCCGTAATTAAGTATCTTAACCATCCAGCAAAATCACACAACTTGAGCAGTATTTATCACAAAAAAATTGTAAGAAAAAAAAAAGAACAGCTGAATAACTAGGAACTTTTAAAAAATAAAAACTAAATCATTTTGATAAATACATGTTACAAAATTTGGAAGGAGAGGGTATTCAATTGGTATTGGAACAATTCAAAACCATTGCATGAGAGGGGGATACTACCAAGTGTCTAGTCACTAGTCAAGCCCCAAGAGGGACTATTAAATTTCATTCAGACTCAAGTTTAAATTCTTAGCGGCAAGGGATGACTTATATCAACTAATAATGCAAGCTACTAGTCGACAAAAGGGCTTTCGGCCACTGCAAATTGGATCCTCTGATCAAAACAAAACAAGTGCGCTCTTTAAAAATATAATGTATTTTTTTATTTTTATTTTTGGAAATATTTCATTAATTCATCGCTTCGCGACTAATCCGATTCAGGACAGGTTCAGGATTAAAGTTTTAAATTTCTTCCAAAAATAATACTGGAAACAGATACTCTCATTCATTTGGTAAAACATATCATGAATGCGGTGCAATGATATATGACTTGAAAAGGAAATACTTCCCCATTGGGAAAGCTTCTTTTCCCTTCTCAACCTTTGAGGTTCTTGCGGCTCACCTTTGAAAGGTAAACCCTCTATATGAATAGTTAACTAAACACATGAATAATTATCTCAACTTTAGCCCCTAAAACCCTTACAGAGTCTAAACACGATACTTAACTAAAACATGAATACTTTCAACACTCCTATCATACACAAAATAGAACTTAAATTTCTAGTCACATGTTTCAAAATTCGTATTGTTGCAATGTTAAAGTTCATGCTTCTAAGTAGTCTCACCTCAGTACCATGTCCATATAAGTTTATCCTAGCCACCTAATTCGAAAATAGGTTGCCTGCAATTTCATTTATCTGACGGAGTTGATAATATTGCCATAGGAATTGGGCTATCCCATTTTGTTGAGTTCAAGTTAATGTACTTAGAAACATTGAAACCTATGTGATACTTCTGTCCCCTAGTCCTTATAACGGTAGATGCAATGAAATCCGGTTTACTATACTAAGAAAGCTAACAAGATTGATAACGTAACTTACTGAAAAGACTAAAGCTTAAGAGTCACATAGAACAAATCACACATGATCTTAAGTTAACAGAAGTTTAAATAATTTAATTTGTTTTATTTACAAAGTTATTGTTGTTAGAGAGATATAAAATCATTGATATAACTTCACATAATATTATAAGGTTTTGAGTCGAAATAATTCTTTATATGGTATCAGAGTTGGAGTAATCAAGTGATCACTAGGTTGATCTCCATCGCCTCCACTTTGTGATAGAATTAAGTAAGCGTAAACAAAAAATAGACCTGTACGGTTGTACAGCACAAGATAAAAAAAAAAAAATAGATCTGCGTACACTACAAAAAACAAGGCTTACAGGGACATTAGTTTAACCACATTTATTAAAATGTTGATAAAAATCCGAAAATACCCCTGATTAGCCACACTATTTTCAAAATGAAGTAAAATTATTTTTGAGTTTTTTATTATCTTTTATTTCTAAAAAATATTTTTCATTTCTATTCACTACTCTATTACTCTGTTCTATTAGGGATAAACACTAAAGTCTATCCTCCTTCTTTAGGCTTGGAACTCAGTTCCTTTCTTTAGGCTTCAAATCGTGGTAGAATTTCTCAGTGCTAAGATGACTCTAGTTTTAGATCCTTACAGATCTATGAATGTTCACAATATTTTTTAGTATTATATATTTTTATTTAATTATTTTTGAAATTTCAGGTTTACGTTTCATCTCTATGATTCGAAGTGCCGATCTCAGATCTAGTTTTTTCATGCAATTTTAAGGTTCTGAAATTATAGTGGAACTTTAGTTTTTAGGGCTCTGAAGTTAACTCTCTCTCATAGTCAGGTACTCTCTCTCGTTTCTTCTGTTTCAATAAGTTCTGTATATTTGTAATACTTAGTTAAAATTTACTTCTCATCGATTTCGAACCCTGTGACGTGTTGCGTCTCAACTTGAAGCCTGCGCCACACCTTGCTCCATCGTCCACGGTGAGTTTCTTTCATTCTTTTTGCGGCTGTGATGTGAATTTTATTTTTAAATTTGCCTTCAGTTAGAAATTAGTATATCATCATATATTACTTGGCGACTGTGCTTTTATTCTATCGTATGCTTTTATTCTTAATCAATTTTTACTGGGTTTATGTTATATGATGATTTTTTTTTTCTGTTATGGTTGGTGTGAAACTTAATGTGTGAGGTTGCAAATTGCTGCAGATACTTATGTCCTGAGCCCTATCCACAAGAAAATCTAGAGTTTCTTCACTCACAAAATATTCTGCTCTTTCAATTTGGAATTGAGGGGAAGACGGTAATTTTAATTTCCCTTTTTGTTCTGTGATATTAACTTTCATAATCATCAGTTATGCTAAAACGTGTGTTCTTGTGTTTTAATGTTTGAAATCTGGGTTATCAGAAATTTGGTTCTCTTAGTTTTTCAAATTTTGAAGACAAATTTTTATTGAAATGTCAAGACATTCAGTTCGAGGTTTAAATTTGTTATGCAGTTCTTTTGCTACTCATCATGTCATGCTTTTATTCTATCGTATGCTTTTATTCTTAATCAATTTTTACTGGGTTTATGTTATATGATGATTTTTTTTCTGTTATGGTTGGTGTGAAACTTAATGTGTGAGGTTGCAAATTGCTGCAGATACTTATGTCCTGAGCCCTATCCACAAGAAAATCTAGAGTTTCTTCACTCACAAAATATTCTGCTCTTTCAATTTGGAATTGAGGGGAAGACGGTAATTTTAATTTCCCTTTTTGTTCTGTGATATTAACTTTCATAATCATCAGTATGCTAAAACGTGTGTTCTTGTGTTTTAAATTTTTGAAATCTGGGTTATGAGAAATTTGGTTCTCTTAGTTTTTCAAATTTTGAAGACAAATTTTTATTGAACTGTCAAGACATTCAGTTCGAGGTTTAAATTTGTTATGCAGTTCTTTTGCTACTCATCATGTCATAGTTTTATATTTATTCATCTATTTGGGAAAAGGGGAATCTGGATTTTTTCTAAAATAAGTTTTGGTGTCAAGTGATTTTTTTGTAGAGCACAATAGCTGCAAAAGTTTTTTTACACATGGCTGTGCATTATGGAAGACTGGTTTTACTGTTATGATTGCATTAAACAATGGAACTAATGATCATGTTCATGAAATTTGATGCATATGGATTAAGGACTCAAATTTTGGTCTCCCTGTTAGATTTTTTTGATTCCAGAGCTAACGAGTCTTTGTATTATTCGCAGGAAGTTTCTTTGCCTATTCTCAAGGATTCTATCATGGAGGCTCTGAAAGTTTTAATTGGTACTGAATTGTAACAATCTCCTTCAACTTTGTGATGCAGTTTTTTGTGAATATCCCCAGCTTTTAATTGAAAGTAGACAACAAACACAGGTATGCTTTTATTCTATCAAAAGATTCAGCAATCAACTAAAATTGCAAAGTAAATAACAGTTTAAATAAAGTGAAGAGAGTAATTTAATAAATAATTAAAAGTAATTTTGTGATGCAATATGATGCAGGAACAGGTATGGTTGGATACCTACTCCTATCCAATGTCTAAATTTTAAACAAGTTTTCTTCTCTTGGCTTAGCATTATTTTCTTAGCTTTACTTCTTTTCTTTAATTTTTGGTATATATTAAAGATAAGAACCATTAGTCATTGATGGTTCATTTGCCTATAAGCTAAAAATGTGGATTTAAGGGGAAGTTGCATGCCCCCTGTACTCTTTGGTTCTCAGATTTGACAAATTCTAATAAATATTTATTAGTAAATATTTTGAACTTTATCATGAAGCTGGCCCACGCCTTTATGATTTTAAACCGGTGATGGGGTTACGCTTTCAAGTATGTCATATGTATCCTTTATTACCTGTGCTGATTATAAAGTGTATATTTAAACATTGCTAATTGTATAATGATTCCATGTACTGATTAGCTTAATGAAAGTTGTTTCTAGATATAACATAAAAATATATTGTGAGGAGAATAACATAAAAATTAGGTCAATAAAAGTAAGAAAGTGGATGTTTTTATTTAATTTAAAATATATTGTGAATTTTTACCAAAAAAAAAATATTGTTACCTTATATATGTCCATAGGAGGCAGGAGATTTCAGCCGTGTAGATTGGCTCAGTATACAAATCTTGGAGGTGTGACCATCGACTCAATATATAAAGTGATCAGCATCTAAAGGTATTTTCTAAAGTGAATTTTATTTTATTTTAATATTTTATTATTAGATATTTTAAATGCCTTTTGATTCGATTTAAATTAAATTTGAAAACAGATTTAACTAATTATGATCGATAAGAGTTGGATTGAGAAGCCACTTAGATCAAAAGAGTACCTATATGGGGTAGTCCAATTTTTGGACTTTGCCTTTTCAAACGCATCTATTAATGGACAAATTTTATGTCCTTGCATTAAGTGTGGATTTCGTAGTATGTGTGATAAAACTGAAGTGTTAAGTCATCTACTTCAAAAGGGTTTTCCAAGAAAGTACACATTTTGGTACATGCATGGGGAAAAACATATTCAATCCAATGTTGAAGAAGCACAAGCACGCGAAGACCCAATTAGACAATATCCAATGCAAGATATGTTAAATGATGTTTTTGGTGTCTTTGATGATCATGGAATTGAAGATTCTGACACATCAAATCAACCTAATGGCGACCACACTGGGGGTACAAAAGATGCCAGTAAAGAAGAGTTAGAAAAAATTAAAGAATTGCTAAGGGATGGGAATCAAGAACTCTATGATGGTTGCACAAAATATAGCAAATTGTCATTCATTGTTCGGTTGTATCATATAAAAGTCTTATGTGGTGCAACTGATAAAACATTTTCTTTGATTATTGAACTTTTAAATGATGCTTTTCCCCATGCTAAATTGCCAACATCTTTCTATGAGGCAAAAAAGATGATTAAAAGGTTGGGTCTAAGCTATGATAAGATTCATGCATGTCCAAAAAATTGCATGTTATTTTGGGGTTCACCGGAGGCTGAGAAGATGGATAAATGCGAGAAGTGCAACACATCCAGATGGAAATCAAATGAAAATGATGGTGGTGCAAATAATATGATGGACGACACAAAGAAGAAAAAAACAAAACCAGCAAAAGTATTGCGATACTTTCCACTTATACCTAGATTGCTGAGACTATACATGTGCTCTAAAACTGCAGAGCAGTTGAAATGGCATGCTACGGGGGTAAACCCAGATGGGTTATTAAGGCATCCTAGAGATAGTAAAGCCTGGAAGGAATTTGACTTATTGTATCCGGATTTCGCTTCAGAGCCGCGTAATTTACGAATTGCATTAGCTACCGATGGTTTCAATCCATTTGGAACTTTAAGTTCCAATAATAGCATTTGGCCAGTGATGTTGTATATTTATAACTATCCTCCGTGGTGTTGTATGAAGCAAACTTCTCTTATCATGTCAATGATAATTCCTGGTCCTAAGATGCCTGGCAATAATATTGATGTTTACCTGCAGCCCCTAGTTGCAGAATTACAAAAATTATGGATTGGTGTAGATGCTTATGATTCCTCTACTGATGAAATGTTTCAAATGCGTGCTTCATTGTTTTGTACTATAAGTGACTTTCCAGGTCTTGACAACTTATCTGGGTGGAATACACATACATTGCTTGCTTGTCCATCATGTAATTTTAACACAGAATCTAAAAGGTTGAAGTTTGGTAGAAAAAATTGTTTCATGGGGCATCGTCGGTATTTGTCACCTGATCACAAGTACAGATACAACAAACATTCCTTTGATGGTTCTACTGAACTTAGGCCTGCGCCTATTCCACCATCAGGTTCAGACATGTTAAGACAAATTGAGGTGAGTCAAAAAAGGGTTGAGGATGAAGGTACAAGTGAGATTGGCCCACAACAATGGAAGAAAAAGAGTATCTTTTGGGATCTACCGTATTGGGAGCATAACCTCATTCGTCATTGCCTTGATATGATGCATATAGAAAAAAATGTTTGTATGGGAATTAGAGAAAAGCTTCATCCATATCCTAATTCCTCTAAGTTTCCTCCATCATGCTTTAAAATGAAGAATTTGGAGAAAGATATCTTCCTAAAAGTTCTAAAGAATGTGATTTTCCCTGATAATTACTCATCAAACATTTCTAGATGCATTGACATTAAGAAACGCAAGATCTCTGGTTTAAAGAGTCATGATTCACACATTCTGATGGAGCATCTTTTGCCAATTGCCTTAAGAAGAACTCTTCCTAAAGAAGTTACTTCTATTTTGATTGAGCTATGTAACTACTTTAGAGAAGTATCAAGCAAAGTTTTAGATGTCAAGTATTTAGAGAAACTACAACAACGAATTGCTTTGACCCTTTGCCACATATTTTAATGATTTTTCTTTTATAAGATTTGTTTTCTTTTATTGTTAG